>NC_142881.1:7982500-8295625 GCF_051225735.1 Oryctolagus cuniculus
CGCGGAGCAGACCACGCCCAGCTCCTGGAGCCTCAGACAGCCTGAAGCCACGTCCACTCCACAGCACGTGTCCGAGCTCCATGGGGGCTAGAGCGGCAAGCAGGCCACAGGGCCAGTCCCTCTCAGATGGGCTCAGCTCGGGCCATTGCGGCCAGGTGGGGAGTGAACCAGGGACGGAAGACCTCTCTCTGTCTGGAACTCTGCCACTCAAATAAATACATAAATCTTAAAGGAAAAAAAAAAAAGGAAGTAGGAAGCAGTCACACTCATTGTACACAAAACCACCAGCAGGGTGAAGTGCGAGTAACACGAGTGAAAGGCCTGGGACAGAACAGCAAAGTGTCCGGAACGCTGAGCGATTCACCCTGTAACCCCGCTTACTCTTCCCGAGGGCCTAATGGCACAACTGCTGCCGCAGTTATCACTACCAGCGCGCCCATTGTAGAGACAAGGACACTGAGGTTCTGAGAGGCCAGCGACGTCCCAGGTCCCCCTCGGCTGCAAGGCAGCAGGGCCACCCCCGGGTACCCAGGGACCTGAGCGGCAAAGCCGAGGCACGTCAGCAGTGATTAATCGCAACGATCGCTTCCAGTTGCCATAGCGCTTTTTGTCCTGAGGGAGACGGGGACCAGATCTGGCGCCGGGTAATGCAGCGGAGGAGCAAGGAGGTTTGCAAAACGCACCCATTGGCCGGGGAGGCCGCCAGCACAGGGCAGGGCCCCCGCCGGCCCTGCCTCCCTCCTGTTTGGAGAAGTCACTGCCCGCTTGCAGCTTCGAGGTGGGCACCGTTGTCACAGCAGCCCGCTGTCGCTGTGCAGGCTCCCCAGGCCCCTCAGCGGCATCCGAAGGGGTTTCTGGCAATTCGCGTTTTCCCCAAAGGAAAGCTATCATCAGGCACCGCACAAACAAGCTGGGCACGGAGCAGGAGGCAGTAACGGGCCGTGTGTGGACTCTGCACTGGGCGGGCGTGTGGACACCTGCGGCCATGCGGAGCGCCAGGCTCCACTCCTCGTTCCAGCCTCCTTCTGATGCATGCCACGGGTGGCAGCAGTGACGGCTCGAGTCCTTGGGTCCCTGTCACCTCACCCACATGGGAGACCCAGATTGAGCTCTGGGCCCCTGCCCTTAGCTTGGCCTGGCCCCAGCTGTTGTAAGCATTTAAGGAGTGAATCAGTGGATGGGAGGGCTCTCTTCTCTCTCTTCTCTGTGGGGAGCAACCCGGACTAGACTAAGTTACTGGAATTAAGACTTATTCTATGCATCTGCTCTCCCACAATATGGCGCTGGGAGAGGAGGAAACAGCTTCTACACAGCTGCCTCCAGTTCAACCAATAAACTGTAGGACCTGCTCCTGATTGGAGGAGAGCAGCGTACTCGGCGTGTGGGCAGCCGAGTTGGGATTGGCAGAGGAGGACTATAAAGGAGGAGAGAGACGGCATGCACCAGGAACATCTAAGGGGAACATCTAAGGGGAACACCTGTGCAGCCCCCGAGAGAGCCGGCCGGTGGTGTGCCGCTCCCCTGCGGAAGTGGGGAAAGTGGCCAGGGGGAACCGCCCTTCCACGGAGGTGGAAGGGACAGTAGCCAACCCGGGAAGAACCAGCAGCAAACCCTGGAAGGGCCGAGCAGACGAAAGAACAGCGCAGGGTCCTGTGTCGTTCCTCCACGAAGAGGGGGAGCGACATAATGGTGCCGTGACTCGGATATGAAGCCTAGGCAGGGCTTAGTGTCGTTCCTCCACGAAGAGGGGGAGCGACACTTCTCTCTCTCTCTCTCCCTGCCTTTCTTTTCCTTTTTTTTTTTTTTTAAAGATTTATTGGTTTATTTATTTGAAAGACAGAGTTACAGAGAGAAAGAGAGAGAGAGAGAGAGAGAGAGAGAGAGAGAGAGAGGCTTTCCATCCACTGATTCACTCTCCAGATGGCCACAACGGCCAGAGCTGCGCTGATCCGAAGCCAGGAGCTTCTTCCAGGTCTCCCACGCAGGTGCAGGGGCCCAAGGACTTGGGGCATCTTCTACTGCTTTCCCAGGCCATAGCAGAGAGCTGGATCGGAAGTGGAGCAGCTGGGACTTGAACCGGTGCCCATATGGGATGCCGGCATTGCAGGCGGCAGCTTTACCTGCTGTGCCACAGTGCTGGCCCCTCTCCCTACCTTTCAAGTAAATAAAAGAATCTGCTCCAGGACCACTCCACGTGGCGGGGTGTGGGCATCCACTGATGATGTCTAAGATGGCCAGGGCCTGCCATGCCGCCCCTTCTTTAAAGACAGCTGTCCTGTCGCTACACAGCTGCATCTGGAAATCCGAAATGGCTTGGTAATGTCTGAGCCCAGATAAATCCACATGGGCCGGGAATCCCACGGCATATCGCGCAGACGGCTTCCAGCCCGAGTCTCCACTTGGGCGTTGTGCCATTGAGACTCTGCCTTCTTGTCTGACCAGGATCCAGCCTCGGGTCTAAGGAAGCGGAAGACATTCACGGGCTCTGTAGTGCAAGACGTTCCAACCGAATCTCAACTCACACTCCCGAAGCGCGAGCCGCAAATGGCTGTCGTCGATCGGTCCGTTCAAGAATTGTGTGCTGTTTGCTAAAGCCTCTTCCAACAGTTCAGACTCACTCGGGACCGACTTCCGCGCCCTCCACCGTATGACCGAATCCTACCTGGGGGTCCGATTGTGCAGCTGGAAGCCCCGTGGCCCTCTCTGAAACACCCGCTTCTGGGCCTCCACACTAGTGGACAGGGAAAATACGAGTGAAACACAGATGCCGGACACTTACTCCCGGGGCTCTGCTGGCGCGGGCGGGGGGCCCTGCCCCGGGGGAGGGCCTCAGTGGGCTGGAGGGTTCCAGCTACACCCGCAAGGCAGCTGTCTCGGGCCTCAGGTCTTGGGTTTGGTCTGCAAGTCATTTGCACAGCCTTTCCCAGTTTGTAAAGCAGCAACGGCCAGAACTTAGTGCTCCTATTGTCCCCACTGCACAGATGGGAAAACTAAGCCCTGGGGAAGAGACCTCACCTAAGATCACACAGTGGGTTAAAAAAGCAGAGCCAGGACTCACACGCAAGTGTCCCGACTCGGGCCCACCCGCGTGGGGTGGCCACAGGAGCATCCTCGGGCTCTTTCGTGGGGGAAAATGAAGAGGCGGTTGACTGGGGCGGGACAAAGGCAGCCCTGATGGCCAAGCCCACCACGGCCGCTCTGTGCTTTTATGTGAGCAGGGCTTGTGTCTTCTCGGTGCACTGCCCGTTGTGCTGAATTTAATTATTTGTAACGAGGCACTTTCACAGTCCCGAGTAAAAATACGCGTAATTACGGTGGGTAATGGGGTAGGAATGGCCGGCGAACGCCCCTTCCTGGGGAAGGTGGAACTTCCTGGGTGATTCGGCCACATTAAGGATGCAGGGCCCGTAAAATTGGATTGTTTACAAAGAATGAAACCTGAAGCTGCAGAAAAGGGAGTTTAACAATTAAAGATTTTCAGAGGGTGATTAGGGCAAGATTTCCTTCCCGTTGGAACTGATTAAAATGTCACCCAGCAAAGCGGGCGCAGGGAGGGGGGAGGGGCACCTGCATCCCCCCCCCCCCCACCTTCCAGGCTTGGCCACTGGGCGCTGCATTTGGCTCCCGGTACCTGAAAGAGCCCAGGTCCTTGCCCTTGGGTCCTTGGCAATGGAGTCTCGGGCCCAACTCTCCCACCCCAAGCCCTGGTGTCCCCAGGGGACCCCGGGCACAGCCACTTTCTCTGCTTCCTTTTCACCTGGAGAGGCAGTGGTGGGCAAGGACCACGCACGGGGCTGCGGCCGTGGAGGTGGAGCAAGTGAGTGGGACCCAGGCGAGGGCACGACGGCCATTCAGTGGCGCCCCCAAGGCAGGTGCCGGCAGGTGGCACAGCCATGTCCGCTTCCTGTTACACCACCTGCGTGCTCTCGGGCCGGAAGTGGGCGGCTCCTGAGCAGCCTGCTTGGCTCCCTGGAGGCCGCCTCCTCCTCCTGGCGAGCTCACCTCGATGCACAGGTCCCGTTCCCACCTCCCCTTTCCTCCTGCTCCGTCAGCCCCTCGTGCGTGGGTGCTGTGGGCTGCAGAGACCGAGGCCTCCCCGACTGGAGCGCACGGCCGGCACCCACCAGGGCAGTGGTCGCCATGGGTGACACAGGGGCAGTGCCCCTGGGGATCGCTGATAGGGGAGACCTCCCAGGGACACATCGGGGCTCCTGCTCCCAGCGTGAAGTCCTTCTTCCCTCCCTCCTACCACGGCCCTGTCTCCTGGCTGTCGGGGTTCCTCAGGCCGGTCATGGTTCCCCGGGGCCTCCACGTTTGCCCTCAAATTGGGTCCATCAGATGGGCATGTCTGGGTGAACAGCTGGGCTGCCCAGATGACAAGGCCGACCTGAGGCTGTGACGTCACGCTGCCCCACATCGGGCTGGAGCATGCCCTGTGACCCTAATATGTATGAGCGTGGGTGAACGAGTGCAGAGCGAGGGGGATGGGATTGGCCGTCATTCCCGCTGCACATGGAAGGACACTGAGGCTCAGAAAGAGAGAGAGAGAGAGAGAGAGAGGGACCGAGCGCTGGCAGGTGTCGGGCCCCACCTGCAGCCCTGGCCTGCCTCTCTGAGGTTGCTGCGCCTGCTGTGACAGACTTCGAGGAGCGGGGTGGTTGAAAGCAACAGAATCTGCCCACGTCGTTGGAGGGCAGAATGCGGGTGTGGGCAGGGCCGGGCTCCCGCAGGGCTCCGGGGTGGGGGGGATCCTCCCAGGCTCTGCCAGCGCTGGAAGCCGCTGCTTCCCTTGGCTGTGGCCGCCCACGCCACATCTCCGACTCTCTCAGCTGTCCACATCTCCTTCCCTTCGGTGTGGGTCAAATCTCCGCTCTGTCAGGATACAGGGGCTGTCCGGATAGTGCCCACCCCCAGCGAGATGACCTGAAGGTAGTCTTGGCCCAGAAGGAATCAACATGTTCAAGGGACTGCGACCTGGGGTCTCCAGGGACCATTAGTCAGCCAGCCAGGCTGCAGCGTCAGCCAAGAGCTTCCGAAACATCCCTGAGGGGCCTTCACTTTGAGCTTGGGTGGATTCCCCAGCAGCCAGCCCTGTGGCGGCCCTGGGAAGCCGGCCAGCCCGGGGTTTGCGGGAGAGCAGGGCACCCAGCAAGCGAGTGGGGTGCAGAAGGCTCCCCCCCGGGAGATCGGAACTGGAATCGGCTCTGGACCTGCACTGAGGCAAAGCAGAACCTGAGTGCCCACCTCTGCAGCCAGGAGCCGGGGAAGGCCACCATGAGGCTCCCACGAGGGTACCCATTCCCACTGGGGCAAAGAACGCTAGGGTCCTGACGACCCAGCAGGCAGACCCCGTGCCCTTTGGGCGCCCCGGCTCCTCGGAGTGCCACAGCCTGCTGCACCCTCAGCATGTTTGCACGTCCGCCCTCTGCTGGGGTCCTTCGCACCACAAGCATCCGATGTCTTCTTGCTCTGGAGGCCAAGGCCAAGGTGTCCACAGGGCTGGTTTCTGCTAGGCCTCCCTCCCTGGCTTGTAGGCGGTGTCTCCCTGCTGTCCCGCTGCGTCCTCACCTCCTCTGCCTAGAAGGGCACTGGCCAGACTGGATTAGGGCCCACCCTAAGGACCTCATTTCATTTTATTTTAAAGATTCATGCTATTTATTTGAAAGGCAGAGTTGAGAGAGAGAGAGATTGATTTTCTTCACACTGTTCACTCCTCAAATGGCCACAACGGCCAGGGCTGGGCCAGGCTGAAGCCAGAAGCCTGGAGCTCCACCCGAGTCTCCCACATGGGTGCAGAGAGCAAGCAGCTGGGCCGTCTTCTGCCACTTTCCCAGGTGCATTAGCAGGGGGCTAGCAGGGGGAAGTGTAGCAGCTGGGACTGGAACTGGCGCCCACGCGGGATGGCCTGTGTTGCGGCCCGAGATGCTGCAGCTTGAACCTTGACCGTGAGAGCCAACAGAGGCCGCAGGAGGACTCCGCAGCCTGGCTGTTGCCTGCTTCCAGCCAGGCCGTTCTGATTTGTTGATGACGCCGCCGAACTGAGAATTATCCGCCCCGGGAAGTCTGCCTAAGTGTCCTTTCAGAAAGAGGTGACGCTTACTCTTTTCTTTGGCATGAAGCCCCCACCAGGCCCAAATCCCAACACTGAAGGCTCAGCGGGCTCCGCAGGGCCACCAGGACGCTCCCTGTTGAGACGGAAGCCGCGCTGAGCTCCGTTTCGCGCGGGGCCTTGCGGGTGGGTGGAACAGCAACGCCATTTCCTGCAGGGCGGGGACTGTCTGCCCACTGCCTTCTCCCCACGATCGATCGATCGGTGAGTAGGAAGTGGCCAGTTCTGCTTGTCTCTGTTGCGTGACCACCGGCCAGCCTCGCCCGGCTGCACGCCACGTGTCCTGTGAGTGGAGACAGACGAACCTGCCTGAGTCCTCCTGAACCCACAGACACAGAGCAGCTGCAAAAACAACCCAACTGCTGGAGAGCCCCGTGGGTGGAACCAAGCAGCACTGCCCCGGGCCCCAGGCCTGGCGCCGAGTCCTCCCAGTCCCCCAGGGAGGCCGCGCACGCAGCCCCAGGACAGTCAAGACATTTGAATTTTACCAGCTCCAAGTTACAGGCTTGACACAGAGAAATGGCTGCGATTCTTTTTATCAGTGGAGAGAGCAGGCATTAAAAGATAAAATATTAGCCAGGGCCTATCTGGAGGAAACTTACAAGTTCTGAAGCCACTCCTTGAAATTTGAACCCGGAGCGAGGCCGGAGGCGGCGTGGCGGGGCTAGCGTCCCGACTCTGGGCGATCGTCGTCCACGCTCATATTTCTTGTTTCTCCCAGTCCCTTAATTCGTCCGTCTGTTCATCTATGTCAACCCATTTTATAAAAATTTTAATTCTTATTTATAGAGTGACCTTAATAAACTCCCCTCAACTACCGCAGGTTTGTCACTGTCACAGATGAAGACATTATTAATGGCCGCTGCTTGACCGGGGACAGGGCTGCCCTTTCAACTGCTCTGCAGCCTTGCCGGCGGCACAGGCTGGGCGGGGGGAGAGGCGGTGCTGGGTCGCTGGGCTCAGCCGCGGCCATCATTGCCGCCCTTTCCCAGCCTCCGCCTGCCCCACCGCACCCACAGGTGCAGCCTCTGCTCCGGCCCTCGTGAATCGGCCCCAGCTCTCAAATGCACCGGACCAAGCAGAGCACAGGCCCTGGCCTATTTATTTAAAATGAAGACAAATACACGGAGGGGAGGAAGAAGGGTGGACGTCACCCAAGTCACCAAGTACCCCCGCAGCAGCCTTGGCCGACTGGCCTGGCCTTCCGGGCAGCGATTGGAAGCGTGGCTCCTTTAGCCCTGGCCAGGGCCCGCTCCCTCCCAACCCCACCCCACCCCCCCCCAAAAAAAAAAAAAAAAAAAAAAACCACACACACAGTAGGCCCAGGGCTCGTGGAAATATAATTTCCCTTTCTCTTAAGATTGAAAGAAAGCAGAGTCCTGTTGAGTAAACGGCCTTGAAGGATGCAGCCTAGACTGTGTGTCAGTACCAATGCAACCAGAAAGTGTACTTGGCCTTAGAAAGGGCCCACGAAGGCAAAGGCACCTGGAACCCAAGAATAACCGAACGCGGCCCCCGGCCCAGGCTCCCACGGGGTGCAAGCCTCCCCGGACGGCCGCTCTCCCTGGCCCGGCATCCGTCACTGCGTCACCACGCACAGCCTTCTCTTGTTAGCTGCGATCATAAACATTCAAGCCGCTGGCTCGGCAGGGCAGAACAATAGCGCATCAAATTGTAAATCAAGGCCGCTCCCATTAGCCTGAAAATTAGACATTTCCGCAGCCAGCGCCGGGCAACGTGTTGGCAGACAGCAGTCACCACGCTGCCTGGTGGGGCTCACCCACCTGCCCCGCCCCTACCACCTCAAACCAGCTCAGCCTCACTGTGGCCGAGCGTCCCCAGTCGCCTCGTGTCACCTCACGTGTGTGCGGTGACACAGACCCGGCCTGACAGGCAGCCGCGGCTCCCCCAGCCACGTGGCTGCCCAGCCCCGAGCCCCCCGGGGCGGTAAATCACGCCGCGTCCCCATTACCGTCTCGTGTTGTTGCAGGGCGGTAATTTTGACAGCAAAATAAGCCCCGCAACTGCATATGCTATGGGGTGACAAGTAATTTTAACTTCATTGAGGAGCGAGACTTTTGAGACATTGTAACCTGCAGGAGCAAGCAATAAAACAAGGATGAGCGGGAATGTGTCAAATAGAGGGTCTCCCTAAATTACGCTGCCGGGCACAGATTAATACATTTAATATATTCTGGTCATGAGTGAGGTGCTCCAGCAGAACAACTGGTCCTTCAGCGATATCATTCACAGGAATGAGCTACAGTCACACTGACAGCCGGGAAAAATGCCCCCACTTTTCAAGCTGTACAAATGGTGCTTGGACACAGTAACTCAAAACTGGACACTTCATTTCAAGTTGAAAGCTAGTGGCCCAGCCACAAACTATTACTCCATCTTCTTTATTTGTGGTCCATGGTTTTGTACTCTTTAAGAATCAAATAAATACTGGTGTAATGGTTAGCAACTGCCAGTTCAACGAAAAATACTGCGAAATTCACCAATAAGTCTTTTTTCCACACACACAAATTTATGCCCCAAGAACAGAGTCCATTCCTGCCACGGGGCCCGGATAGTTTTTAATGTACAGGGAGACTCACTTTAGTGATAAGAGTTTAAACCTCAACTCCTTTCCCTTCCTCCTGGCTCATAGATCTCGCGCCGGGAGCCCTGGGAGGAGGCGATCAGCGTGTGTAAGTGACTGCGTTAGCTCAGCCCCCTGCTGCCCGGGGCCTCCCCACCGCGCCGATCCCGCCGCACTCGGCTTCTGGGATGCCCAGGCCTCCTGGGAACCTTCCGCTAGGGCTCCCTCGGCCCCCTGCCCCCGCTCCCCAACACACACACACACACATGCACACACATGCACACGCTGAGACCCAAGTCAACGTCTTGTTAAGAGTGTTTTGCTGTGGATAAAAACCTCTCCCACGTTCAGAGTGCTTTTTTTTTTTTTTTACTATAAAAATAGGTTTCTTTCTTTCTAAAAAAGATTTATTTATTTATTTGAAAGGAATTTGAAAGGCAGAGCTAGGGGGGTAGGGGGAGGGAAGAGAGAGAGAGAGCGAGAGCGAGAGTGAGCTTCCATCTGCTGGTTCACTCCCGAATGGTCTCATCAGCCAGGCTTGGGCCAGGCTTGGGCCAGGAGCTCCATCCGGGTCTTCTCTGTGGGTGCAGGGGCCCAAGCACTTAGGCCACCTGCCGCTGCTTTCCCAGGCCATCACAGGGAGCTGGATGGAGGTGGAGCAGCCGGCACTGGGACCCCTGCGGGATGCCAGCACTGCAGTGGGGCTTAGCCGGCTATGCCACGGGCCAGCCCTGACAAACAGCTTTGTTGAGGTGTAATTCTCATATCCACATGATTCCCACGTGGTCCGCCACTGACAGTGTGCAGCGCAAGGGTCTCAGTGCTCTCGCAGACGTGTGCAGAACCGCCACCACAGTCAGTTTTAGAATATTTTTATCGTTTCAGAAAGACACTTCCTACTCAGGGCTGGCCCTTGTTGGAGCATGGATTCCTGCTTTGTTCCTTTCTGGGGCGCCTGTGCCCTCCCGCCTCCCGGCCCTGCCGAACCCTCACGGCAGGCCCACGGGGTGCCGGGCAGGCGGAGCAGCCAAGCCCGCTGTGTCCCTGGCCGGGTCCTGTCCCGTGCACGGGCTGGGTGACAGCTGGGACAGCAAGGCAAAGCAAGGTGCCCCATTGTCTTCTGTGGGCCCACAGCGCGGCACGTGGCCTCCAGCCAGGGCGTGTGCGGCACACCGTGGGCCCAGCCCGCGAGCCTGGAGACGGGAGGGGCAGGGCTGCGTCTTCCCCTCCGAGCAGCGGCCACAGCCCTGCACCCCGGCAAGGAGCTAACAGAGGGGGCAGAGCGTGGGGCTCAGCGGCTTGGGCGAGAGGCCGACCCAGCGTCCCAGTTGGAGGGGGCAGGCGAGCAGGGACGGCAGGCGGTGTCAGGGTGCCCCGCCGTGCCCCCCGCTCCTCTGTGTGCTGTGCAGGGGGCTCCAGAGAGGGGCCTGGGCAGGGGGTGCGGGGCTGAACCCCAGTCTCAGGGTGTGTGGCTCAAAGACTACAGTTCCCAGCATCCCTTTCTGCCGGGGGTGGCCAATGGGGAGGAGGCAAGTGTTGGGCAAAGATTCCCTGGGACTTGAAAGAAAATGGAAAGTTTTGTTAGGAAACTTCGGAGCAGGTTTAGGGGCACGGGTGCCCGTCTCTGCCGGTCTCCCGCACTTAATGCTTGTTCACATTTTGCCATATTTGCTCTCCCCCTCCACCTCCAAGCAATTAAAAATCAATTACATCATGACATCTCAAAATATTTTAGGATGGATCTCCAAAAAATAAAAAAATAAAAAGGGAGGGAAATATTTTTAAATAACTATCACACCTAACAAAAATAAGCCATTCCTTGCTATCAAAGACCCCGCCCGTATTTCATACAGAAAACCCCTCTGAGAGAGGCTGACCGAGGTGGGAGGCAGGTGTCTTTTTGTCACTCCTCCCTTTATCTTTCTGTTTTCCTAAGTCACAAATATGAAGGCCGGAGCAGCAGCAGCCATCTTGGGACTCGGAGGTCATCTTGATGCTAAAAATTATGCATAAATATGGCAAAGAAGAAAGAGGGAAGGGAGGATGCCAGATTAGCAAGCAAACAAACAAACAAAAAAACCCTAAATTAACAAAAAAAGATGGAAAAATCAAAGAAAATTCACAAATAAGCAAAAACACTCAAAACATCAGCTTAATTTGAATTTAAAAAAAACAATTGTTTCAGTGTAAGTATGTGCTGTGCAATATTTGGGACACACTGACTTAAAAAGCACTTGTTGGAGGCCGGCGCTGTGGCTCACTTGGTTAATCCTCCTCCTGAGGTGCCAGCATCCCATATGGGCGCCGGGTTCTAGTCCCGGTTGCTCCTCTTCCAGTCCAGCTCACTGCTGTGGCCCGGGAAAGCAGTGGAGGATGGCCCAAGTGCTTGGGTCCTGCACCTGCATGGCAGACCAGGAGGAAGTGTCTGGCTCCTGGCTTTGGATTGGTGCAGCTCTGGCTATTGTGGCCATCTGGGGAGTGAACCAGTGGATGGAAGACCTCTCTCTCTCTCTCTGTCTCTCACTGTCTAACCCTGTCAAAAAAAAAAAAAAAAAAAAGTACTGTTGTTTACCTGAAATTCAAGCTTAACTGAGCGCCTGTGTTCTGTGTGGCAGCCTTGGGAGGGGCTGGGCCTCTGGAGCTGCACCCCCCGCACCCCCCCCCGCCCACCTTATCTAATCAGTCCTTGCTGGGAGCATTCGCTACACCCCTGTGATGTGCTAGGTCTCAAACAAACCCGTGGAAAGGTCAAGCGGGCTTCTGGGGTCACAGCCCAGTGACTGTTACAGCTGCTAGGGAGAAGGCCCAAGGTCCTGTGGGCTGAGTAGGTAGGGGTGCTAGGTGCTGCTGCACCCACCCACACTGCGGCCCCCAAACCCTGGGCCACCCGACTGCCTGCAGTGCCTCGCTCCCTGGGACACCGCCCCCACAGCTGCCTGCTCACTCATGCGCTCAGTCAGCAAATCTTTTTTTTTTTTTTTTTAAGATTTATTTATTTATTTGAAAGGCAGAGTGACAGAGAGAGGGGGAGAGACAGAGAGAGAAGGAGAGAGAGAGAGAGAGAGAGAGAGAGATCTTCCATCTGCTGGTTCACTCCCCAGACGGCCGTAGTGGCCAGTGCTGGACCAGGCCAAAGCCAGGGGCCAGGAGCTTCTTCCAGGTTTCCCACATAGGTGCAGGGGCCCAAGCACTTGGGCCATCTGCTGCTTTCCCAGGCCACAGCAGAGAGCTGGATGGGAAGAGGAGCAGCCGGGACTAGAACTGGCACCCATATGGGATGCTGGCGTCACAGGCAGCAGCCTTACCCACTACGCCACAACGCAAGCCCCATTCGGCAAACCTTGATGAGACATGCTCTGTGTGGCCTGCACGTGGCACAGAAGGTCCGGCCGCCACCTGCGATGCCAGCTCCCGTATCAGAGGGCGGTTCAATCCTGCCTGCTCTGCGTCTGTTGCAGCTCCCTGCTCATGTGTCTGGAAAACAGCCAAGATGGCCCAAGTCCTCGGGGCCCTGCACCCGCGTGGGAGACCCGGATGGAGCTCCAGGCTCCTGGCGTCGGTCTGGCCCAGCCCAGGCTGTTGCGGCTCTATGGGGAGTGAACCAGTGGATGGAAGATCTGTCTCCTTCTGTCTCTCCCCCTCTCTCTGTCACTCTGCCTTTCAAATAAATAAACAAATCTGTTTAAAAGAGTAGAGACTTGCTCTAACTGCGGGGTCTGGTCGCAGGTCTTTAGGCATCAGGGTGGTTGTCTTGAGAGGGTCGGGTGTGTGCGTTCGAGTTCTGTCCAGTTCTCTCTGCTTCCTGGCTCACCACGTGCCGTGACCAGTCTCCCCCACACCTGGTCAAAGGGCCACCAGCTCCTGAGCTGTGATCTCCAGACCGAAAGCTGAAACAAACCTTGTCTCCCCCAAGAAGCACCTCTCCGGTATCTTAGCTAAAGCAACAAAGAGCAGAAGAGCACATCACCCAAGTACTGGGGTTCCTGCCACCCACCTGGGAGAGAGGGATGGGGCTCCTGGCTCCCGGCTTTGGCCTGGCTCAGCCCCGGCTGTTGTGGGTATTTAGGGAGTGGACCAGTAGATGGGAGACCTCTCTCTCTCTCTTTCTCTCTCTCCCTCCCTCCCTCCCTCCCTCTCTGTAGCAGGGTCCTCTCCTGTGGTGACTGCCCCAAGCTACCGGGCCTTTGAATCGCCAAGGCCAGTTCCCATGGAGCAAAACTTAGCGCTCTGCCAGACTGGGCTGGAAAGTAATCCTCCCACCCCCAGCATTCTGGGGGCTTCTGGAAGATCGGGGTGGTCTGCCAAGCCACGACCCCTCCATGCCACCATCTGTTTAATTGCTAAATACACGGAACCCCAAATCGGTGAAAGAGCTCATCCAAGGTCACCCCCCACAGCAGACGGGGGACGGAGGATGCCGGGCATCACGGGGGGAGCTGGGATGGAGCCTGAGGGGCCCGTGGGACAGCAGGGAGGGGAGGGGCTGGCGGAGCAGGTGAGGCCTGGGGGTGAGGGAGAAGGCCCGGGGAAGGCACCCCTGCTGGGCTGACCCTGTTTGGCTGATGGAAGACAGGACAAGTACCTGCTCCTACAACGGGGCACAGAACCGGCAGCGAAGCCGCGCCCGGCACTCTCGTCCAGGGCTCCCTCCTCCACCGCTTGCCCCTTGCGCACCTGCGCCCCGTCCTCGTGGGCGACCGCTCCCTTGGCTGCCGTCTGGTCAGGCCGGGCCCGCGAGCCCTTCATGCGGCGGCCGCCGCAAGGCGCGAGCCTCCCCGCAGTGTTTGGGGCATTCCCCTTCATGGACTCAAAGGTTAGGTGCCGATTCCACCTTGCCGCTGGCGGTGAAGAGCACGGAAGACAGATGGGCCGGCCCACCGCACTGTGCTCATTCCCTAACCAGCGGACCAGGAAATGGCCGGTCATTTGCACTGCCATCAAGGCTCGGAGCCGCCGCCTCGGAGCGCGTGTGTCTCTCGTGCTGTCCCCTGCAGAGCTGCAGGCAGCTTGGGACAGGCGGGGCTTTGGGGAGCCCTCCGTGGCTCCGTGGCTGCTCTGTGCTGCGTGGGCCTCCTCCGGGCTGTAGCTAGGCTGGGTGGGGTGAGGGGCTGCTTGAAGGGCGGAAGGCTCGGGAAGGGAACAGAACAGCTGGGGGTGCGCCCTGGCTTTTCTGCACTCTGCCCTGCCCCCCCCCCCGCCATTGCTCACAGCATGGTGCCTAAGGGTGGCCCTGACCGTGTGGGCAGGTTCAGCTGCGCTGGTCTGGGATGGGCCTGAGGCCATCCTGGGGCAGCCTCCCTGGCTGCCCTCAGTCCCGCTTACGTCCAAGCCTTGGACTTGAGTCAACGCCCTGGCCCCTGCCCTTCTGGCCACCAGTCCTGGACCCTTGTCCTGCCTGTAGGCAAAGCCCTCCCCACCAGGGTAACAGACCTGGTGACCCCGCACACCCGCATGTGTGTGCATGTGTGTGTGTGTGGTGTGTGTGTGTGTGTGTGTGAGTCTCCCACTCATGCCGGCTGAGGGTCCGGTAAGTGACTGCACTCTACGGTGCTGAGCCGCTGATGTAAGAATATATGGACTGCGTCCTGGGGATGCCCGGGGATACCTCCACAAGGTCACAAGGTCATCCTGCAGAATGGATGCTGAAAAAAAAAATCCTGCTTTAAACAGATCTGTTTAAAACAGGGACCCTCTTCCCTTTAAAAAAAAAAAAAAGGCCACAAAAGAGGCTTGATGCAGAATTTGTCTTAAAACTTAAGGTTCAAAAAAAACCCCTTGCAGTCCCTCCTCAAATGAATGGTGGCCAATTTACTTTTCACGTTCAGGCTGTCGCTGCATCTGTCATCTTGGACCCAGCAAGGGATGAACAGAGCGTTAACCTGGGGCGTGCGTTTTTCTGCGAAGACTGCGTGATGGCGCACGCCGTGGGCTGGTCTTTGTGGGTGATTTTCACAGCGTGGTTCGGAGAGTGCCGTTTTGGCAGATGTATCCAGGGGCTTCCTGCATTTTCAGGATGGTGTCTTTAATCCGTGACACCCAAATCAGCCTGAGTGTCTCCTGTGTCATCCCTCTGGCCCATTTTTTTTTTTTCGTTCAACTCCAGGACGGTCAGTTTCCCATTTGCCGATGGGTTTGCATCACTTTCCCAGTGCCCCGAAATCCTGCAACCGTGGCACGAGCTGCAGCTCTATCCTGCAGGCCGCTTACAGGGGCTTTGCAGCACGTCCTTGGGGGCGTCCAACCACGCGTGAGACAGATGATGAAGACGATGCAATGGCGCAGTCCGAGAGGCCAGCATCCAGCTGAGGGCGCGGTCCAGGGGCTGCTGCTACCCAAAGACGTCAGTTGTTCTGTGAACACCGCGTTGTGATGTCGTGCGCTGCCCACGCCGGGGACCTGAGGACACAGGTGGTGAGTCCCGGGAGACGAGGGGCTGCGAGCGTGGCGGCTCTCCTCGGTACCCAGGTCTTCCTCCCGCAAGGCAGAGCGGGAAGGTGCGGGCGTTGTTCTGTGCTGTCTGCTGGTCCCTTCTGGACGGTACCCGAGAGAGCCGTCCTGAGAGAAGACATGCAGAGCGCCACCAGAAGGGGCGCCAGACCTACCCGTGCCCTCCTTAAGCTGGTTTCTGGTGGCCGTCTCACCTCTGGACAGGAGTCAGGTTCAGCCTGTGAGGTCGCCATTTCCCCAGGACACAAGGGGCACCCAGCAGTCTTCCGGGTCTTCCCTGATACCAGTGCTGAGAACAATTCCCTGAGTGCTCACCCCGTGCCAGGCCTTACTGTGAACATTTCCCAAACATCGTTCCGTCCTTACTACCCTCCGGGTGCCCTCATTCTAACACTGGGGAGATACAGACACAGGACAGTCTTCGTCCGAGACACACCGCGAGCGGGGATTTGAACTCGCAGCCGACCGCACCGCGTGCTCACAGCGGAGCCCGGATCGCGCACGAAGAGGTGGCTTCCTCCTCTGGCGTGGCGGAGAGCTGTGGAGCAGCCGCGTGTTCAGGCTCATTCAGCCCCACTCCCACACGCGGGCAGTGATGAAGTGGAGACCAGGCAGCTCTCGCCAATAACTGCCCACTGCAGCCTGCCCGTCAGCAGCCGCAGCAACTGGAACCCGTGTCCTGCCAAACGCTTGCCAAGCGTGCTCTGTCTGCGCACGAGCCCAGCTGACGACCCTCACGCAGAAGTCAGGACGGTGTCTCTTACCAAAGGCCGCCCCTGCCGGCTCGGAGGTGTTTTCCAGGGCGCCCCGTTTCCTGAAGCTAATAAAATAATTGGGTTGACGGTGCTCACGGCAGACTTCCCCCACCCCCGAGCTCTTTCATAGCCACCGAGAAGTCACTTTTTGGGGGGCTCATTATCCCTCAAGATCTTGTGTTGCTCATTTGCATATGAAAAAGGAAATTCATAAAAGCCCTTTCTTATTTTCTAACAAGGGTTCAAACCGGGGGCCATTATCATCCTATAGAAAGACCCAAATGGCATATGGATCATTCTGGAAAAGGGGGTGAGCGCCTTTTGAGAGAATTGTTTTAGTTTTTGCAGGAAATTAATCAGAGGGATGGGCTTTGTGGAGCGAGGAGCAAGTCTAATCTGTCCTTTGTTCGAATTTGCCTTGCTCCAATTCCTAGCAATTGTAGACAACATGCTCTTTTGTCCGAGAGACACTTGTTACATGCATAATTAGAGGCTGCAGTAGCTGTGTTTAAAGAAAAACTGTTTTCCAATGTAATGTGTGATCTTGATAATAGTATTTTCATCAAAGGTAGCAATTACATTCATTAAGCTGGGACTGGCGTGGCGGCGAGGAAATTAAGTGGAAAGTGAATAAAAAGCTCCCCTCCCCCCTTTTTATCTCCTTCTCTTTATAAGTTGAAATGCACCATGGTGAGCTGTAACTGGGAAATACGTCGTGAATATAAAAAAATAAAGTCCTCCTTAACCTTTCGGAATGACGACCCCGCGGACATCCTAGGGATGCTATAGATGCGCTTTTCAAATTAAAGGGCTTTATTCTGCCTTGATTTCCTATGCTAGTCTTAAAGGGGCTCAACATAGGATTCAGGTCTGTAAAGGCTGCTGGACTCTTTGGGATTAATTCACTGTTCTTTTCACACATAATTAATAGTTTTGTGTTGTCAAAAAAAAAAAAAAAGCACAACAAGGCATAAATCAACCAGTTTGGGAAAGAAACGAAGCCAGTTGCCTGATTGCAGTTACCCCTCACTTCCTTATACTGTGATTTTCTGGATGGTGTAAGTGACATCCGTGCATTGAGACAGAAAAGTAGCACAGAAAAGAGCCCCGCAGAGTTTTTTGGCTCGCTTTTACTTATTTATTAGTATTTATTTGATAAACAGAGACAGAGGAAGAAGTCTCTCCCATCGCTGGTTTACTTCCTCAGCAACGGCGGAGGAGCGTCTGCCGGGAGCTGGGACCCCTCCCAGGGCTCCCAGGTGGGCGGCAGTGACTCAAGGACTTGCGTTGTCACCCACTGCCTCCAAGGGTGCTCATTAGCAAGAAGCGGGAGCTGAACAGGAACCCAGGCTCTCCGTTGTGGGCTGCGGTCGTGGTCCGGCAAGCGGCACCTTAGCATCGACACCAGAGCACAGCCCCGCTTCCTGGACCCAGATTCCGGAATCTCACTGCATGCCTGTGTTTGTGTGTGTGTGAGCACGCGTGTACACACACGTGTGTCTCCTGCAGGTAGACGCTCTGGTTTCTCCCCCCGGGGATTGAAAGTCCTGTTTTATAAATGTCCTTGCAATGGCTCGAAGGGCTCAATGGTTCCCGTTTGTTCAACAGAGCATGACGAGAGCTGGACACGCCCGGGCAGAGGGGCCGGAAACATGCCACCTCCGATCAGCACCCTGGCCACTGCCGATTTTGACCCGAAAAGCTTTCCGAGAAAATGAACGCAGTCTGCGAAAATCGATTGGGGACCCCTCTCCGTGCCTGGACGTGCACAGCCCGGCAGCAGCCATCATTATCTTCAGATCGATTGACCCAAATGCCACGTGGACCGTCTTGGAGTGGGAGCCGCGGAGCTTGAACAGGCCCCGCCCTGCTGCTGGCGGCACCCTGGGCGCCGCAGCGGCCTCGATGGCCAGCCTCAAACCAGGCGGCCAGGACACTTTGCTCCCCAAGGGGACAGCTGTGCATGGAGAAAACGCAGGGTTTCAGAAGTCTCTGCACGTTACTTTCTCCCCTGTGGTGAGTGGTCGGCTTGGCTTTGTGAGACAAGAGCACTGGACCAGGGGCCTGGGGCCCCAGCTCGTGGTCCCCGCTGGCCGGGGGAGCCAGCGTTCCCCGAATGGCTTGCCGGATGCTCAGTGCCCGGCTGGGGGTTCGCACACGTCGTGTGACTCGCTCCTCACAGCAAGTCTTCCAGGTAGGTCTTAGCAGCAACACGGCACACAGAGCGTCCGCAGGTCTGAGTCGCCCAGAATTTCCAGCGTGGAGTCAGGAGGGGCCTCTGGGAGGTCGTCGGGTCCCTCATGGGTGGGATGGGTTCCCTTAGAAAGGACGCTGGCCCCTTCGGCCATGGAGCAGCACGCAGTGCAAAGCTGAGCGAGCCCTCGCCTGACCCCGAATCGCCCAGCGCCCTGGTCCCAGGGCCCCTGCATCCAGAACTCTGTCTCAGGTACCGGTTACGGACGCCTGCGCGCACACACCCCGACGCGCACCCCAGGCGGTGCAGATTGCAAGCTCTAGCTGTAGGGTATCAAGTCGAGGGTCTGGGTCTTCTGTGGTGGGAATTTGGGGGCCAGGGCCTTGGCTGCTCCGGGCTCAGATCCCCTCCGCCTAAGAAGAGGGGGAGCCAGCAAGCCTCTGGGACGGCGTGCTGGGACTGTCCAGGCAAACTGAGACTTCCGGCCCCAGTGAATCCACAAGCGGCTGTGGTCCTGCACAGGGGCGAGGCCACCCCCTGTGTCCTCTCACAGCAGCCCCCGGCGCGCAGTCAGCGCCGAGCCCAGCCCAGCCGCTGCCCGGATCTCCCCCTCCACGTGGGGCTCCTCTCCTCAGCAGTTCCGCTGTGTTCTGGGGCCTTGCCCAGAGCCCAGGTGTAGAGGTGGCCCTCCGAGCCCTGGTCGTCTGCGCCCCTCACCTCCATCGGGGAGCTGCACTCTCCCGACCCCAGGGCTGGCGTCTGGGATGTGCTTCCTCAAGGCTGGAGCTCCGGCCAGGACGCAGCCTCCCGCGGCCTCCCAGAGCCCGCCCTCCTCCCCTTGGCTGCTCCTCAAGGCCTCTCTCCCCTCCAACCTGGAGGGGTCGCCCTTCAGCTGGGGGACATCTCTGCTCAAGCCTCATTCTCTACGGTAGGCTCGGCTTTCCCCTCGCAAATGCTGCCTCCCGTTCTGTGGTGTGCAGAGCGAAAGCCCGGCTTACCCATTCGTCATGGCAGGGGCCATGCCTTTGGTGTCATCTAAAAAGCCATCAGCAAACCCAAGGCCATCTAGGTCTTCGCTATGTTGTCTTCCAGAGGCTTTCTGGTTCCATGTGGTACATTTAGGCCTTTGCTCCATTTACTGTTTACTGTCTGGGGCGGGTGAAGCATACGTCTCCCCACGTGTTTCACCCAGCTGATCTCCATGTTAGCACTGTCCTTGCACCTGGGTGAGAATCCAGGCCTCAGGCTGCCTCAGGACTTGTGCCGCACACACACAGTAACGGGGGGGGGGGGTGTCACTGACATCCGCCACTCAGCGCTGGCACAGCCCCTCTCAAATTAACACCTTTCAAGCCTTGGGAGCCTGGTTCTTCTCCCTTGGCCTGAGTGTGTGGTACAGAAGGAGCCTTACCCCTAAACGTGGCCGATAGCAAGGAAAGAAGGTCAGCGAGAGGTGCTAATCTGGAGGTGCGGAGGACTTGCTTCTGCAGGAGACAACTTGACAGACGTGTCAAACCCTTCCTCTCGGACAGGATTCTTGCAGAGCCGCCGATCACTTCCCACGGCCCGAGCTCCCTTTCTGCCCTCTGGCTTCTCCAGTGGGCGGTTCCGGAGGCTCCCACCACGTCCAGTGTTGCAAAGCAGCTTCACGTGGTGGCCGAGCGACACTTGCTGAGTTGCAGGTGCACGTCACTCTGAAATTCCATTATCTATACAGCCTAGTCGTAACAGACAGCATTGAGACCGTACCTTCTTTTATTAAGATTTATTTATTTGAAAGTCAGAGTTACACAGAGAGAGGAGAGGCAGAGAGAGAGAGAGAGAGAGAGAGAGAGAGAGAATCTTCCATCTGCTGGTTCACTCCCCAAAATGACAACAGTTGGAGTTGGGCCGATCCGAAGCCTGCAGTCCCGTTATCCCATAGGGGCACCGGTTCAAGTCCCTGCTGCTACACTTCTGATGCAGCTCCCTGCTGTGGCCTGGGGAAGCAGTGGAAGATGCCCAGGTGCTTGGGCCCCTGCACCGCGTGGGGGACCTGGAGGAGGCTCCTGGCTCCTGGCTGGCCCAGCTCCAGTGGTTGCAGCCTTTTTGAGAATGAACCAGCAGATGGAAGACCTCCCTCTCTGTATCTTTCTCCCTTGCTCTGTCTCTGTAACTCTGCCTTTCAAGTAAATAAATCTAAAAAAATAATTAATTGGCCTGGAAAGATGCAGCGTTACTGTGTGAAGGAACTGTCCATGCACTGTGCAACACTGGGCTTCTGTTACATGACTGTCACATAAGGTGAGCTCGAAGGGCTGTCCACTCAACTCACGGCTCCTTTCAGACTCCCTGGCCCCCAACGGCTGCAAGACCTTACAACCCCGGTGCCACTTCATTGGTTGGCATCTCCAAAAGGAAAATAGTTCCATGGTCAGATTGAAAAATACCGATCCCAAGGTGATTTATTTTATTGGCAGTTTCTTCATTAACTGTCTGGCTAACACAGGTCGACATTTTAGTATTGCAAGCCCCCCTGGGGCTCCTGTTCAGGGGTGGGAGTGGCTCTGGCTTCCCAGCAGCATGTTAGAGGCATGAATGGGGGGTCTGTACAGGAGCTCAACCCTGCAGGGTGAAGGGGAACCCACCAGCCTGCTCCTCCTTCCACGTCTTCCCTACCCAGCACGGGTGGGGCTTCAGGGAGCTCTAGGGCATTCGTGCTTGGTCTTGGGGCGCCAGGGAGAAGTTGAAAAAGAACATGGACGTTGGGGAAGGGATTTCTCCACTCAGATTCCCAGGTTCCAGGCTCAGCAGCAAGACATGTAGGTCAGGAAATGAGAAGGGGCCCCGGGTCATCTGGGGACAGAAAGCCCAGGAGACAGCCCATCGTTCCCCTCTGCCTGACGACTTCATCTGACTTCACGCCGTGGCCAGGTAAGACTCCCCGACTCTACCTCTCACCCTAATCCTCCCCCGGCCCCTCGGACGTAGCCTTCCAAAGCCTCCAGCACAGCCTGTGCGGACCGAATGGAAAGTAAACCCTGCACCCGGGGGCTAGGACACCTTGAGCAAGGCTTTTCACAGCCTGCGCCTGTGAGGCTCTCCAAGTTACCCTAAAGCACAGAAGTTTGAGAACCGCTGGTTGAGAGAATGGAACAGGTAGCATGGAAGAATCTAGATAAACATTAAGGAAAAAGTGGAGACCAGGAGGAAGCACCTGGCTCCTGGCTTCGGATCGGCGCAGCACACTGGCCGTGGCGGCCATTTGGGGGGTGAACCAACGGAAAAGGAAGACCTTTCTCTCTGTCTCTCTCACTGTCTAACTCTGCCTGTCAAAAATAAATAAATAAATAAACATTAAGGAAAAAGACAGCAAGGACGAGTCAATCAAAAAGAGGAAGTGCTTTGTCAAAGAAGCAAGAGCCCCAGGAAGAAGAGGGGGGTCTCAAGCCACCGACTGAACAGGAAAGATGACTTTCGAGAACATTGTTCAAATCCCCCTTCAAAAGTGAACAGCAAGCAGCGGCCTGGAGGCTTCGGAGCGGCTGCGTGAGAGCCCCGGTGCCCATCCTCCATCACACAGAGCAGAGGCTCCTGGGAGACATCTTTGAAGAATGGGAAGATGTGGATGCATTCAGCAAGTCTACGGCAGTGCAGGTGTTCAGCCTAGAGGTTAAGACTCCCGCACCCACACGGCAGAGCCTGGGTTCAGCACTTGGCCTCTGGCTCCTGACCCCAGCTTCCAACTAATGCAGACCTTAGGGGACAACATGGAAGGGACAGTAACTGTCCTGCGCCCACGTGGGAGACCTGGACTGCACTCCCGGCTCCCAGCTCTGGTCTAGCCCAGCCCCATTAGCTGTGGGAATCTGGCGAGTCAGCCAGCAGATGGGATCTATGTGTATGTGTCTCTCTCTCTCTCTGCCTCTCAGATAAACAAAATTATAAAAAAAATTAAAACACTTGAAAAGTGGACTTAAAATATTTTGGTGCAAAATTTTTGAATTTCACAAATAAATGGGTCTTCAAAAAGTTTATGCAAATGGCCAATTGAAAAAAACTGAATTAGGTTTCAGAATTTTTTTGTGTCACAATAAACATCTTTTTTCTTAATTTATTTGTGAGACAGATGCCATCTGATGGCTGATTCCCAAATGCCTGCCACAGCTGGGGCTGGGCTGGGGCCCAGAAGCAGGGAACACAACCCAGGTCTCGCACGGGGATGGCAGGAACCCGCAGCCTGAGCCCTCGCCACTTCCCCCAGCTGTCGGCACCAGCGAGCAGCTGCAGCCAGCAGCTAGAGCAGGCGGAGAACCCAGACACCGACATGGACCTGGGTGTCTTAACCACTAGCTCAAATGTCCACCTGAATGTATCTTTTATCTTTTAAAAAATATTTATTTGGAAGGAAGTTACAGAAAGAGAGCCGTTCCAGCTTCTGGTTTACTCCCGCGATGGACCACATTGGCCGCACTGAAGCCAGGAGCCAGACACTCCATCCGGGTCTCCCACAAGGCTGGCAGGGCCCCAAGCACTTGGCCATCTTCTACGGCTTTTCCAGGTGTGGCAGCAGGGAGCTGGATGCGAAGCAGAGAAGCTGAGACTGGAGTAGGTGCTCCAAGGTGGGGTGCCGCTATCGGAGGAGGCAACTTAATCTTTTACTTATTCCCTTTTCTATGAACTTTTTGAAGAGCCCTCGCAGGTTGAAGGGGGTGGGGGAGGCCGTAGGGCCTGGGAGGCTGCACATGAAATCGTGAGGAATAATGGCCCAAGGTCCGAGGGGAGGCTCTCTTGAGTGTGACACCCAGACTGACTACCCACCGTCTCAACCGTCTTTGTATTCTAACTGATCCAGGTTAAGTTACGGTTGACTTTCTACATCCTATCTTTTTGTTTATTTATTACTTAATTTTTTGAAGATTCATTTTATTTATTTGAAAGAGTTAGAGAGAGGTAGAGAGAGACAGAGGTCTTCCATCCACTGGTTCACTCCCCAAATGGCTGCAATGGCTGGAGCTGAGCCAATCCGAAGCACTCTCTCCCACACGGCGCAGGGGCCCAAGCTGCTTTCCCAGGCATCTTAGCAGAGAGCTGCACTGGAATCGGAGCAGCCGGGACTCAAACCGGCGCCCATGTGGGATGCCGGCGCCGCAGCCAGGGCTTTCACCCACTGCGCCGGCCGCATTTATTACTTCTTGTATGTAGTGACTGCTGCCTGTAGCGTTCTTTCTTTCTGGGATTTGTAAAAAATTTCTTCAGGAAAGTTCTAATGAATAGCCTTTGGAAAGAAACGAAGTCCTCTGTATCAAACTTGTTAATTATGTTTTCCAAATCCTCTGTAGTATCTGCTCTTACCTTTTCCTGTTTGGATGATTTCTAAGTTGGCTACTATGATTATGGTTCTGTCAATTGCTTTCATTGTATTTCTGTTTGCTTTGTTCCACATCATTCCCAGGTATGTTGTTGGGGACATAAAGTTTTGTTGCATCTTCTCGGGGAACTCTTCCTTTTTATGAGATGGTCTTTATTTTACTCTTCAATTCAGCGTTGTTAGATGTTAACACAGTTACTCCTACTTTCTTCTTGGTAGAACTTGCACGGCGTTTTCCAACTTTCCTGTGCTGTTTGTTTCGGGTGTTCCCGATTTTCTGCACCTGGGATATCCATTTTTCTTTTGCCTTATTTGAACACTTTATTTATTTTTATTATTATTATTATTTTTTTGACAGGCAGGAGTGGACAGTGAGAGAGAGAGACAGAGAGAAAGGTCTTCCTTTGCCGTTGGTTCACCCTCCAATGGCCGCCCCAGCTGGCACGCTGCGGCCAGCGCACCGCGCTGATCCGATGGCAGGAGCCAGATACTTATCCTGGTCTCCCATGGGGTGCAGGGCCCAAGCTCTTGGGCCATCCTCCACTGCACTCCCTGGCCACAGCAGAGAGCTGGACTGGAAGAGGAGCAACAGGGACAGAATCTGGCGCCCCGACCGGGACTAGAACCAGGTGTGCCGGCGCCGCAAGGCGGAGGATTAGCCTAGTGAGCCGCGGCGCCGGCCTATTAGGGTTTTTTAAAAAATGTAGCCAATGCTGTGGCTTAGCAGGTAAAGCTGCTGCCTGCAGTGCCGGTATCCCATATGGGCACTGGTTCGAGTCCCGGCTGCTCCACTTCCGATGCAGCTCTCTGCTATGGCCTGGGAGAGCAGTAGAAGATGGCCCAAGTCCTTGGGCCCCTGCACCCACGTGGGAGACCTGGAGAAAGCTTCTGGCTCTTGGCTTCAAATCAGCCCAGCTCCAGCTGTTGCGGCCGTTTGGGGAGTGAACCAGTGGATGGAAGACCGCTCTATCTTTCTCTCTGCCTCTCTGTAACTCTGCCTTTCAAATAAATAAATAAATCTTCTAAAAATGTAAAATTAGGTTTTTCCTTTGATTGCGGGCAGCTATACAAATGGGACACCCTGTGGCCACGACCGCGTTTTGCCATGCTTTGTCATTCTCCCCACCCCAGGGTGGCTTTCAGTTACTTCCTTAGGCTTCTGCAGATGAGTGGAAGGCGGTGCACAGCGCGTCCAGGCGCGTGGACTTCTGCGGGAGAGGCCGCCTTGTCCGTGTTCTCCTCCCTCCAGCTGCATCTTGCTGCAGCCCTGTCTGCCGCCCCCCGCCCCAGTGCTTTCCCGGAACACTGAAGCTCCCACCTCTCTGATTCGTCTCCTGGGTCCTGTCCTCAGCTGGCTTCTCTGCTTGAAAAGATCTGAAACTCATCCAAGCGTAATCAGCTAACACATGGCAGTGGCATTGTACTGGAGACTCCTGCAGATGAAGGAGCCTTGAAGGCCCAGAGGACGGATCAGGGAGGGCCTCGATCAGCCAGACCGCTGGTGTGACTTCACTTCTGCCACGCACCACAGAATCACATTTAACCTCTCCAGGCCTCCGTCTCCTTGCTGTAAAGTGGGACAAGCTCACCGCCCCCCCCCCCCCATCGGGCTGTTGTGAATTGACGTGCAGGAAGGGCACAGCGCAGTGACTGGACGTGGTAAGAGCTCAGGCGACGTCAGCACCCACCGCCGTGTTTCCATCTGAAGAAAACTTTCGCAGCGGTTGAGCGTGATGTTTTCAGTCTTTTGTGAGGATCCGCGAATGAAAGCAGACAGCTGCGACGGGCATGCGTCTAACCAAGGGCTGCTCTGGCTCGGCGGCTCAGTGTCCACGGCGCCTGGGCCGCACGGGCACATGGCTAACCAAGGGGCTGCCGCAACCACTCAGTGCATGCTGCTGATCGACAAAGGGGAAAAAAAAACAAACTGATATTGAGATCTCTAAAATAACGCAGGAAGTAGCGGGGCAGAGATCAGCTGAAATCGCTGTGGCTGTAGGCTCGGCGTGTTGCTGAGTGACAGAGCAGTAACAGAAGCCCCACGAGTAATCCTATCGCGCACGGGCACGCGCAGCCCAGGAAACACCTGAGTGCGAGGCTGTGCTCCAAGGCCGTGGGCTCCAGTGAGCAGCTGTGCATTTTGCCAGTGGGAAAAAGAGGCCGTCTGGTGCCATTTTCTTTAGCGCCATGGATTTAAACGTGGTCTGTGTTACAAGACCTCTCCCGTGGAAACACGATGGGCTTGGGCGAGAGGCCCACCACGGGGGAGGTGGGCAGAGGGGCTGTGTCTGTCCTGCAGGCGGCGGCCTTGCTTTCTGACTTCATCTGCACGTGGTTAGCAGTCCTGCTTTCTCAGAGCAGCCAACGTCGCCAGTTAATTTAGCACTTTATTTTTTCATTCTCCATAAAATATTGATTTTGTAACACAGAATACAGGCTGATATACACCATTAAAACAACTTTCACTTTATGGAAAATCAGCAAAAATACACCAGCAAGGATATAGCCAGTGCATTTACTAAAATTCACCTTAAAAATTAAACGAAATGATCACACATGATAAATCTGACGTGCCAGCTACCATCAGAGAGAGCTCGCCAAAAGCCAATGTCTTTGGCAAACGATTGACACAGGTAAGCAATGACACTAATCAATCACAGTATTTTTTAAGTGTTCATTATCAGCTAAGCCTAAAATAAATCAATAAAATATAACAAGGATGAAATCCAAAATTTGTTTGAGACAACGTTTAACAGGAAGAACACTGGATTGGGAGTTAGTACATTTGGATTTTTAACGCTGGGTGGATGGCCTGGGAAAGTAATCTAGGCTATGAATCCTTCACTTTTTAACTTTCCATGATTCTAAAATCCTTGACAGATTCATTTTTGCACTGTAAAATGAAATCTCTAACAATACTAACTTGGCAATTGGTCTGAGTCCAGCTCTGCCCCCACAAATCTGGTCAGTTATAGACCTCTGAGCTCCGTGGCAGCCCAGTCTCAAATTAGCAGACAATAAACACTGACAGCTTCAGGAGCTAAAGAGCTGATTCCCTACCAGACACACACTCAGGAGTCTGAGACCCCCCAGAGCGACGGCCATCAGAAGAGAAGCTATAACGGAAGAACTTCAGGGAAAACCTACATCAGCTCGCTCGGTGAAAGAACACAATGACTTGCTAACATCAGAAGGGCAGTACACATGTGAACTGTCACATACAACACAATTACTGTGTCTGTGAGCGTGCACAGAATACATCCATCCATCAGGACTTTATCAATACCAAATGAAGTCAAGGTCCAGACGTACGTGGGGGCCGCTGGGCTGCAGACTTGAACCTGGGGGTTCTCAGCCTTCCCCCGCTTGTACCTCTACAGGAAGAAGCTGGGATTTCTTCTTCTTCTTTTTTTTTTTTTTTTTTTTTTTACTAATTTTGGCTTCTACTCTATTATTTGTAAAGTCCGCCTCTTTGACATAGTCACAGAAACTAAAGATGTCTGAGCCCCCTTTCGGGCATTTCCAGCCTCTATTTTTCCTGACAGATTAGTTTATGTTCTGAAAGTGAGTTTTCGCTGCCATTGTTCTGAGGGTTTTCATCACTCCCTATTTGAAAGTAGACTTTATCTCTTTGGATTCAAGATCTAAATTTGCCCTTATTTCTCCCTAATATTTTAATGTAATTCCTATCTCAACTTTATTTATACAATTTGAACGTTTAGCTGTGATTTGCATGGTAGAAATTAATCCAATTCAATAAACATGAATGTGCAGAGCAAAACTGAAAATGTCAGGCTTTCTTAATAAACACTAACTTCTCATTAAGTGCTAAAATGCTGCCCCTTACAGTAATGATTATTTTAAGCAACCATATGAGCTTTTTTCCTTAGAAAACATGAAGCTCTCCTCTGTTGTCTGCCTTCCCCGGAACTCAAGATCTGTACTTGGGGGTCTCTGCTGCTGGCCGGGCACCCTAACACTGAGGAGGTGGTATCACCGGCCATCTCTTCGGTTGAGCTCTGCCTGGTAATAATTTGCACTGTAAAGCAATAGATCTACTTTTGCCTTCACAAATATTTAATTATCCTAACACTGACACCAAATACACTTGTTCCAGTGCCACAGCCCTCCTCTGCTTCCCACTCTTATAAGATGTTGATACATCCTTCATGGGTCCATGATCTCTCTTGAGAATCTCTCAACCAAAATCCAATTTCTGAATTTCTATTCAGGATAAAGTTCTGTAACCAAGTTTAAGAAAACCACATTCAATTAACATTCAGAAAAAAAATTGTGCTACTGAGAAATAGTGAAAGATGAAAAGAATATTAAAATATTGAGTATTTTCTGATTATTATTCCAACTATTCAAACTTTATCCTTGAAAACTAATGCAGAGACTTGTTTTTAAAATGATCTGAAGAAACCATCAAGAAACACATCTTTTAGAGTTGCAAATTACATTGCTTTACGTTCTTAAAATAGTTCTTTCTCTAACTAGATAGCCTACAAGTAAGTTATACCCCTATTTTCCACTCATTCTGATATTTATAAGTAGAATTCTTAGACTCTTCTAAACAAAAATTTTTTATCAGTTTCTATCTTACTTGACAATTTAGAACTGAAACTATAAAGTATTAATTAAAAATTGCCGCATAAAGTATTAATTAAAAATTGCCGCTAAAGCAGCATTTCTCTGACTGATGCCACAAGATAAAGATTTACTGGGAATACAAAGTAACCATTTCTAGAAGTGACACTTTAAATGTCTGTTTTTGGCAAATGCGGATGGAGTAAAACCTCCGTACATTCTGAAACTAGAATGATAATATAAATATGTATAGAACTTTAAAAACAATTTCAGAGAAAATATGAGTGCATTTATTTCCAATTTAAAAAACGGCCCCTGTGCCTAACTTAAGCAGCCTGGAAGAGAACAGGCCTAGCGCAGGCCACGGCCGGGGGCCTCAGTAAAGCACGCGGTCGCCGGGAGGTTTGCTCCCCCGGAAGGCACACGGATTACCCAGCGGCACTGGAGGGCCCACTCCGGCAAGGTCAGTACTCTGTGTCGATGACCTTGGCGATGGTGTTCAGCTGGATGTTGGAAGCTCCTTCATAGATTACACCTTAAACGACAGGGAGCAAAAGCAACAGCTCAGAGTGGACCCACAGTTAGGAATCCGCACAAGAAGCAGTTCTGTAAACATGACCCCTGCGTTTTCCATAAAACTGGTACTGGAACCCCCCTGTCCCCGATCATGGCACTATTTGACAAAGCAGTTCTAAGAGAGAGCGATTTTTCATTTGGTTTAGATGCCCAGAATCAGTTTTATTTCTTTTTTCTTTTTTTTTCTTTTTTTTTTTTTTTTGACAGGCAGAGTGGACAGTGATGAGAGAGACAGAGAGAAAGGTCTTCCTTTGCCGTTGGTTCACCCTCCAATGGCCGCCGCGGCCGGCGCACCGCACTGATCCGATGGCAGGAGCCAGGTGCTTCTCCTGGTCTCCCATGGGGTGCAGGGCCCAAGCACTTGGGCCATCCTCCACTGCACTCCCTGGCCACAGCAGAGAGCTGGCCTGGAAGAGGGGCAACCGGGACAGAATCTGGCGCCCCGACCGGGACTAGAACCCGGTGTGCCGGCGCTGCAAGGCGGAGGATTAGCCTAGTGAGCCGCGGTGCCGGCCCAGAATCAGTTTTAAACAGCAGATCTGGCTCCTAGACTCTCGAGCCAGGCTCGGGTGGTCTTGGGAAGCCGCAGTGTTCCTGTTCCTCTGAGGTGGGGGAGCGCTGGACTGCGCAGCCGCGATTACACGCTTAGCGCATGCAATTATAGCGATGCTTCAAAGACAGCCTGGAACTACGGTCATCAGAAATAGTATTAACGTTTTTAGTGAAAGAACTATTAACACTGGGCATTTTGCTGGCAATTTGACTAAAACCTGTTAAGTCATTTTAAAAAGCAATTTGATGTCTACAAATATACATCTGTTTTTTAGGAAGAGGTAGAAAAACACCCAGCTACAAGAAATCAAGAGAGTTACATAGTGAAGAGATTAAAATTGCCTTTGCCTGGGTGCCAGTAATGCCAGTTAGGAAACACAATAGCCCACATACCTACAGAGGCAAATACCACAAAACAAAATCCAAAACAACCTACTTACCGATCTTTGAGTCTCGGAAGTATTTTTCTACAGGGTAGTCTTTGGTGTAGCCCACTCCTCCCATCCACTCGATACATTTGCTGGTGGTGAGCCCTGCAATCTGCCAGAACAAAGCAGCACAATCGGCATCGCACAGACGACGCACTACAAACACTTCTGGGCGGCATCTTTAGCAACAAAGACTTCCTGTTACTGGAGTTGGAAGGACTGAAGTCATAAACTAGTCTTGTCTTCCTAGTCTCATTCTCCAGGTCATTCCCAT
Source organism: Oryctolagus cuniculus (assembly GCF_051225735.1). Lineage (NCBI taxonomy): Eukaryota > Metazoa > Chordata > Mammalia > Lagomorpha > Leporidae > Oryctolagus > Oryctolagus cuniculus. Next base: position 8,012,360 of record NC_142881.1, read on the forward strand.
AAGACATCCTCTGAATCCGCAGAACTCCTACTTTTTCCTAAGAGTGTCAGAGGATTGTTCACACTCATGCTTGCCAACAGGCACCGGCAGGCGCAGCAAATGCTCACGGAGGGCCTTCATCCTGCACGCTGTGCCAGCCCAAGCAGACAGCGGTGCGGGTGACTGGCACTGGCCTGTTGGTCCCGGCTGGTCTTCTAGAGATGGACACTACACCAGCAAGCACAGAAACCGAGAGGCTGCGTGGGGCAAAGTTCAAGCTTGCTTGGACGCTGATGTGACTTAGCTGAGACATGAAGGATGAATTAGAGGCATTTGAAGAGGAAGCCAACATGGAGAGAGGCTCAAGGGGGGAATGGGCTCGTCAACCTCAGGGACCTGGGAGCCTAGGATCAGGATGGACCTGGGAAAGAGAGCGGAGGGGGAGACAGGCCTTGCAGGATGGTCAGTTTGAATAGTGCAAGGGCGCCTCAGAGATGTCCACATCCTCATCCCCAGAAACTGTGACTATGCCCCCACATGGTGACAGGGATGCTGCAGATGTGAGTTAAGGATCTCGGGAATGGGGAGAGAGCCCTGCATTACAGGCTGGGACTAATGCCATCACAGGGTCTTTACAAGGAAAGGGGGGAAGCAGGAGAGCCAGCCACGGGGGGGCGATCTGAGCCTGGAGACAGGTAGCAGCTTAGAAGGATCTCCAACGAAGACGGAGGAAGGGGCTGTGAGTGACAGCAGGTGAGCCATGTCCGGAAGGTGGACATGGAGTCTCTCCTGCCGATCGACACCTTGACTTCATCCCGGCGAGACCTGCATCAGACTTCTGACCTCCAGAAGTGAGAGGTTACAAAGCTGCACTGGTTTAGGCCGCTCTGTGCTGATAACTTGGGACAGCAGTGGTTGTAACTGGTGTAAATGTTGCCCATTCGCCATGAGAAGCCACAGAAAGGTGTAAAGCTGGAGTCTGACACAACTTCATGGACACTTGAGGAGGGAGAAACACGGGCTTGAAGGAAGCAACAGGTCCAAGAGACCAGGGAGGTGACTTCGGTCAAGAAATGCCACTGCTTGGCCCAGACAGGTGGCAGTGGGGAGGCAGAGACACAGAATTTCAAGAAATCTTTTGAGGACAGAATCCACAGGAACTGATGATGGAGTCGAGGTGGGGGACAAGGGAAAGACATGTAGGTTTCTGACTGGTGCCTGGGGACAGGTCAGGCAGAAGTGGCTCAGATTCAGAAGGGAGGATGAGGTAGGAGATCAAACTTAGGGGCTGCAGAAGCTAACTGAGTATTTAACACTACGGAATGAGTAAGACGTACTACCGAGGCTAGGAAACAGCTGTCCGATGATTTGCTAAATTCTGTAGCTGGAGTCTCACGTGTTAAATAGACAATGTGTATGCATGAGCAGAAAGTACAGAAAACACAATCTTGTCCTGGTGTTTTTAATCTCATTTGTTCCTATCATGAATTCTCGCCCATGGGATCCAATCTGCCCCAGCTGGAAACCACGGGCAGGACAGCCCCATTCAGAGCAAGGCCATCGGCTGATCTACGGCAGGAGGTCTGCCTGAACTGGGCTACTGAGGAAAGCACCAAGGCTCCACAGAGTTAAACTCCGTCCCAATGGCAGCTTTACTTTGTTTGTTTTTCTATTGTAGGAACTGGAAGTTCTGTGTCATCTCAACAAACAGCCAACATTCCTAAATGAAAGGTTAACAAGCTCTTATCTTTGAAATCAGAGGACAAGGCTGAAGTCCTGTTTCTTCCCCCTTTACCTCGGATGCATAGTATTTGGCCATAGACGCCTCCTTTATGAACGGCCTTCCAGCCTCTAGAAGCCTGGCAGCGTTGTAGGTTAGCAGCCGTGCAGCTTCCAGCTGGGTGGCCACATGGGCCACTTGGTGTTGGAGCCCCTGTAACGTCCAGACCCACGTTAGAGAACGAGGACAGCGGAACACACAACGCACCCTCAGTCTTACCTGGATACGCAACACTGACAGATTCAAAATACACCCAAAGGAAAGTCACATGCATTTCTTTCAGATAGTTTAAAAGTGCTATCTAAAATAAAATGACACTGTAAGTACTGTTAAATCTCTTCTACAGAAAACTTTCAGAGTTCATATAATTCTTTACAGTTGTCAAGATTTAAACATTCATAAATTATCATAAAGTTAGGTTCAAGAACTTGACTGTTATATTTAACACTTAGTTCCAATCCTTTGTATGATCAAAACTGAGCTTAAACTAAGTCCTAGGACAGCAAAGCTTTGAATATACACATTCTTTATTTGCTTGAATTAAGACACTTCTGATTTTGCATGCGGCCTCAGCACATTAGAAGCTGTTAGCTGCAGGGAATGAAGGGACACTGGTAGCACCGATTTTCATCTTTCAAGTCACTTTCCTAACACGACTTCACCACAGTGTCCATGAACGGGGATCAGTTCCTTAAGGCTGCAGAAAACAGAAAGGGAACTGCTTACAGGCCACCTAGAGAAATTACTACCATTCTGCAATTTTAAAGGCTGTTAAGCCCACATTCACTTCTTTCAAGGAAAGAAATGAGTGACTTAGTGAGTGAGTGATAATCTGAGTCTGAATGTATACATAGCTATAATGTCCTGTAAGAACAGTGGTTCTTACAGACTGAAGTGCTTCCTCTTAGCCATGCAGCCGCCCAGACATTCCCTGGGCGCCCACCACATGCGCTGAGCAATGGAGGCATCGCATCAACGCCGAGGTAGGAGCTCCGCGGTCTCGTGATTTGTGTAGTCCAGCAAGAAGGACAAATAATTCCATAAGTGTGGTGGATGTTAAGACAGACACTCTTAATTAAGGCAATTACTCAAGAATGCCAGGAATGACTTTTCCCAAACCAACAGGAGGGTTGAGCTGGAGAAAATCAACACTGCTGGCAAACATGCTACTGATGCTTCTCTTTCTGCAATATTTGGTATGTACAAAAAAAAAAAAAAAAAAAAAGATGATGCTACCTCTATGAGGGGTCTGCACAAAGTTCATGTAAAATGAGTATTATTTAAAAATGTGTAGATTTCAAACACTTTTTGCACTCAAATAATCTTTTAATTCAAATTTAAGAACTTTTTAAGTGACCTTGTATGTACTTTGTGTAGCATGATAATAAACTGAGCATCCTCAAACCCATGTACAGGGCCAGTAGCTTCCCCTTCATGGTTTCTGCTCTCTGGCATCTTTTTTTTTTTTTTTTTTTGACAGGCAGAGTGGACAGTGAGAGAGAGAGACAGAGAGAAAGGTCTTCCTTTGCCGTTGGTTCACCCTCCAATGGCTGCCGCGGCTGGTGCGCTGCGGCCGGCGCACCGCGCTGATCCGATGGCAGGAGCCAGGAGCCAGGTGCTTTTCCTGGTCTCCCATGGGGTGCAGGGCCCAAGCACCTGGGCCATCCTCCACTGCACTCCCGGGCCACAGCAGAGAGCTGGCCTGGAAGAGGGGCAACTGGGACAGAATCCGGCGCCCCGACCGGGACTAGAACCCGGTGTGCCGGCGCCGCTAGGCGGAGGATTAGCCTAGTGAGCCGCGGCGCCGGCCTTCTGGCATCTTTTGAGGCAATGACATTTGGCAGTCACACTTACCAATTCTTATCTTTACAGCTCTGTCTGTGTCTTCTTGCAAAATCCTTCCCTGCCATATGTCAGGTATTAAAGATACTCTCCTAGGCTTTTTCTTAAAAGTTTTAAGGTTTTGCTTCCTGCCTGTCTCTTTACTACATCTGAAATCTATTTTCTGTGTATGGTGTGAGGTAGGAACAGTTTTATTTTTTCCACACGGAAAGAGTATCCTTGCTCAGTGACCTGCAGTGCCACCTCCAACATCCGCCAGCGTTGTATACAGGCACAGGCCTATGCATCAGCTAATGTGTCCATTTCTACATGCACATCGCTGTTCTAGAAATGTTCTATGTCTTTTTAATCAGATCGATTGCTTCTGTCAAGTACATCCAGAGGAATTAACCCACAGCTTCCACTCAACGCTGGGGATAATGGGACCCAGACACATGACTGTGGCCTGCTTCCTGCCCCACAAGAACTCACCACAGCTGAGTACTGGTCCTCTGACTACACTGCAGACGTAAGGCAGGCAGGCCTGCTCAGTCAATCTCAACGCAATGAACAATTCAAAGAAATAAGATTGAACAGGCCTGGTCCCTACCCTCAAGGATCTTACAGTCCTCACATACGTAAAGCAAAAAATAAATCATTCTAATGAGATAAAGCAGTTAAAAAACCCTATTAGCTTTAGGCACATAGTTAATAATGTTACTTTTTAAGATGCAGTTTCTAAGTTTTCCTTGAGCTATCCAGACCAGGCTTCTCTGAAAACATCAATCATCATCGTACTATTACTAGACCTCATCTCTTCCCCTCTTTACATGGAAACAGTTTTTCCTATGGACAGAGATCAAACCTGTCTTCTTTTTCCATCCCTTTTGTTAGAATCCAACTGATAGGTGGCTCTGAGACATTACTCTAGTATAATGAAACGAAAATTAGACCAGGAGTCAAGACAAAAGTCTAACATTGGCCCCACACCAGCCGTCTGTCCTTGGGAGCTCACCTTCCACGTGGCTCAGTTTCCCGTGTAGAGACGGGGATGCCACAGGCTGTGGCAGGCACTGGGCAGACCCGTGTGCTGATCCTTCTGGGTCTTGGAGTGACTGCACCTGCTCATAGCCTGGTCTGTCTCTACACACATGCAATGTGAGTGTGTATGCTTCATGTCTGTCCATTGTTAACAACCTGGAGACAACGCGGCCTGGTGAAGCTGGTAGAGTACTAGGAGCCCGGAGCTGCTTACAGGGAGGCTTGGCAATCATTTTCACTGTCCTGGAATTTTAGGTGATATGGTGCAGGCTGCCCGAAAGGCTCAGTGTGCTACTCCTCCAGGCTGGCCCCACTCTGGCAAGACCTCAGTGTGAACAGGAAGAATACCCTGGCTACAGGGAGTCCCCGACTAGGGAGCTCTGGGAAGCCACAGAACAGGCAAGCAGTGTCTCGGCCAAGAGTCTCGTCTGTGTTTACTGCAGCCAAGTGTTATCTTCTACGGATGTATGTGTCAGAGCTCCTCTGGGCGCCAGCACCTGGGTCTGGTCTGAACAGGGTCTCATGACAGATGTTACCATTTACTGGAGTTTTTAAGCCATGCTAAACACTTTCAACACATTTTAACTTAAAATAGGGTACACAGTCTTATCCTTATTTGATAGATAAGCCTTACAGAAGTAAGATAAGTTGCCCACAAACTAGGAAGTGGAAGAATCAGGACTTGAACCCGGAAGTCTGACTCCAGACTTGCAACTTGTAGGTGACAACACTATGTTGCTCACGGAGACATCCCGAGTGACGCCACAGCCAGGCCTCAAGGACTATGGTTCTGCCCTTAGAAAAGACTAATGTTCACCAGTGTACTTCCTGAGGCCTAGTCCTCTCTCTTCTGCCCCCCTCCCATATATGAGGGAGTCCCTCTGTGGCTTTTTTTTTTATTTTTTTTATTTTTTTTATTTTTTTTTTTGACAGGCAGAGTGGACAGTGAGAGAGAGAGACAGAGAGAAAGGTCTTCCTTTTGCCGTTGGTTCACCCTCCAATGGCCGCCGCGGCCGGCGCGCTGCGGCCAGCGCACCGCGCTGATCCGATGGCAGGAGCCAGGAGCCAGGTGCTTTTCCTGGTCTCCCATGGGGTGCAGGGCCCAAGCACCTGGGCCATCCTCCACTGCACTCCCTGGCCACAGCAGAGGGCTGGCCTGGAAGAGGGGCAACCGGGACAGAATCCGGCGCCCCGACCGGGACTAGAACTCGGTGTGCCGGCGCCGCTAGGCGGAGGATTAGCCTAGTGAGCCGCGGCGCCGGCCTCCCTCTGTGGCTTTTGACACAGCTCTTCATTAGCAGGAAGATGGAGAGTCCAGGCCAGTGGGAAGAGTCTGCTAATCACATACCTGAAAATCAAATAATCTTTTGCCAAACTGCATCCTTTCTTTGATATACGGAATAGTGTAGTCAAAACATCCCTGGGCCAGTCCCAACATCTGTTAAAAAAAAAAAAAAGCATTCTTATTTTATTACAAATTAATGCTTTCAATCATCCCAGTTGAAATTCCTTTTTAAAACAAAATAAAACAAAAATTTAAGACTTATTTATTGATGGCCACATTAGCTGGAGCTGGGCCAGGCTGAAGCCAGGATCCAGGAACTCCACCCTGGTCTCTCACGTGAGTGGCAGGGCTCAAGCATTCGGTCCATCTTCTGCTGCTTTCCCAGGTGATTGGCAGGACATGAGATGGGAAGTGGAGCAGCTGGGGCTTGAGCCAGCTCTCTGCTAAGGGATGCTGGCATAGCGGGCGTGGCTGACCCTGCCCCAGCACCGGCCCTATAAACCAGGGAAAGAACTGGAGCTGCGAGGTGTGTGTTGATAGCGCAGCTTGACCGGCAGTGTTCACAGGGCTGAACTGCCGGTGCCGGGGGGAAGTCGGAGTGCCTTCACGCGCATGCCAGTACCCTTCCTTCCAGCACTGAGGGAGATCTCCCAGCATGCTGCATTCCCACAACCTTCTTTTCAGCTCTCGTTCTGCAGCTACAGCGAGAGCCACACAAGTTTTGCTCAGCACTGGCCTCGCAGCTTGTATGGCAGTCCCTGCAGTCGTTGCAGAAGTCAAACGTGGAAAGCCACTTCTTAACTGTCTGTTTCCCTGTCTGTCCACTTTGTGCATGACTAGGATTCACAGGCACTTCAGCAGAAGAGGCAGGGGAACACGACAGAGCAGGGATTCTGAGCGCTGGCTGCACGTCACAGCTGTCTGGGGAACTTGGTCAAACAAGATACCGACACTGAGCACTAGCGATTATATCCCAGTCTTGGCCCACGTGCCATCCTCTTCAAAACCCTTTAGGAGGAATAATCACAGCTGGGATTGAGAACAACTGATAGTACCTGGCAAAAATGTGAATTTACAAGGACAAATCAGGACATGGTGACAATTTCAGCTAACTGCCTCATTGCTAACCAATTTCCATATGTATTGAACAATTCAAACTCAGAAATGGTTGCTAAATTTCAACATTAGGCAGCCATTAAATCACTATCTAATTATGTCAAACTGTGTAGGCTTTAGAAAAAGGAGAAAAGTCAATAGGTAAAGCTTGGGGGGAAACGCCCGTGAGCTTATCAATATTTCATTAGCGTTCATTCACATTTTCTTTTAGCCTTTTATTTTTGACTCTCTGGAAAATAGAATCTGGTATTAAAAATTAAAAGGACAAAACCCCCACAAATTCCCAAATCAAAAGGAGGCAGCAGGTTCAATGCGCTTTTGGCTAAAAGATGATGTCACTGTAGCCTTACGCCTGGAGGTTGAAGCATGTGAATAGCGTCCTACGTTGAAACTGTCAGTTGTCCACCAGAGAGCCTTTCCCGTCGCAGGAAAAGGCTTCCATCGCAAATGCTGAGGAACTGAATTCTCGCCAGTGCAGGGTTTCCAGAGCGATGCCTTCAGCTCCCGTTCTGCTATGTGCCTTTTCCTCTAAGAGGCTTCCACCAAGGCATAATGACTACCTGACCTTAACTTTTAATTAGGTTATAAGATAACTTGCGGTAATTAGATGGCAACCTAGGCCTTGTGCTTTACGGCCGGAAGACCTATATTATTTATGTGTCTGGGAACAGCGAGATGCAGAACTGTAGTTTTGAATGCCAAAGCGACAAAGAGAAGTCACAGAAAAACTTTAAAAGGAAGAGACGAGCCGATTCTCTTTAGTAACCTACTGTCTAGCTTTGTGGGAAACCTGGGTTAAGTTTGGATCTAAGAGTGGTTAGCAGAGCGGCAGCAGCAGCAAAAAAGTCTACAGTAAGAATACAAAACTTAGCTATTCAATAGCTAATATACAGGCAGTCTCTTCAAAGTCTAAAAGATGTGAATTCTTGAATTGTGGATACTCACTGATTAAAAATAAACCAACGCACTCTACACAAATGACATTATTTATGGTAAAGCCAAAGATCTTATTCATTTTGTCAATCCAAAAAATAAGTGCTATCACTTAATATAAAAATGTAATATGCATTTTAAAGGTATACAGTAGTTCTTATCCCATCCATCCATTTCATTGTGGTTATTTTATTTCTGGTGCCCCCCCCCCAAGTGGCCAGAAAATCCCATGAAAAACATGAGTAAATATTTCATTATCTACAGATTAGAGGCCTTTATGATATAGTAGAATATTACCTATTTTTGATTTAAGAATTTTCTTCCAGAATGAATTTCATGCTCTACAAAGCTGCTTTTAATAAAATGCCATATTTAAGTTACAACACATTTTCCAAGTCATCAGTCCAAGTGCTGGATGATACTTAATGTTCTCAAAGCAGAAAAACTTACCGCTAAGCCTTGTTTGGTTTTCTAGACACTTACATAATTGATCAAAGTGGGATGTGAAAGAAATAATGGGAAGCCGATCTTTCACCTCAGGTAAGGGAAGGGTGCCATCTTGTGTTCACAAACTCCTTGGTCTTGGCGCATTTTTTTTTTCTTTTTCTATTTTCATTGACTCACATCATGGAGAGCAAACATTTGACTTACCTGTGCAGCGATTCCTATTCTACCTTCATTAAGAATCCCTATGGCGTACTTATAGCCATGGCCAACTTGTCCCAAGATGTTAGATTCTGGAACCTGCAAATACATACGTACATTACTTCTCAATTTAATTTGACACAGTTCATTTTGATTATATGTTTTAGACTGCCCACTCCATTTGTGCGGTATGTCACTCTATCACAGGACCCAAACTCCCGTGAGACTCTGCTGGCTCCTCCCATGTTTCCCCAGGCTAGAGCATCTTCCAGAGCCCAGCACAATCTGTTGAACGAATGAATGAATGAAAATTTCCCAGATTCTTCTTTATGTGTATGCTTGAGTGTGAGATAACACATCAGGAACTACAAAAATATGCAAGTATCTGCAAAAGCAAGAGTAGTCATCCACACAATGATCAACTGCGTGTGCCTAGATCTGCATAAGAGTGAGGGGTGAGGGGACGCGAAACAGACTAAAATACTTCTTTATAATAAAAAAAATTCACACTAGGAACAACACAAAATACAGTTAGTTTACAAGGTGGACAGTTAGGACAGGGGCAGGGGAGACGGAAGGCAGAGAAGGGAAAGGAGAAGGGAGGAGGATGGGCAGGAGGAATGACGTCTGAGCAGGCCTCCTCCAGCCCCCACAGCCAGCCACACACAAGACCAAGCTCTGACAGAGTGGTAGAAAGGAGCCGGCACTGTTGTGTAGCGGCTAAATCTGCCGCCTGTAGTGTCGGCATCCCATATGGGTGCCAGTTCGAGTCTGGCTGCTCCACTTCTTCTTCTTTTTTTTTTCAAATATTTTATTTATTTGAGAGGTAGAGTTACAGACAGTGAGAGGGAGAGACAGAGAGAAAGGTCCTCCCTCTGCTGGTTCACTCCTCAAATAGCCACAATGGCCAGGGCTGCACCGATCTGAAGCCAGGAGCCAGGTGCTTCTTCCCGGTCTCCCACGCGGGTGCAGGGGCCCAAGGACTTGAGCCATCTTCTACTGCTTTCCCAGGCCACAGCACAGAGCTGGATTGGAAGAGGAGCAGCCGGGACTAGACTGGCACCCATATGGGACGCTGGCACCGCAAGCAGAGGATTAACCTACTGTGCTATGGTGCCAGTCCCTAGTTGCTCCACTTCTAATCCAGCTCTCTGCTACGGCCTGGGAAGCAGCGGAAGATGGCTACTGGGAGACCCGGAAGAAGCACCTGGCTCCTGGCTTTGGATCAGCACATCTCTGGCCACTGCGGCCATCTGGGGAGTGAAACAGCTGATGGAAGATCTCTCTCTCTCTCCCTCTCTCTCTTTTGCTGTGTCTCTGCCTCTGCCTCTCTGTAATTCTGCCTTTCAAATAAATAATTTTTTTTAAAGAGTGGCAGAAAGCCCATCAGCACCTGTTCTGCCTCGCAAAGCTCGAATGCCCAAGCACAGGCTCTGGTCTGCTTTTCTACTGCTGGCTAGTTCGCTGCTCTCGCTGAGCAATGTCCCCATCTTGTGGCCTTTGGGACACTGACACCAGGCTTCCAACCGAAGATCTGCGCTTCCCAAGTATAAACTGGTTCAGAAGTGTCTAAGTTACACCACATGACTGAAGTTAACTGTTGGTATTTGCTCCTGAGGCCAGCGCTGGGCAGGAGGGCTCCCACTCAGCCTAAACTCCTGTTTGAGTTGTGACGCCACCTAAGGGCACTCCCCGTTCATGAGTTTCATAACACTCAAACCCGCTTAATATTTGACACTTCTTTTGCATATCATCTATGGCTCCAAGCAAAGCTTAGTTCACATCAGTCTTCTACTGATAATACCAACACACGCACCTTGACATTTTCAAATGTTAACGGGCAAGTGGAAGAGGCCCTTAGCCCCAGTTTATTTTCTGGTTTTCCTATGTGAAAGCCTTCAGTGTCACGATCCACTAAGAAGGAGGTGATTCCTTTATACCCCTAAAAAGAAGATTTAAAATGTAATTACTTCATACTTACTAAAACCTTTGCTTCCAGAGTTCCAACTAAAAGAAAACTAAAAATGAACTTTAATGGTAACTACCAAACATCTACATTAGGAAACAAAAATGATTAGAGGACACTAGGCCCCAAATCAAGAACTTGGCCTTTACATTTTCTCATGAAGCATCCCAGATATTAAGATTACTGTCATATTAAGGTATTATATGATCAGGAGAATTCCATGTTTTTGAATTTGGTTTTACTAAGCACTTTAAATTTTTACAACTTAATTTAAATAACTGTACATCAGTGAAAAGATCAAAGAGAAAATATTATGTCCATTTTGCTATATGAGGGTGCTTCAAAAAGTATGCAGAAAAATGCAGTTAAAAGATATCTTTGATGCAAAAATTTGAAATTCATGCATAACTTCTTTACAATCTGCATTTTCATTAACTTTTTAAAATGAATTTTCTGAAGGGCCCTTATATTCATGGATTTCAAAAGTTTTTTTGCACCAGAATAAAATTATAATTCCGTCTTCCACAATTTTTTTGAAGTACCGTCATATGTCTATATTACATCTGATTAAAATATTCTTTAAACCAGATGTTCTAAATAGATATTTAAATTCTTCTTTATTAAACAGAAAACTTGAACTTGCTGCAAAACTAAAGACTAGCTTCCTAAATAACATATTAGGAAGTAAGTAATAAATGGTCCTCCATGCAATTAACACTTGTGAACAATATTTATTTGGGGAGATTCATAAAAAGAGGGTGAAAAGATGATAGCTCAATTCCAGAACCAAGGAGAAGAAATAATTTAAGACCAAGTCCTAAAAAGGAAAAGAAAAGAGGAAAAGAAAGAAAAAATGGAGGTGAAAAGGGACACTTACAAGCGCAGGGTCTACATTGGCCATCACCAGGAAGAGGTCTGCTTGTCCCGCGTTGCTGATCCACATCTTGGACCCGTTAAGGATGTAGTAGTTTCCCTTCTTCTCAGCTGTGGTCTTCAAAGAAAACGAGTCACTGCCGGCTCCAGCCTCGGAAAGGCAGAAGCTTCCTAACTGCACACACGAGAAAACAGAAATCCAGGTTAATACTGTATTCTGTATTATAAATATGGCAAAATAAACACAGGTAAATCAAACCTTTAGCTATCCTTTAAAGCCCGTACTGATCAAAATAGAAATGGTATTCTGGCAGTATTTTCCAAAACACATTTATCTCAGACAAATTTAAAAACTTAACAATGCATACTTAAGTTTCTTTAAACTGATTCTAATAATTATAATAGAAAGGCTTCTCAAGTTAATGAAACCATCAACAAAGGTATTGGAAAACATAATTGGAGCAAAAATGAAATAATTTTATTGTCTAATGATTAGCCTCCACATTACCGAATGGTAGGTGATAGGTGACAGGCAGAGGGCACTCTTCTTAATTTATGGAGTATTGCTTAATTAATGGAGCTGCATTGAGGTTTTGGGTAGTAAAGTCTGCTTTGTAGCTCCTTATGATGCAAACTTGGAAAACATCAGACCACTCACTTTTTCCGTAATCAGCTTGGGAAAATAGGTGGCCTTCTGTTCTTCTGTCCCGTGTTTCTTAATCAGCTTGTTAATGATCGTGTTCTGGATGTCGCACACAATAGCCACAGAGGCGTCGACTCTGGCCAACTCCTCAATCACCAGGACCGTGGAAAAAAACGAAGCTCCTGTTCCTCCGTACTTTGTGTCCACTTCAATACCCATCAGCTGAAGGAAGAAGGAAGCAGATTCAGAAAGCCACTTTTACAAGAGAACTTTCTTAGAAGCTCAAAAATACAAATGAATTATAACCTTGTGTTTTCCTATTTTCAAAATTTTGCATGTATATTTTAATTTTGTATGGTTATTTTGCTGTAAATAACAAAAAAAGCCTGTAATGGAAACTATAAATATTTGAAGAGGGTGAAATTACATGCTATTATTTGTTTTCTTTTGGATTCAAAGAAAGAAAATAGGAGTAGTAAAATGCTTTGAAGGGTAATTGAATGGGATGGAAAAAACACATACTATAAATATACTCTGCTGCCTTTCTCGCTAGGAACTGCGGCCTGCTCAAGCCGCGGAGAGTGGTCTGGCTTTTCGGCATGGGCCCCTCAACACTGGCTTGACTGTAATAGGGAAGCTCTGCGTGGATGTCCAGTGTCACCGGGCATAATCAGGCTCCTCCATCTTGAATTTTTCAGCTGGCAAAGTCACTGGACGGTCATTGTCTTTGGGCCATTTGAGCAAGTCCAGGATTGTCACTAGGCGTCCTTTGCAGCACTGACTACTGCCACACTGGAAAAGGCACGGCAAGGTACCCGGGAAGCACGACCAAACGCTGGCCCAGACTCGTCGGCAGCCCGGAGCAAGTTCAGCAGCTGCTGCCCGCAGGCACGAAATCTCCGCAGCACTGGAGCACGGACGTCTCCAGGCCTCCGTGTCCAACTGTCTTCATGATTCATGGACGAGGAACTCAGGACCCAGGCTATTCGCAGTAAAAGGACACTGTGCCTCCTGCCTCCACACTCTTGGAATCCTCACCACATGGAAGTCAGTCGTGGGTGTGGAGTTCTAGGCTGAAGGAAAGTGCAGCTGGTGTGATGGCAGAACCACAAAGTGGGAGGATCCAGACAGTGATCCAGAACTGGTGCCCCGGGGAAAGAACTGAAGGCCCCGGGCGTGTCTGAAGACCAAGGACGGCTTGATACCTTCTGCTCTGACATCCTGAACACTAGGCGGAGACACTGCTTCTCTAAAACAGTCCTTGTGTGAGAGTCACTTGTATTAGCTACTATGGCAGGTGACCAAAGAGCTGGGGTAACCGGGGGCAGGGGTTACTCTAAGCAAGAGCAGTTCGTGGAGATGGGTAGCAGGTGCAGGCATGAATCCCCCCGCCAACAGCCCTGACTGCAGAACTACTGCCTCAGGTCTCAGAACACCACAAGTCTTCTCAGAGTCTACAGGGCCGGGAAACGACAGTGAAACATGGCTGGGGAACGGACTCGAGTCTAAACTTACACACTGGACTTTTGTTTGATCCAATGTGGCTCCACAGAAGATTCCCCTTGCCCAAGAGTTTCATCGTCAAAAGAAAAAAAAAAAGTTGGGAAAATCACCACTATACATGGCATAAGAAAAGCTGGCCATCTTAGAACAGGAAGAAGTAAAATGAGTGGCAGAGGTCATTTTTCAAACAGGATGACAGATGAATTGAGCCAGTGGTTCTGGATAACAGTCACCAGTTCTGGGTGTCCTTAATATTTAAAACTAAAAGGAATAGATTTCTGGGATGTGTGTTTGGAACGTGTGGGGGTCTGGGGGCAATCTACATCTCAGATCAGAGTACAGGGTTAGATTTCCAGCCCCGCCCTGCATTCCAGCTCCGCCCCCCATTCCAGCCCCGCCCTCCATTCCAGCTTCCTGTTATCCCGCACCCTGGGAGGCTCTCCATGTGGGAGACCTGGATGGAGTTCTGAGCTCCTGGCTGCGGCCTGGCCCTCCCCTGGCTGTGGCAGGCATTTGGGAAGTAAACCAGAAGATGGGAGACTTCTGTTTTTGTCTCTCTGCCTTCCAAATAAGTAAATAAATAATTTTTTAAAAGATTTATTTATTGATTTGAAATGCAGAGCTACAGAGAGGCAGAGGAGGGAGGGAGGGAGGGAGGGAGGGAGGGAGAGAGAGAGAGAGAGAGAGTCTTCCATCCGCTGGTTCACTTTCCAAGTAGCCGCAACGGCTGGAGCTGGGCTGATCCAAAGCCAGGAGCCAGGAGCCTCCTCCATATCTCCCACGTGGGTATAGGGGCCTAAGGGCCTGTGCCACCTTCCACTGCTTTCCCAGGCCACAGCAGAGAGCTGGAACAGAAGTGGAGCAGCCAGGACTCGAACTGGCACCTATATGGGATGCTGGCACTGCAGGCAGCGGCTTTACCTGCTACACCACAGAGCCAGCCCCAGTAAATAAATTTTAAATTAAAAAAAAGATCACTTCATACTTAAGGAGAAGAGAAAAATGAAAGAGTGAACACAGTGACTTTTAAATCTTTCTCCTTGGTGGCCCCACACTGCTAGCCTCTTCTACCCACAGGCAGGGGAGTTCTACTTTTTTCTGTTTTATATGTTATACTTCCAGTACAAGACTATATGACATAAAAAGTTGGAAATCTGTGGCCCTGGTCAAAGTGGAATTTAGATTTCACCTCTGCTTCTAAGTTTACCAAATACATAGAGATTCAGGAAGAGCAGAGACTACACTGGAGTGTGTGATGTAAAGCGGGGTCCCTTTACATCATTAGGGGCTGCGGGACTCCTTGGTATGGTCATCACCCCCTGCGCCCCTTGCTTCTTCTCCACTGGAACTCAGCAGCACGCCCCCACTGCGCCCACCAAAAATGTCTCCAGAGAGTGCCGAGTATCCCCTGGAGGGCCAAACGGCCCCTGATTGAGAACCACTGGTCTAAAGACATCCTACTCTCACTTCTAACCTTTTCTTAAAAAAAAAGAAAAGATAAATAAAAGCCCAGTATTTCTAATATTATGTTAATTTAAAGACAACTTTAAGTAAATAAATATTAACTAAGACCTCAACCTAAACGAGAACACAGATAATTTTGACCAGGAAATGAAGAGTTCATTATGCTATCATTAAAGTCCCAAAATTTAGAAGTGTGTATGCATTTTATTTTTTTTTTATTTTTTTTTTATTATTTTTTTATTTTTTATTTTTTTTGACAGGCAGAGTGGACAGTGAGAGAGAGAGACAGAGAGAAAGGTCTTCCTTTGCCGTTGGTTCACCCTCCAATGGCCGCCGCGGCCAGCGCGCTGCGGCCGGCGCACCGCGCTGATCCGATGGCAGGAGCCAGGAGCCAGGTGCTTTTCCTGGTCTCCCATGGGGTGCAGGGCCCAAGCACCTGGGCCATCCTCCACTGCACTCCCGGGCCACAGCAGAGGGCTGGCCTGGAAGAGGGGCAACCGGGACAGAATCCGGCGCCCCGACCGGGACTAGAACCCGGTGTGCCGGCGCCGCTAGGCGGAGGATTAGCCTAGTGAGCCGCGGCGCCGGCCTGTGTATGCATTTTAATATGATATATTTATAAAAGTTTGAAACTTGAAGGGTTATGGAATACATACCCCTTGTTGAAATAATCCTTGTATTACTGAATTCTCCATTTTTGCATTTTCATCCATGCTGGAAACCAAAGGAGCAATCTGTTCTTCTGCAAACTTTTTAACTGCAGTAAAAAAAGAATTAGTGGTAAGTGTATGTTAAGTGGCACCCATATTAATAAAGACTATAACGGTTCACTTACAGCATAGTTTGATGACAAAACTTTACTTTCTAAAATACATGAAAATAGGGCTAGCGTGGACAGTGAGCTAAGCTGCCCCTTGCAATGCCAACACCCACATCAAAGCACTGATCTGAGTCACAGCTGCTCTGCTTCTGCTCCTGCCCCAGGCCCTTGTGCTTGGAAAACAGTAGAAGATTGTCCAGGTGCCTGCGTCCTGCCACCCACGGGGAGACCTGGATAGAGCGCTGGGTTCCTGGCTTTGTCCTGGCTCAGCTCTAGCCATTACAGCTATTTGGGGAGTGAACCAGTGGGTTGAAGATCTCTCTCTCTCACACCCTCACTCTTTAAAATATGTAAATAAATCTTTTTTAAAAATTAAAATACACACTATTACACTTATTCTTTTAAAACAGAATTTAAGTTATTTTTTATTACAAAAAGTATAGATTCCCCACCTCCCTTGATAGTCTTTTAGGTTGTCAAAAATGAATAATATATACATATGGTTCAAAAAATATAAACAATGTACAAAGCATAAAATGGAAAATGAAAGCCTTACTTCCTATACTGGCCCTCCAGTTTCTCTCCCCAAAGGTACCTAATTTTATTATGTATTTTTTCTGAAAATTTTCTTTGAAAATCAATGTCTACCTAAATAGACACATACATTATATATGTGCATGTATATATTTTACACAAAGGAATCACAAAATACAGTCAACTGTGCCTCGCTTTTCCTCTCCTACTTACCTCCTTGCACGCCAGCTGATGCTATCTCACGCGGTCCCTTTAATACCAGCACTGTCACACGGACAGCATTTCTCCACCCTGGCACCAGGGACGCTGGGGCACGTGTTTGTTAGGGGGGCTGTTGAGCGGCATCCTTGGCCTCTACCTGCTAGGTGCCAGTAGCACCCCCAGCCCCTACTTTGTGACAACCAAAAATGTCTTGCTACCAGCTGAAAACCATGTTTCCAAACCTTTAAGGTTTCATTTTTTTTTTAATTTAGTTTTCAATTTTTATGCTTAAGTCTTCCACACATCTGGAATTCACTGGCATGAAAATACCTTGTTAACTTTACTGCCCTCATAATATCAAGTGCTGCGGGTGGGCAGAGGAGACAACCAGGCGGAACCGGAGTTCCACGCAAGCCGCTTGCTCGTCCATATTCCCCCGTCCGCTGCGCCCTGCCCTCCCTTGTCCAGCAGGCAAACTTCCCTCATGCGTGCAGGTTCAGCGTAGGTCCTGCAGTCTCTAGGTCTCTAGAAGCTTCTGCTGACCGCTTCCTGCCCTCTCCCCGCCACTCCTGCTAAGTTTGAGGTGCTCTCTGCTCCGCTCCCTACATGCTCTCTACTTTTTTCAGTGACATTTATCCTAGGGTCTTGAAATCTCCGTTTCACTTGACGGTCTCTGCCAGTGGACTACAAGTCCCTGGAAAATCGTGGTGCGTCTCCTACCAGCTTTGCTGCTTCTGTGCGCAGACAAGGTGGGTGCTAAATACACGAGCGATCCAGGATGGAGAATCAAGGTACTGAACGCAAATTCTCTCGACTTACATACAATATCTGACCTCTTACCCTGTTTCTTCCCTACTACCTGAAACTCACCTCCCTCAAAGATCATACTAAAAGCTGAGGGGAATAAAGAAAAAGGAATTTACTTATTGTGGTAGGCAGAATTCTAAGGAGGCTCCAGATTGCCAGCCCCGAGGTACACGTCGTGTCTTTGATTATTTGGACACGAACCTAAGTGCTACTGTGAAGAGTTTTACAGGTAAAATTAAGGCCCCAAATCAGCCGACCTGAAAACAGGCAGATGGCTGTTGGTGGGCCTGGCCTAAATAGGTGAGCTCTTAGAAAGCATGAGGCTTTTCCTGATGAGACAGATGTTAAGCATAAGAGGGAACTGATGCGAGGGAGGTACTGTTGACTTTGAACATGGAGGGTGCCGCGTGGCAGCAAAAAGAGGCCGTGAGAGGCTGAGAGCAACCCAGGCTGACAGCCAGCTAAGACGCAATCAGACCTCGGGCCTATAGCTGTGAGGGACTGAATCCTCACGCCACCACGTGAGGACTCAGCTCCAGGTGGAAACAGCGCCTGGCTGACATGCTGAGGTCAGCCCTGTGAGACCCTGAACTCCTGGACTTCGAGCCTACAGAACTGGGAACTGCTAAATGTTGTTTACCCCACCAACTTTGTGTACTTTGTTACACAGCAAAAGAGATCTAGTACACTCACTACTCATATGCCCTAGGAACCACAGTTCTGACGTGGTGCTGCAGAGTCTCAGGTATATGTGAATCTCACACACACACAAATCCATTCACATAAATAAATGAAGGTAAACTGATGAAAGGTATAAAGGCAAACAACTTCTGCGTCTTGATTCAGACACCCAGTTCCCACCACAGGCATTTCACAGATAAACGCACATCTTAAACTCCATTTAAAGCATGAAAACCCCACTGTCTAAAAAAAGGGGAAAATATACGGACTTTTTTTAAAGATTTATTTATTTACTTGAAACGCAGAGTTTATGGAGGTGGTTGGGGGGAAAAGGGAGGGAGACAGAAAGAGAGAGAGAGAGATCTTCCATCTGCTGATTCACTACCCATATGGCCACAATGGCCAGAGCTGGACTAGTCCAAACCCAGGATCCAGGAGCTTCCTCTGGGTCCCTAACCATGGGTGCAGGGGTTCAAAGACTGGAGCCACCTTCTGCTGCTTGCTCAGGCACATTAGCAGGGAGCTGGATCAGAAATGGAGCAGCCAGGGCTCAACTGGTGCCCACACAGGATGCCAGGCTGCAGGCAGCAGCTTCACTTGCTATGCCATGACACCTGTCCCATATATGCACTCCTAACTCTGCAAGTCCACATAAGAAACTGCTAACAAGATGGCTTCTGAAAAGTAGGGAGCCAGAGAACAGGAGTGGGAAAGACTTAACCTTTAACCACAGTCTTTTGTTCTGCTGCTGCTTTTAAAATCTTAGATATCTATTACTTTTTTTCAAAAACTTTTTTTACACCAGAAACCCCTCCATTGGCAACCTGAGCTGAGCAAACCTCCTGAATCATGTCAAGAGTTCCTACTGCCAGAGCAATACCAGGATGAGGTGAGAAAGTCACACACCTGAGCTCTTGATCATCATTTCTTCATCTGTGAATGTTTGCAGTGGAGCGAAGGGCAGTCCATTATTTGTTGTATCAAGCAGAGCTTCCGACTGGGAGGACTTGAGGACACGAGGCGGGATTTTCCAGGAAGACAGGCAGCTTGGGAAGTTTCTTCTCAGCTGCGGGAACAGCCCGTTGAAGAAGGAACACACGCAAGAGCAAGAGTGTCAGTGGCTTTGGGATTGACTTCATAATCTGTCTTCTCGCAGGCGGCCCGCAGTACCCACAGGTGCCCCGTCTGTGGACTCAGGCAGTCACAGATCAAAAACAGTGGAAAAACAAGTCTGCAGTGAACGTTATTCCTGTCATTGTCCTCTAAACAGCAACCTCATAGCATTTACACTGTGTTAGGTACAAGCCTAAAGACCACTGGAAGTACACAGTAGGATGTACATGGGTTAAACAGGTAATACACCATTTTACACCAGGGACTTGAGCGTCTGTAGGCTTTGGTATTTGAGGGGGGTCAGGGAACCAGTTCCCCAAGGATACTGAGGGATGACCTAACACCAAAACTAGAGACCCTAACCTAGCACATTTAAACTCACTGCCTTTGGAACACAAATTAGTTTATATATCTCCTTATATTGAGCAATGAGTTGTTCTAAGTAAATAAACTTCCCAGATAATTAACTTTTGCCAGGAAACAGAACTTTCTAGATGGAACTCACTCTCTCTCTCTTTTTTTTTTTTTTTTTGTTCTTTAAAACTTTCCTTTATTGTCAATATATATCTCATCCAGAAAGTTTCACTTAGTAGATACAAAGCAAAATCTGCACATGACCTATCTTGTCTACACTTTTCTAAGGGAACTGTAGGCTAGTTTGCCATTATTCATTAGGTGATATCAAGGAAGCACAGAACAGTTCAGTAATTTGTCCACAGACAAACAGCGTGGCAAATGGAGGAACACAGCTCCAAATTCAGGGTTCCATCTACCTAAGAAAATATACAACCTAGATCCAAGCTCCTTTTGGCAGTGGGGGAGAGGGGAACACCACACAGTTTTTTAGCCCATTGCAAAGATCTATTTATTTGTGTTATTTTGTCTAACTTGTCTGAACAGAACTTCTAAAGCATGACAAGTGGATTGTCCAACAGCGAGCAGAAAACAAGGACCACTCTCAATGAAGCATCACAAACCAGCCCAGGCAGATGAACACAAGTGGGACCTACTTAACTACAGAGGGTCTTGTCTAATTTGTTGGTCTCTGGACAGACTTGTAGAACTCACAGTTCTACCAATCTTATTTTTTAACTGGGCAATAAATAAAGACAGCATAGACTCATTTGAAGGCACTGGAATTAAAGTTGTCCATTCTATTCTTTGATAATCAACTTTAACACATTCAGAGTTTGGTTGGTATTATAATTTAAAAAGAAACCTGACATCTCTGTCCCTTACGGAACTCACTCTCCAAATGTATTTTAGGGGCCAGCGCTGTGGCGCTGTAGGTTAATCCTCCGTCTGTGGTGCCAGCATCCCATATGGGCACCTGTTCTAGTCCCAGCTGCACCTCTTCTGATCCAGCTCTCTGCTATTACCTGGGAAAGCAGTAGAAAATGGCCCAGGTCCTTGGGCCCCTGCACCTGTGTAGGAAACCCGGGAGAAGTTCCTGGCTCTTGGTTCCTGGCTTCGGGTCAATCAGCTCAGCTCCAGCCATTGCGGCCATTTGGGGAGTGAACCAGCGAATGGAAGACCTCTCACTCTGTCTTTCCCTTTCACTGTCTGTAAATCTACCTCTCAAACAAATAAAAATAAAATCCTTTTAAAAATGTATTTTATACTTCATTGACTTCTTAGGCAGGGAAACTAGAATATAACAGTAGTCCCATCTACAATTGACCCCTTCCATGAATGGCTTTTTTTTTTTTTTTTTCCAGCCTCTCACTAGTGAGATAGTGCAGTACAGGGTTGAAGAAAAACAGACTCTGGAGTCTGGAAGAAGTAATTTCAGATTCTAGCATCTGATATTTATGGCTATGTGATCTTGGGCAAGTGATTAGGATGCCACACCAGAGTGCCTAGGTTCCAGGCTCAGCTCTGTTTCTTTTCTTTCTTTCATCTTTTTTTTCTCCCTTTTTAAGATTTATTTATTTGAAAGGCAGATCTACAGAGAGGCAGAGAGAGTGAGAAAGTCTTCCATCCACTGGCTCACTCCCCAAATGGCCGCAATGGCCAAAGCTGGGCCAATCTGAAGCCAGAAGCCAGGAGCTTCTTCTGGGTCTCCCATGTGGGTGCAGGGACCCAAGGACTTGGGCCATCTTCTACTTTTCCAGGCCATAGCAGAGAGCTGGATCAGAAGTGGAGTTGGGACTTGAAATGGCACCTAAATGGGATGCCGGCACTGCAGGCAGCAGCTTTACCCGCTACACCACAGCGCCGGTCCTGGCAAGTGACTTTTAACCTCTCATTTAAACCTCCCAGAATGTTTCCTTACCTGTAAAAGGCAGATAGTAAAACCTCTTGGGTTTTTTGAGGATTACTGAAACAGTCCATATAAAGGGTTTAGCACAGTACCTATCAAATAGCAAGGGCTCAATCAGTGTTACTGACTATCTCAATTACGACTTCTAAGAACCAGCAATGATCATAAGAGACGCAGTAGTAATAACAGGGTCACACTGTCAGCTCTTATTTGTTGCTAACAGTGTGTTCCAAATCCTTTAACAAATGTGGGTAACGCCCTGACGTATGTTTTCCCAGTAGTTTAGGTCATATACTGGAAAGCCGAGAGAAAGAGAAGAAAGAAATAAGAGTTGTTCATCTTCGCTGCGTATCAGCCCATCTTTGCGGTCTGTGCCTAGGAGCAGGCATAACTCCTCAGAAAAAGGACACTGACAGCCACAAGAAAACTGTAGGTGTCTGTGAATTTTTCGTTTGTTTTCAGGATTAGCTAGTTCAGGGCAAGGCTGCAAGGAACACCTTTTACTCCTTAAGGGTTAGGACAGGAACACTTTGGACTAGCAAGAGGGAAGGGAGACACGTGAGGTCCGCTGAGCCAGGAAGAATTAAAAAGCCTTAGGGGAGGGCAGGTAAGCTCTGGAGTGCACAGGGGCTCGAAGCGGGAGGGCGGGGGCAGGCAGAGGGAGCGGCAGCATCCGGGGAGAAGGAGGCGAGGCAAGTATGGGGACCACCTTGCACAGGGCCGGGCGTGGTCACGGATGATGTCCCCAGGAGCCAACCAGTCTCCTCACAACACGCTCAGGAAGCGTGCCTTGCTTCCCATCGCATCGGCACCACGCTGCCCACATTCCTTATTTCTCGCAGAGGCTGTTTTCATCGTTAATGAAACCCACTACAGAATTCTCTGTGAATCTCAGTCAACACATCACCTTTATACCGAGATTATCTTTTAAGAAAGCCCACTGCCGAGACACTGAAGAAGCCAGCGGCTCTTCCAGTGAGACCCGATTTCCCCGCTGACGCCACCGTGAGCCCCACGACGAGGCATGACAAAGCCCAGGAGCGCTCTACACACAGCCGTTATTTTAGAGTCACAGACAGCAGAGGCAAATGTACTTCTGAAAATGGTACACAGTCGCAGGGTGAGATTAATGAGAAGGCGCGTGGTAAAACACAGCTGTCTAGACGCTGGGCGCTGAATGGAATCCAGTTTTAGCCAAAGCACTGGGTGTTACCTTTCTGGCAGGAAACGCTTTCCACGTACTGTGGCGGTTTTTTTTAACAATGGAACTTGGTCTTCCTTGCCTTTAACTGCACAGCCCTGGTTTCGGTGCTGATTTCCTAACATCGCCTGCTCTCCAGTGCTGTCCACGCCATCAGAATGATTTCCCACAGTTATAACCCACAGCACAACATCATCACATTTTTTTGTACAGAGCAGCAGTTGCTCCTTGAATAGAATGATGGTGATTTATGCCTTGCCAAATACTTCTCAGAGCGCAAGTCTGATCTGTTTGCTACCCACTGACCAGAGTTCTGCTAAACTCAGAAGTGCCGATGGTTAGACCGAGGCCCACACCGCCTGTGAACAGAATAATCAAGTCCACGAACCTCGACAGAGGAAATGACATCTCTGTTTCATTAACTTCTTGCTAAAATTTCTTTTGATTATAAAGGTGGGCAACAAGTTACAGTAGAATGAGCAGTATCTGCAACTCTGTCACAAAAAGAGATCACAGATATTTTTAAATCACACTGAGTTGGTGCGAATATCTTCAAATATTGTTTGTGCTCATCACTACTTCAAAAATTATAAGTTACCAGAACCACTGCCAGATCTTATTTAATTAAGAAGCACATAATACTGCATCACAATCTGAAAAATACTTTATCGCTATTTTATTACTGATTTTCTCCATGAGTCTCTATACTTTACGCATTTTACACATTTTGAGAAAAGGTCTATAAACTTCATGTCTGTATATATTTCATTTACAGCACAAACTTAAGAACTGCGGACTGCAGAATGTTCTGGTAAATCTTTTGCTAACCTCATTAAGTGTAGCCTCTACTTTAGTTATCACCCCTTCTACATTATGTGCCAGCTTCTTGGTCCAGATGTTCAAGTGCTTCCTACCGGGGGCTTTCCCAGTCTGAAAGGCCAGGGGAGATGCATCAGAGCCCTCGTGGTGCCTCACCCTGACTCCCTGCTCACTGCTTCCCTCCCGAATGTGCCTTCCTGCTCTTTCCTCTGAGATGGTTCCAGAGCTCCTGCGTATCCCAGCTGCTGACTGCTGGCCAGGACGCTCATCATCACAGACCCCAGCCCAAGGCTCCCCCTCCTCAACACCTCAGAACGTGGCTTTCCCTCTCCTGAACGGCAACTTTGCTTTCCCAGAGCTCATACTTTCCCCGAGGTTCTCGTGAGTACAAACTGTTTCTTCTTTCTCAATAAACCTTCTGAGAGTGAGTCCATTGGCTCCCGACTCCACAGCGAAGCTTCAAGAACAAACAGCCCATTTCCCCGGAGGCTCGGGCCGGCTTCCAGCCTCACCCTTTCCCACACTGGGTGGCTGGCTCTCCTGCCCTCCTGCCAATTCCTCGTGTTTACTGGACCTCGCTCACAAACACCTTCCCCAGTGTCCTAGCGGAGTTCAGAGTCCAGGAGAGCAGCTCAGGCGACACCGGGCTTGAACCCTTGCGCTCCAGTGACTGTCCAGGGCCACACGGTTTGACGGGTCATCCACCCCAAGTCAGTCCTCCATAGTCAAGTCTCTGCATCACATGGCTCTTCCTCAGGACACATCCCTGGTTTGCCCACTAAAGTGTCATTAACTTTTCCAGACACTACCAGTTTTCCCCACCTTCCAGCCTCTAGTTCCTGTCTCCCCCTCGGGCTCCCGCTTCCATTACTCTCAGACCCACTTAGGTTCCATGGTGCTCTTCGCAAGCACTCACATCACAATATCCCAAACATTCTTACGCAGGTTTCTTCTTTTGAATTTTTTATGCTGAGACGTTCGCCTTACAGAAGAGTTGTAAAAGTAACAGGAGTTCCCTGATGGTCGGAGAGTTTATCCAGTCATGACCGTGACCTCACACAGAGCGAGTCTCGTACAACTCCAAATCCACAGCCGCCAACCCAACCTGGTGCTTGGATGTCTGGCTTTCCAGTTTCGCAGTCGGTCCCTTTCCCACGCTCTGAAATGATCACCTCAAACTCCATACTGTCCTCAAACGCCCATCCCTCACTGCCAGGGATGGCCCCACATTCTCCTCAAACGCCCTTCCCTTACTGCCAGGGATGGCCCCACACTGTCCTCAAACGCCCACCCCTCACTGCCAGGGATGGCCCCACACTGTCCTCAAACGCCCACCCCTCACTGCCAGGGATGGCCCCACACTGTCCTCAAACGCCCATCCCTCACTGCCAGGGATGGCCTCTCCTGTAAAGGGAAAGCAAGCACCAACAAGAACACCTTCACCTTTCTGCACCGAAGCCGTAAATCATCGTGAATTTGCACCCGTCGTCCCCCTCTGCCTGGTGACTGCAGCCACCACCTCTGCACTCTCAGCACCGCCCTTTTCTCCCTCAGGCTTCTCTTAAGCGCCGACTCTTGCTGGGTGAACCATCTCTGACCTCGCTTCCGCCTCCAGCTGCCACCTTTCCCCTCCTCCCCTCTGCAGCCAGACCCTGCCTGAGTGGTCTTACCTGCTGTACCTGCAACTTCACCCCCTCCCTCACCCACTCCTCAGCCCTCCCAAGACGACTTTCCCCTCACTGGTAGCACTCTCTCTCCCAGGACCGCCCGCAGGCATCTCTGTGCCTTCTAGGCTTCGACTCACTTGCCCTGGCAGCTTTCCTTTGGTCCAGCACATCCTCCTACCTCCAAATGCTCTTATTCCCAAATCCCATGACTTTGCTTCGCTCTTGCTTTCCTCCCATTCTTTCCAGCTCAGTCTTTCTCAGGCTGCGGCTCTGCTGCTATGGCTTAACTCGTATGGGTTAGGAAAGGGACAGGGGAGAGGAGACACTCTTACATTCCAGAGTTTGAGTGCACACATCACTGACAGTAAAGATGGAGACAAATGCTACAGTTTGAATGCATATCCTCCAGAATTCAGGTGTTTGTTGACACTTAATGGTTAATGTAACAGTGTGAAGAGACAGAGCCTCTAAGAGGTGATGAAGCCAGGAGCGCTCCCCCCTCAAGAGTGGGGTGAGCCCCTATAGAAGAGGCTTCAGGAAACACTGTTTGCGTGCCCTCTTGGGGTCTGCCATGTGAGCATTCGGCAGTCCTCAAGCCCTCACCAGACACCGCGTCCACCAGCACCTTGAACTCGAACTTTCCAGCATCCAGAACATGAGAAACAAATTTTGGTTCTTTACAAGTACCCATACTAGGTATTCTATTATAGCAGCACAAAATGGATTAAGTCAATTCACACTAAGGACCAGCAAGGCCACCTGAATTCACATGCACACGAAGACACGTGCAAAGGATGCCGCGATGTCTGTAAAGGTAACATTCCAAATCCAATTGTCTGTCAACAAAGGGATGCGTACGTTGTGGCATACTGATTCCACAGAGTATTTTACGCAGTTAAAGTGAACTAGGGAACTACATGTATCAATAAAAATGAATCTTGAAAACAAAATAATAAATAAAGAAAGCAATCTGCAAAAGGCCTTGTTCAGAACAGTAGTATTTATGTCAACTAAAAATACACCAAATGATAGTATATTTTCTAATGAGTACACACAGCTGTAGTATAAGCCTTAAAAAATGAAGGAACAGGAAGCATTCGCAGCAGCTTCAGGATTGTGGTTAAAAAAATCTGTAGCAAAAATAAGTTGTGTAAATATGGATGCCAGTTATATCAGCTCCTATGCCTTTCTGGAAATTATACAGATAGCTTTCAAACTGATTTCTAAAAGTATGTTTAACTGCCAGAAACATGTATGCTTTGGGATTTCAAAGTCGACTCGGCTTTAAAATGCTAGAAGCAGGTTTTAGATACTGTACTCAGCATGAAGCTACAGAACAGTTTATGGATTTCTTAAGAAACTCACTGCTGAAGAGGTACACGTAATTAAAGAAACTGGCTTATCCTGGGGACATTTGCGAGGCACTGTTAGTGTTCGTGACATAAGCGCCCCTGGGGATTACATGAGGGGTTATCATTTCTGGCTGCATACCCCTGTCATCTGAGGAGCTTAAAACAAAAAAAAAGAGTTCTCTCAGCTCTGCCATTTGGATTATTATTCAAGAGACTTGGGCCTGGACTTCCTTGTTGCTATCAAGCTCCCCCAGGTGACCCTAATGTGCAGCATGGGCTGAAATCTGTGGCTTACTGACAGATTCTTTGCTTGGCCAACCTGTAGTCAGGCTCCGGAACCTTCTAGCCCACCTAAGTACTTGTTGAGAGCCGTCATCCTCACGCTCTGCTCAGGCCCACTGCCCCTCAGGTGCTCACCCAGGCCTGCCTTCATCAAAAATCCCCCTTGTTGGACCGGCGCCATGGCTCACTTAGCTAATCTTCCGCCTGCGGCACCGGCACCCCGGGTTCTAGTCCCAGCTGGGGCGCCACATTCTGCTCCTCTTCCAGGCCAGCTCTCTGCTGTGGCCCGGGAAGGCAGTGGAGGATGGCCCAAGTGCTTGGGCCCTGCACCCCATGGGAGACCAGGAGGAAGCACCTGGCGCAGCGCACCAGCCATGGTGGCCATTTGGGGGTGAACCAACGGAAAAGGAAGACCTTTCTCTCTGTCTCTCTCTCTGTCTAACTCTCTGTCTGTCAAAAAAAAAAAAAAAATCCCCCTCGCCTCTGATACTTTTGCGTTGTCAATGCCGGCAGCTTTTTGCTTCTTTAAACCAGTCTGCACTTTAGGATTTATTACAGAAAGCTAATAAAGGTCACTGTTTGTGAGACTGGCTGGGAGAAAGTGAGATGGAGCTGGTAAAACAGAATTCCTTTTTAAAAAAATGATAAATAACGTTAAAACAAGAGAGATTTTGGAGACACCTTGATTGTGGTGGTTACACAAAATCTACAACTGTTAAAATGGCACAGAAGCGTTCACAGGTGTATTTCCCTGGGTAGAGAAATGGCGGTGGCAGTGAAGGGGCTGTGAACTAGCTGACCACAGACAGATGGACAGGAGGAAGGACAAGCTTTGTGTCTGGGGAGGCCCGGTGTGACGTTAGTGCTTCTGCCTGTGGCTGCCGACTGCCCCAATTTTTCTATTCAGAGTGACTTTCATGTCACTTTGGTGACTTGCTAGTGTTTCCCCCGAGCCTTGCCAGAACACATGCTGGCCAATTTTGGGGTTTCTGCACAAATATCAGGTGAGAGACCTGCCGGCAAGCACTCTTAGGTTTGCGCATCTCATGATTTTAAGCACCTTTTCCCATGTTGAAAGACCACTTGAGCCTTTTGCTTACTGTTTATTCATGTCCTGTGACTATTTTCCTATTAAATTTTTTTTCT
This sequence comes from Oryctolagus cuniculus, assembly GCF_051225735.1. Taxonomy (NCBI): domain Eukaryota; kingdom Metazoa; phylum Chordata; class Mammalia; order Lagomorpha; family Leporidae; genus Oryctolagus; species Oryctolagus cuniculus. The sequence continues at coordinate 8,040,295 of NC_142881.1, forward strand.
TTCCTATTGATTTCCAGAAGCTATATAAATGAAATAAATTAGCTCTTTGCTGACAGGAATTGCAATTTCTTTTGGCCAGTTTGTCATTTGTCTTTTTGATTTTCCTTATAGTTTTGTTTTGCCAAGCTGAAATCTATTTTTGTTTTGTCAAAATTATTAATCTTTCTTCAGGAGAGTGCATCCAAGCTTTTAATTAGAATGGCCTTTCTTATTCTAACAAGGGAACTTGCTCATCTATTTCTAGTACTTTTATTAGTCATCTCTTACATTTAACGTGCATTTTTATACTGGCAAAAGATAATGGATGCCAAGAACAAATTTAATTTTTTTCTCAATTCATACTAAGATTCCAGAGCTAGAATATTAGAATGCTTATCCTTGGGAAGCATATTTTGATGATATAAAAACACGACAACCTGGCCGGTACTGTGGCATTATGGGTAAAGCTGCTGCCTGCTCCCTGTTAATGGCCCGGGAAAACCAGCAGAGGATGGCCCAAGTGTTTGGGTTCCTGCCTCCCCCACGGGAGATCCAGATCAAGCTGCAAGCCCCTGGTGTTGGCCTGGCCCAGGCCTGGCTGTGGCAGCCATCTGGGAAGTGAACCAGCAGATGGAAGATTCCTCTAGTTCTCCTTCTCTGTAACTCTTTTTTTTTTTTTTTTTTTTTTTATTTTTTGACAGGCAGAGTGGACAGTGAGAGAGAGAGACAGAGAGAGAAAGGTCTTCCCTTGCCGTTGGTTCACCCTCCAATGGCCGCCGCTGCAGCCGGCGCACCGCGCTGATCCGATGGCAGGAGCCAGGATCCAGGTGCTTTTCCTGGTCTCCCATGGGGTGCAGGGCCCAAGCACCTGGGCCATCCTCCACTGCACTCCCTGGCCATAGCAGAGAGCTGGCCTGGAAGAGGGGCAACCGGGACAGAATCCGGCGCCCTGACCGGGACTAGAACCCGGTGTGCCGGCACCGCAAGGTGGAGGATTAACCTATTGAGCCACAGCGCCGGCCTCTCTGTAACTCTTTCAAATAAGTAAATAAATCTTTTTTTTTTTTTTTTCGACAGGCAGAGTGGACAGTGAGACAGTGAGAGAGACAGAGAGAAAGGTCTTCCTTTGCCGTTGGTTCACCCTCCATCGCACCGCGCTGATCTGAAGGCAGGAGCCAGGTGCTTCTCCTGGTCTCCCATGGGGTGCAGGGCCCAAGCACTTGGGCCATCCTCCACTGCACTCCCTGGCCACAGCAGAGAGCTGGACTGGAAGAGGGGCAACCGGGACAGAATCTGGTGGCCCGACCAGCACTAGAACCCAGTGTGCCGGCGCCGCAGGTGGAGGATTAGCCTATTGAGCCGCAGCGCTGGCCTAAATAAATCTTAAAAAAAAAAAAAAATCACATCCTGGTGCTGGCACTCAGGCACAGTGGGTTTGGCTGCTATCTGCAACACTGGTATCCAATATGAGTGCCAGTTTGTGTCTTGGCTGTTCTACTTCTCATCCAGCTCTCTGTTACTGAGCCTAGGAAGGCAGTGGAAGACAGCCCAAATCCTTGAACCCCTGCCATCCACGTGAGAGACTTACATGGAGTTCTAGGCTACTGGTTTCATACTGGCCCAGCCTGGCCATTGTGGACATTTGAGGAGTGAACCAGTAGATAGATGTAAATCTCTCTCTATAACTCTGCCTTTCAAATAAATAAATGAAACTTTTTTTAAAAAAATACTATGTCCTCTTGCATTGATTCAATATTACAGATGAAAGAAAGGTAAAATAATTTTATTTTATAACACAAGTGAATGTGTATAACATCTAAAAGAAAGACTTTTTAATTATCAACTAGCCAGAATATTTTTTCTACCCTTGCTGGAAATGAAAGAATATTAACACAGTGAGCTATAATTATACTCTATCAGAACAGCCATAGCAAAAAACTATGGATATCAACTACTGGTAAGGATGATGAGAAACTGGATCTCATACCCTGCTGCTGGTGCAGCCACTCTGAAAGCAGTTCAGCATCTCTTACTACTGTGTAATCACCATATGATCAAGTGGTTGTGCATTTGGATATATTTATCTGAGACAAATAAAAACTTAACTTCAAAACCTACACATAAATATTCATAGTAGCTTTGTTCACGATAGTCAGAAACTGCAAACAATCCAGTTGTCCTCATGAGTCAATCCACGTATGGTGTGGGGGCCTGCTTGGCACCCCAGAGTTGACATAATGATTCTTTTAAGTTGAAGACATTGGAGAGAAAAAACTCTTCTAGGAGTTTCCATTACCCGACTAAAAGCAGCAACCTCTGGGAGATGTGGCTGCCATAAATCCCCTCTTTGGGAGAGTTTTATGGCCCTGAAGGTGGAAAAAACCGCTCACGCTAATATAGGCAAACATCATCACATTTTCTTACCACCTGGACTTCCCAAATCCACCTATCTCTCCCTAAAGAAATCTACTTATGTTTCCCACAAATGGTCCTTTCTTCCTTTTTTTCCCTAAATTAGGTAAACAGTAGTCTTCCACGCCTCCTCACCCCCCAACCCCAGCCACCCCCTTACCTGTGGGGATGTGCCTGACCCTGAGGATGGCTGCAAACCGCACACGGAAGCTGTTTTCCCTGCAGGCCCTGCTGGATTGCCTGGTGGCACCAGAGGTGATCTGTCCTTCCCAACGTGGTTTACACCCTGGTGCCTCTTTCGCATCACTACTCTTTGCTTCGGGGCTACTACTTAATGAAATAAGGGTTACTCGACCGCAAGCACTGGGACACCAGGACAGCTGACCAGATAATGGAGAGAGCTTCTAAATGATAGACAGGCAAGAGGAGATACTATGTGGATATGCTGGAAGAAGGTGACCCACGTCCAGAGGGAGGGAGCAGGAAGGTGTGTTTCTCGGGTGTGCGATTCATTTTTATTTATTTGAAAGGCAGAGATCTTCCCTCTGCTGGGTCACTTCCCATATGCCTGCAACAGCTAAGGGCCTGGAATCCAACTTGGGTCTCCCTCATGGGTGGCAGGGACCAAAATACTTGGGCTATCACTTGCTGTTTCCCAGAGTATGCATGAACAAAAAGTTAGAACTGGAAGTGGAGTCAGGACTGGAACTCAGACACTCAGGGATGGGATGTGGGCGTCCCAAGCAATGTCTTAATCACCACACAAAATGCCTGCCCCAAAACCCACGAATTGCTTATTTCTGGGATTTTCCATTTAAGATTTTTGGACTATGGTTGACTGTAGGTAGCTGAAACCATGGAAAACAAAACCACAGATAAGAGGGAACACTGTATAAGCCTTTAACTTTAATCATTTAATAAACCAGAGATAGAGCAAATAAACCTTCTACTACTGCTAATTTGTCTTTTGTCACTTAATTACCATGCTCCAGCCACTAAACCTAACAGGGAAAAGGACAAGTTCCCCGCCCCTTACTATTTAGCAAAAAAATTACTGTGTTGTTGCTGTGGATTCGTTCTGAGAGGAGGAGTGCAGTGGGGACAAGAGGCACGGAGTCACCACACAGACCCCGGGCATTGGGTGAAAGCAGGCCAGAGGTGAGCAGCCCACAGACTCCTTTATTTCAATTGGCACAGCAGCTTATATAGCCGAGGCAGCCAATCCGGTCAAGGGGCAGTTTATTCCCTAAGCAATCACAGCCTGTTGCCAGGCAGGCTCCATTGCCAGGTGGTTTTGAAGCCATTCCTGAGTAACTGATGCTCGCTTGCCAGTGGCCATCTTGGCATGGCCTTCTCATTCCACCAATCTGTGTGATTCTATTTATCTAACATCTTGTAATGTCAAAATTATACAGATGGAAAGTGATGAATGGTTACTAAGTGTTAAGGACTAGGGCAGGGGTGATGGTGGCATGTGGGTAAAGAGGGCAACACAGGGGAACTCAGCGCTGCTAGAATTATCTGTAGCTTGACTGGAGTGGTGGATACAAACACATACTTGTGATAAAACTGCACAGGGGGCTAGTACTGTGTCGCAGATTAATCCTCCACCTGCGGTGCCAGCATCCCATATGGGCATTGGTTCTATTCACAGCTGCTCCTCTTCCTATCCAGCTCTCTGCCATGGCCTGTTTTGAAAGCAGTAGAAGATGGCCCAAATGCTTGGGCCCCTGCACCCACGTGGGAGACCAGGAAGAAGCACCTGGCTCCTGGCTTCAGATCAGCGCAGCTCCAGCCATTGCATCCATTTGGGGAGTGAACCAATGGAAGGAAGACCTTTCTCTCTTCTCGCCCTCTCACTGTCTGTAGCTCTATCTCTCAAATAAATAAATAAAATTAAAAAAAAAAAACTGCACAGAATACACACACACACATACACTCAAAACTGGGACTACCTGAAAAGGATTGGTAGATTATAACCATGTCAGCTTCCTGGTTGTGATTCTGTACTATAGTCTGGTACAGGTGTTACCCATTGGAGTCAACTGGATGAAGAGTATGCAGGACCTCTGGTCTTCTGACAACTGCATGAGGATCATAAGAAGATACGGACGGTTGTACAGGTTACAATACTGAATCCAGGGTTGGGATTTGGCAGGAATGGCCCTGTCACAATCACACTGAGAACACTTTATCCAAAAGCCTCCGGCTGTGTGTGCTTGGCAGAGGCCTCTCAAGGAAGTAGCATTTTCTGTTCAAGAACAGTGAGGATTTGTTGCTTATCCTCAGGGCTGATAGAATCAGCAGGGAACACACTTGCCGATCCTGGTGATCAGATCAGCTGGGTTGTACCTTGATGCTTCAGGTAACCCTCATTTTCTTTAATAAAGCTTCTCACAGTGCACGAGGTGCGCTGCTGGCCATTTAGGGTTGCCGAAAAAAAGCTCTACCGTGCTCCCTACACGTGCAAAGGTAAGAGTTTGCCATAGGTATGGATGCATGAGAAAAACTGCATATAGAGAGAGCTTAGCACTATCTGGTTTCAGGCATTCCCTGGGGGTCTTGGAATGCATCCCCTCCCCCAGTGAACAGGGTGGGGAGAACTACTGTTCAGCAAATTGAGCAATATTTCCTTCTCCATTTCTAAACAGTTAAAGGATTCTGAATCTTCTAAGCAGTTTACTGAATTCCAAATTTAGAATATCCATTTGAAGATGTGATTGAAGTACCACATACCTCACTTTAGTTTTTTTTTTTTTTAAGGTTTATTTTATTTATTTGAAAGGTAGAGAGAGAGAAAGAGAAAGAGAAAGAGAAAGAGAAAGAGAAAGAGAGAGAGAGAGAGAGAGAAAGAGAGAGGTCTCCCATCTGCTGATTCACTCCCCAAATGGCCGCAATGGCCAAGGCTGGGCCAAGCTGAAGCCAGGAGCTTCTTCTGGGTCTCCCACATGGGTGCAGGGGCCTAAGTACTTGGCCCATCTCCTATTGCTTTCCCAGGCACATTAGCAGGGAGCTGGACTGGAAGTGGAGCAGCCAGGACTGCAAAGCATGCTCATATAGCATGCTAGGTTGCAGGTGGCAGGTTAACATGCTATGTCACAATGTTGGCCCCATTTCTGTTGTTTAGATTTTTATTTACTTGAAAGGCAGAGTGACAGAGAAAGAAAGGGAGTGACAGAGAGAAAAGAGGTCTTCCATCCAATGGTTCACTCCCTAAACCGCCACAGTGGCTGGGGGTGGGTCAGGCCGAAGCCAGAAGCCTGGAACTCCATCTAGATCTCCCATGGGGATGGAAGGGAGCCAGGACTTGAGTCACCTCAAGGCACAGTAGCAGGGAGCTGGATTGGAACTGGGGCAGGCAAGACTCCAGCTCCGACATGGGATGTTAGTGTTGCAACCATCAAGTGTCAAATTGCTGGCTCCAAGCAGTAGGTATTATTTTTCCATTTTACGTACCAGGAAACTAAGATTCAAAGAGGGTTAAGCAACCTGCACAGTTATGTTTCTAGGAAGTGGCTGCAGAACCTATATTCACAACCAACGTGCTATAGTCAGCATTCACTCAGTTATGCCAGCTAATTACATAAGAGCCTTAAAATCCATAAAGGAGGGGCTGGCGCCCTGGCGCAGTAGGTTAATCCTCCACCTGCAGTGCCGGCATCCCATATAGGTGCCAGTTCCAGTCCCAGCTGCTCCACTTCCTATCCAGCTCTCTGCTATGTCCTGTTTTGAAAGCAGTAGAAGATGGCCCAAGTGTTTGGGCTCCTGCACCCGCATGGAAGACCCGGAAGAAGCTCCTGGCTCCTGGCTTCAGATCGGCGCAGCTCCGGCCGTTGCAGCCATTTGGGGAATGAACCAACAGAAGGAAGACCTTTCTTGTCTCTTCCTCTCACTGTCTGTAACTCTACCTGTCAAATAAATAAATAAAATTTCTTAAAAAAAACCATAAAGGAATGGTGCTATGGTTTGAGTATCCACCAAGGCTTCATGTGTTGAAATTTAATCCCCATTGTAAAATAATAAGAGAGTAGAAACTATTGTGTGGTATTAACAGGGTGGACATTAGTCCAGTAACGGCATTCCGAGGCTGGGCCTTTGGGAAATGATTGGGATTACAGTCAGCAGGGCAGAGCCCTATGACCAAGCCCTCGTGGTTTCGTAAGAGGCAGAGACACACATACACATGCGCACACGTGTGTGGGTCTGTGTGCTCTTGGGACTCGGCCAGCAGGAATGCCGCCATCAGGTGAGCTCCCCGCAGCTCGGATCTCCAGAACCATGAGCCAAGACAAAACTCTTGCTTACAAAGTAGCCTCCCTGTGGTCACTTCGTTGTGACAGTGGGACAGAGACTAGCGCAATGACGAGCCACCAGAGAACCAAGTCCAAAGGAAAGAGGCCCCCCATCTCCTAGGGAGGGGAGGCCACAGGGCAGGAGGGCCCAGCGCGCGGTCAGCGGGAGTGTGAACGCTGCCACCCTCCTACTCGCTTGAGCTCGCCCGTCACCCCGGGTCCTGCACTTGTCCGGACGGTGTGGAAAGCAAGGGAGCGCGCCGGCCGCACAGCAGGGACCGATCCAGGACGCCGAACTGTGAAACTGCTGATTTATTAACCAGCAACTCCAAAACCGCACTGAACAGCCACCCAAGAACACATTTCTGCTCCCTCGCAACAGCACGCTGACACGGTTTACCGCTTTTCTGAACACTTCGGGCCCATCAAACAGATGACACCAGTTACCGCTAGTCCTGCCTCCGAGAATTAGGCTTGAGGCGCTCCTAACTCCTGCAGGCAAATGCAGGGCCCGGCGGCTGGGCCCGGCCAGGGAGACCAAGCGAGCCCGGAGGGCAGGGCGCCATCCGAGACCAGGAAGGGCCGGGCAGCAGCGGACGCGCAGGCGGCCACGGCGGCCCCGCGCAAGGCTGCCAGCAGCGCGGCTCGCGCGCGTCCGGCCGGCCGGCTCGGCTCGGGTTCGAGGAAGCGGGGCCGGATGGGCCGCGGGAGCCCCCCACGACCGACGGGCAGAGCCCACTGCCTGCCTGGCGGGAGGCCGGAGAGGAGGGCGCCCCGGGACCCCGCACTCCCACCCAGCTGTGCCAGGGCGGGCGCGGGTGGGCTCGGGCGTCCGAGCGGTGACAACCCTGCGAGACGTCTCCGGGGGCGCGGGGCTCCCAGACCCAGACGCCTGCAAAGGTCACCTCGCCGCCGTGGTGCTCCGAGCCCACGCAAAGTGCTCGCCAAAGAAGCCTCCAGACCAGAGCCCCGGCCTCTCGCCTCCAGCTGCCTCCCCCGGCCCTCCCTAAAAAAAAAAAAAAAATGCAGACAGCAGAGACCAGCTCGGCCGGAGGCCCGCTCGGGGGTCGGGGGTCGGCGTCACCGCGGGGGGAAGGTCTGAGACGGGCCTCTGCAGGGCGCCCCCGGCGCCCGGGCCCGCAGCGCGCTCGCCACCGAACGCACTCACCAGCCTGCTGCCGCGAAGCAGCCGGACCGCCAACCCCTCCATCGCAGCCACACGACTGCCCGGCCTCCGCTCGCCAGCGCCTCGGGGCCTCGCCGCAGCGCCCGGGGGCGTGGCTTCGGCCCGCCCCGCCCCACCCCGCCCCGCGCCGCGCGCCGGCCCCTCACACACCTTCCTAGGCCCCGCCCCCATCGCCTACGGCGCTCCCGGAGAGTCATGCAGCGGCCTCCTCCGCTTCGCCCTCCGCCGGGCTCGCGCGAGACTTGAGCGGCGCAGGGGGGCGGGAAGGGAACCGGAGACACAACAAACATGGCGGCGACGGTGACGAAGACGGCGGCGACGGCGACGGCGGCGGCGGCGGCGGCGGCGGCAGCGTTGACCGAGGTGGTGGGGGTCACTCGGTGTGGTGGTCAGGAGGTGGGTAGCTGGCTGCGGCCCGGACGGCGGCGACGCGGCGGAGCAGGGCGGATGCGAAGGCGCGGCGGGATGCGGGAGAGCCGGGTTCGCGGCGGGCCGGCGGACCCCGCCCGAGCCTCAGCCCGAGCCGGCGAGGTCGGGCGTGGCCCGCAGTGGGGCAGGGTCACGACCCGGGCGGTTCGCGGCGCCCGCGGCCGCCGGGGCCTGGTCGGGCAGGAGCTCGGAGGCTGCGGGGGCTGCCCGCGGCTCCCACAGGTGGTTGTGCGGGGGGCGCCCTCCCGGGCCCCGGGGGCGCGGGTCCGCCCGGCGCCTGCTCCCGGCGCTGCGGACCTGGCGAGGATGCCGCCCCGACGGGGTCCGGGCTGCCGGCCGCGAGGGCTCGCGGAAGCGTCGCCTTCATCCCGCGACCCGGTCTGATTCGCTGCTCCCGCACCGCGCGCGGAGCCGGGGGACGCGGAGCCGGGGAGGCCCTTGCGGGCCAGGACCTGCCGCGGTGCGTTCGGGGCTTCCCGGGGACCGGGGTCTGCGGCTGGCCGTGTGCTGGCTGGCACGAACGCTCGGCCCCTGTCGCGTCCTCCTAATGTGCTGACCAGAGCCGGAAAGGCTAGATTGCGAGAGCTCAGAAAATTGGGTTTAAGAGAAGCAAAACTTTCTTAAAATTTTTTTTTCAAAGAACATTTGGACTACCAAGTTCTAGATTCCATTTAATTTCGATGACTGCCGAGCCTCCATCACAGACAGAAATGAAGATATTCCCGAGAGCTGAATTGAGGCATTAGGGGTTCTTACCCCCTAGTGGTCGAGTGTGAACCCGAAAACCTCTTTCGCGTTAAGATAGAATACATTAAAGACCAGAACCCGGCGTGCCTGGTTGGGTGTGCATGGAGGGTTTTTATTTTAACCGTCTCCTACAGATATTTTCCCATGCAAATCTGATGCATTGCTTTTATGCCACTGTGGCTGTTCAGCAGGACTCGGCTTGACCCTTTTGTAAGTACTGTGAACAAATGCGTGAATTCAGAAAGACGTGAAAAATTTGCCAAGGATTAGATTTTTTTTAAAGACTTATTTATTTATTTATTTGAAGGGCAGAGTTCCAGAGAGACAGAGGCAAAGAGAGAGGGAGAGAAAGACAGAAGTGTTCCATCTGCTGGTTCACTCCCCAGTTGGCCGCAGCAGCCAGAACTGTGCCGACCTGGAGCCAGGAGCTTCTTCCGGGTCTCCCACGTGGGTGCAGGGGCCCAAGGCCTTGGGCCATCTTCTACTGCTTTCCCAAGCACCTTTGCAGGGAGAGGGATCAGAAGTGGAGCAGCTGGGACTTGAACCTGCGCCCATACTGGATGCCGGCACTGCAGGCGGCGGCTTTACCCGCTACGCCACAGCCCCAACCCCAAGAATAAAGTCCTCAGGCGACCATCAGTGGAGAGGTGGTAACTGCCTCGAGTGACCCTGTGTAGTTGTGACTTTGCTGTCTGTCAGCTTAGGTTTCTTTTCGGCTAAAGCACTGGTAAGGTTGGCATGTGATTTTATTGTCTTATTAAACCTTTCTGCTAATTGAGTTTTTGTTTCAGCGTGTTTGATTTGTGGTGTGTTTTTCTTTGCAGACCTCTGTGTGGCTTTTCAATTTTAGTTCAGATTCCCTCCACGGCCTTTTGTAGTCCCTTGGTGTATCTGCAGAGTAAATTTCAATTTCCTCAATGTTGGAGTGGCAAGAAAAAGGAACTGATTTGGGGTGAAAAGGTTAGATCGTATAACTCCTCTTTTAGATTTCTTCCAACATGATTTTATTTCTGTCTTACATTATGTTCTCAAAGTCTCATTCCTTTCTGTCTTCAGAGAGCTTTTGACACTCGTGAAATCTGGGAAAGGCCATGCCACTCCGTTCAGATGGGGCCTCACCTCCGCTCACAGTATTTGTGGCAGTGACTGTAGTTCTCCGCCTGTAGAAGCAACGCAACTCTTGAACTCTGCTCACTTTCTACCTGCAGGACTGCCTCAGCCCACATGAAGTTGCTGTATAAGTTAGCCGCTGAGCAGTCCTCCTGTGTCGTGACCATTAAACACTTTTCCAAGGAAAGCTAATCAGTGAAACACAGTCTGCTGTTTGCCCATCACAGTTTCAAATTTCTCCCATAGTTTATTAAAAGTGGATTGTGGGAGGAGGGTAGATTGAAACCTCCTCTCCGGTTCCCTGTTGTGTTCTCTTTCATAGTTGTGGTTGCCCTCTAGTTCACGTCTTGCTGCCTCTGTTCTAAGCAAGTTAGCTCCTGGTTAAGAAGACTCTGTGTGTGTGTATACGCATGTATTGATCGACAGCTTCCCATTCATAATTTGAGACTAAAGAAAAATCAGAAGACTTCTTACAGGATAAATCCTTTATCAGAAACTAAGGAAGTAGCTCAAATTACTGCTTGAATGTATAGAGGTTTTCATGTTCTTTTGGGCTATTAAAGCTTAATTCTCAAGTCTTTTTCCTCCTGTAGCCGCTGGTTGTTTTATAAAGGCATGGTTTTTGAGCTTCAGATGGATGGTTTGTGGGGAGCTATTGGCATAAAATAACGTATGCATACTCCAGCCAGTTTCTCTTTAACCTGCACCCCTGGAGGTCCATGCTAGACTCAGCCTAATGTAGTGACAGTACCCACCAGAAGGACTCTAAGGATCACCAAGTCTGGTTGAGATGATTGGATGTCTGTCCTGATTCAGGCTGCTGTAACAAATTACTGTAGGCTGTGTGGTGTGAACCAGCGTTTCCCGTGGTTCTGGGACTGGGAGGTGTAGGACCCTGGCAGCGTCAGCGCCGGCTTCCTGGTTGTGTCTGCCCTGGCAGAGAGGAAGCAGGTTCTCCGTGTTCGTTCTTACAGGGCACTTAGCCCATGCAGAGGGCTCCACCCCACCCCAATACCATCATGTTGGGGGATAGGATTTCAGCATACACATTTTGGGGGACACAGACATTTAGTTCAGGAAGGAGTGGATCCGGCTTGGAATACACCACCCAGATCTGTAGTGACGCTGGAGAATGCTAGTTTCTTTTCTGATGACACGATTTTGCACACTGAAATTTTGTGTAAGTAATTTGTGACTAACAAGTTGCAAGGTATTGCATTCATGGCTAGAATAATATCACTAGAGAAAAAAATATGGTTTGCTGATTTCCTAAAGTAGATAATTATGCTGTGTTCACAAGGGTTTTAGGCTTTATCAGTGGCTTTGAGGAAACTTTGGATATCAGTTGATTTGTGGAGTTCTTAGATTTAGCCTTCAGTCCTGAGACTGTACTAAGACAGGAAAATGGTTTGAACAGAAGACCTTTTTATAACAAGAAGTCTTCTGTAGTTTCAGAATTAGTTTTTTTTTTTTTTTTTTTTTTTTTTAAGATTTATTTATTTATTTGAAAGGCAGAGTAATGGAGATGGGGGGGCGAGATCTTTCATCTGCTGGCTCACTCCCCCATTTGGAGAGCAGTGGCCGCAGTGACCGGGCCTGGGCCAGGCTGGAAGCAACCTGCACCTCCATCCTGGTCTCCCATATTGGTGGCAGGGCCCCAAGCACGTGGGCCTGTTGCTTTCCCAGGCAGGGAGCTGGACGGGACGTGGAGCAGCCGGGGCTGGAGCCGGCACTCCTATGAGTTGCTCAGCTGGAGGCCTACCGCACTGCGCCATGGTGCCAGCTCAGATGTGGTGTTCTTTTCCCATGTATCTGCTTTCAGAGTTTGACTTGAGATGGAGAAAGCTATGTTTTCAGATGAGGAGTCCGCATAGACTTCAGCTCCTGAATTCTTGGCTCTGTCCCACCTGGAGCTCTGTCGGGCCGTGTGCTTGCTGTGTGTGGGCAGCTGGGATGCAGCTGGAGAGGTCAGCGGGCACTTAGAACGCTTGCAGAGGAAACGACACCCATTGGTGCCTCAAGACTGTCAGCCAGGTCGGCAGCTTCGGTTTCTGGTCTGAGCCTCCTTCGTGTTGACAGTGTGCCTCTCTCTTTGGTACCCTTTTTTGCTTCCCCAGGTCCATCATGCACTATGACTGAAAACCAGCATACAGTTTACGGCAGGGAACACAGTGCAGCTCATAGTGTGACAATGTGATACTAGTCGGAACTGTCAAAATATGCCAGCCAGCGTCTGTAATTAGGTTCATTTGTGTTCTTAAACTTGGGATGAATGTGGAAAAATGCCACTTTCTTCTGCTTGCTCACTGACAGTCCAGTGTATCTGCTGCACTGTCACATGTTGTGCTGTAGCAGCGTGATGCTTCTAATCAAGATGTGGTGAGGTTTTTGCTTATTGAGGCCTGTCAAGTACATTCAGTGGAAACAGATGAGTTTTTATATGGATTGACAGGCAAGAAGTGATGCTGAGTTACCGTGTATGTCTTGTGGTTTCTTTCTTAATTTTTATAATTAGAACATAGGCAATCTGTAGGGCCTTACAATTTAAAAAATAATTTCCTGGTTTTTATTCTTTTCCACTGGAGCTGACTAGTTTGTTTTCTAACCAAAGAGCAAAATTTAAAGAACAAGTAATCAGCAGAGTCAACTATAGGCACACAACACAACAGTACAGAATCAGTTCAAGGAAACCTGGGCGTTTTGTGGTTTTTAATGAGTCCCCCCAAAATGCCTGTGTTGGAAACTTCATCCCCCATTCATGTGTTAATGGTGTTTGGAGGCAGCCCCCTGGGAGGCCATTGGAGTGGTCTGAGGTCCTGAGGGTGGGCCCAGTGATGGTCTTAGTGGTTTTGTGAGAAGGGAGACTTGAGCCAGCAGCCTGCTCGGGCCGTGTGGCGCCCAGTGCCGTGTTCTGATGCAGTAAGAAGGCCTTCAGTGGGTGCTCTCGGGCTTTCTAGCCTCGGAACTGAATGCTCGGAAACCTCTGTTCCTTGTGAATTACCAGTCTGTGGTATTCAGCAAGAAGACAGATTAAGATCAGGAGATGGAGGGGGTGGATGAGACAGACTGATCCAAAGCTAACAGTAATCCATAAAATTGATAAAGGTCTGCCAGACAAAAGCAGGGATTTACAGAGTTGGCCTAAAAGTAAAGTAAAAAGAGACAAGTTTAGGAAATTGCTAATTGGGGTGTACGAATTAATGAGATTTAGATGGTTTCATTGTAACAAAGGGACAAGTAGAAGCGCAGAATATTTTGCAGCCAAGCTGATGAACTGATAGAACAAGAAAAAATACTTTGAGACGTTGAAGGATTCCTTAATCCGAAGTATAACCTTTTTTTTTGCTGCAAAAATAATTATTAGAAAAATAATTATCATTGAGAGCCTACCATATGGTGGTGTGTTTTTTTTGTTTGTTTTTTTTTGTTTTTTTTATAGGCAGAGTGGATAGTGAGAGAGACAGACAGAGAGAAAGGTCTTCCTTTGCCGTTGGTTCACCCTCCAATGGTCGCCACGGCCAGCGTGCTGCGGCCGGCGCACCGCGCTGATCCAAAGCCAGGAGCCAGGTGCTTCTCCTGGTCTCCCATGGGGTGCAGGGCCCAAGGACTTGGGCCATCCTCCACTGCCTTCCCAGGCCACAGCAGAGAGCTGGCCTGGAAGAGGGGCAACCGGGACAGAATCCGGCGCCCCGACCGGGACTCAAACCCGGTGTGCCGGTGCCGCTAGGTGGAGGATTAGCCTATTGAGCCGCGGCGCCGGCCCATATGCTATTCATGATGAGAGATACTTTACATACCCTTACCTGTAAAACTTAAGATAGCATTGACAGTAGGTAGTATTATCCCATTTAAAAAAAAAAAAAAACTGATTTATTTATTCTAAAGGCAGAGTTACAGGAAGAGGGAGAGAGGGAGAGAGAGAGAGATCTTCCATTAGCTAGTTCACTCCCCAAATGGCTACAGCAGTCCTCAAAAGGCTGGGCCAAGCTGAAGCCAGGAGCCAGGAGCTTTATCTGGGTCTCCATGTGGGTGCAGGGGTCCAAGTACCTGGACCATCTTCTGCTGCTTTCCTTATTATCATTTTATAAAATGGGAAACTAAGATTGAGAGCAGTCCTTTCCTGTTCCAAAACTTAAAGTTGGCGAGCTTGGCCTCACACCACAATATTCTGTTTATTCACAGGACAGACTTTCAGTAGTCTCAGCTTTCTAGAAAATAGTGAGAGCTACAGTAATAATGATAATTTTCAAAAACCCCTGGATGGCTTCTAAGAAGGGAGTAAAGAACTATTCCCAAAGAGCTGTATTAAGGTGAGAATTTAGTCAAGGTCCTTACTTGCCTAACTGTGTTCAGGACAGAGAACTGATTGCGTGTAAGGAGAGAGGAAGACAAGAATAAACCAAACACACCAGTCTGGGACCAGAAAACGACAAACAGCAGTGTTCTTCACTGTTCTTGAGGGTGTCCCACGTAATCAAAGGGTGGTCTGTCTGCAGAGGACTTCCGGCTAAGTCAGAGTAGAAGTTTTGATTCCTTAAAAGTTGATCAAGTGTTTGTGAACTGGGAAATGTGCTTTTGTGGAAACTCCTCATTGCTCAGGCCCCAGTCCTGTCACTTACACGCTTGGGTTGAGAAGGACCCAGAGCAGTCGAGACATGCTTGAACGAGAAAAGAAAACACAGATGGAATTAAGTTACTGAGATAGGAAGACTTACTATTAAAACTGTATAGTATGGCTGCAAGAATAGGCAATAACAGAGTTTTCAGAATAGAGCTACGGGTCTAACCACCTGATTTCAAAAGGTGACACAGAGCCAGTAGAGAAAGGCTTGTCTGTCACATGCACATTGTTGGGAGCTGGAAATCTCCTTGAAAAAATGTTTTTCTCTACCTCACATCATACACAAAACTGAATTCCACATAAAAATATAGAAGGTAAAAAAATACTGAAACTTTTCAAAAGAAAATACAGAACATCTTCAAGGATTCCTTAATTAGGTCACAACTCTAAATAGAAAAAGTGGGTAGATTGAACTATATTAAGAACTTCTGTTCATCAAAAGTTAAAATTGAGAGATTGAGAAGGCAGCCGCAGAGTGGAAGAAGGTACTGAAAATGCTTAGAACACACATATCTATTAAAGAACTCATATCCAAGAATGTCATAAAGAACTCTTACGTGTTAGAAAAAGACAACCCAATAGAAAACGATAAATTAAGCAGTTGTTACTAAAAAAGAGGTTGTCTAAATGACTTATTAACATATTAAAAAGTATACAACTTCATTAATCAAGAAACCAACAAATTATCACTGGTGTAATTCCAACACTCACCCGCTAGAATGATTAAAATCAAAAAGGCAAAAAATACCCAAGTACTGATGAGGATATGGAACAGCAGAACTCCTGTTCACCCCGTGGGAGTATAAATTGGTGTACTCACTGAGAAATTATTTGGCATTATTTAATGCTAAATATATGTGTACCCTTTGACCCAACAATTTCATTTCATTCCTGTACAACCAACAGAAATGTGTGCATAGTTAACCAGTAGATGTGTGGTTTATAGAAACTTTACTCACAACAGCCGAATGAGTTCAGGGATTCTGGAGCAGTACAGCTGGATAAATTAGTGTTATTAATTGTAGCACGGTCATGCATACTTCAGTGAAATGAAAATGAACAAATTTTAGCTGCATGTAACAATATAGATGACTCTCACCATCAAAATGTTGAATGACAGAGCCAGAGGTTTGTAGTGTACAATGGACAAAACTGATCAAATGTCAGCAGCAGGTTGGTGATAACCCTTGGCAGGGCCGCAGGGGCTGGACTGGAAGGGCACACATGGGGCTGACTCCAGGGACGTGTTCACTTTGTGATGACTCATTGAGCACCACCCTTAATGTGCTTTTTTTGGACATATGCTAAATTTAAAAGAAAAGTTAAACATATGTGTTGAGAAGAGTGTAATCATTAACTTTAGGTGACTATTATTGGCTATAAAGATGACATTTTTTAAAATGGAAAATGACTCATTAAATAGGAAATTTTAGCATAGTATATAATTAAGGAGAATCATATTCATTTGCATAAGATATTTTTACTGGAAGAAAAGATCTTTGTCCCCCAGGTATAGTTTCCTTCATCTTGTTCTTAGTGAAGAACTTTCTGTTTATTTGATTTGTGATTTTGGACCAGAAACCTACATGAGGACCATGTGTGATTACAAAATCTCACAAGGGACTTTTCCCCTCTACACCAGTATCAGAGGTTTTTTTCCTCCATTTTTCCCCTTCCAGTGTGTGTGTGTGTAGGATGATGGGTGGTAGAGGCGATGATTTGGATACTTCTAGAGCAGGGGTTGGGACACAATGGGTTGCAGGCCAAATCTGCCTGTTTTTGAAAAGATAATTTTATTGAAAATGGCCACAAATGCTTCTTGACTTATGATGGTATTGGGTCAGGAAACTCACTGTAAATTGAAAATACAGTAAGTTAAAAATGCATTTAATCCATGTAGCCAACCGAGCCTCCTGGCTTTGCAACGCGGCGCACTGCAGACAATTGGTCGATTCCCCTGGTGATCGGGGGCTCTGGGAATGTAGTCACTGCCCTACCCAGCATCAGGAGGGACCCTCACAGTGATAGCAATGGCCTGGGGAAAGGTCCAGCCTCAGAACTTGAAATGTGCCTTCTACTGAACGCATGTGCCTTTTGCACCATTGTAAAGTTGAAAACGTGTCTGTCACTGCAGCAGAGCCTGAAGTATTTACCCTTTGGCCCTTGAGGAAAATGTTGCCACTCCCGCTTGTTAGACCACCTATTTCTAGACTGCTGGCTCATTCATGTGAGCACTGAGCTAAGAGCTTTTGGTGGTAGTCGCTAGCTGTATGTGGCTATTCCAACTTAATTAACCAAGAGAAAAAAATTGAAAATAATTTGTATAAACCACTTTTCAAGTGCACGGTAGCTACATGTGGCAAGTAGCAGCTGTGATGGGCAGCGTGTGCACCATCAGGGAAGATCTCCCTGACTGGGCTGTGGGGTTTCTTGACTGTTTCCTTCACTGTGCACGCTCATTTCTTTCATCTAGGCTCATTTTCTCTCTCTAATTTGTATCCATCCTCTGTGCCTAAGTTTAATTATTAAATGTGTTTACTTTCTCCCATTCTGTGAGTGTCTTCATGTCTTCATTAGTTTACCAGGAAGATTATAAGATATTTAAAGGAATTGGTGTATTCTGTTTCTCTGTATAATGCCTTGCACAAAATAGTTTTTGTTACTGTTGCTATTGTTTTTGTTATGTACTACATCTCCCTAAATAACATAAAATTATTTCAGTTTCTTTTCTAGGTATAACAAACTGTAAACTTGAAAAAAAAAACAAACAAACAAACAAGCGAGCAAAGATGGGTGAGAAGAAACCAGAGCCACTGGACTTCGTGAAGGACTTCCAGGAGTACCTGACCCAGCAGACCCACCACGTGAACATGATCTCTGGATCAGTGAGTGGGGACAAAGAAGCCGAGGCTCTTCAGGGAGGTAGACTGATCTCGATGCTATTACACCCTTCTCATCTGCGTTTTCTGCATGTTCTTATGCTGTGTGTAGTTAGTTATCCGTAGGGTGGAGACCGTTCACTAATGGAAATCATTCTGTTCTGTTTTTCCCTGGAGAGATACAGGGCATCCCCCTGCCTCCATCTTTAAACCTGTTGTTGACTTTTGACTGGAGGAGAGACTAACATGGTCCAGCCATGGGTTCCAGTCTTGCTGGCAGATCAGGGCTTCTAAGTCGAGGTTCCCTGTTCTCAAGGGTCTCAGCTAACGGTGAGCTTGAGGAACCCAGAAGGGATCAAACAGCAGCCTCGTGACACCAAGTATTCAGCCATTGGGAAATGTGGGTTAGACCCGACACCAAACTAGGAGTCTCTAGGATGACCGTGTACATCCATCTGAGGAGAGAAACTAGGTTAGAGAAAACAGCAGCCTGTTTGAGCCTGCTGGGGTAGTAACGTGTGTCTGGTTTGCTAATCACCCACAGATTGGGAATACATTTTTAAACCTGGCTCAGAGATTAGCAAACTGCAGCCTACAGCCTGTGGGCCTCATCTGGACTGCTGTTTTCTACAAGCTAAGAGTGGTTTGGTATCTTAAAATGCCTGAAAAAAAAAATCAAGAATAATGCCATTACATATGAAAATTGAAATTTAACTTCAGTTCCATCAATAAAGTTTATTGGAATACAGCATACTTGCTGGTTTACATATTTTCTATGGCTGCTTTTATGCCACAACAGCAGAGCTGAGTAGTTGTTATAGAAACCAGATGGCACACAAAGCCAGAAGTGTTTAGTTTCTCACCTCTGTAGAAGCTTGCTGATCCCTGACAGTAGGGACCAGGCATCACCCAGGAGCCTGTTAGAAGTGCAGAACACCAGGCCCACCCTAGATCTAGTGCATCAGAATCAATTTTAATAAGATCCTCATAATTTTAATAATTCATACACAATCAAAACTTGAGACTCATTGGGCTTGGGAAAGCAGTGAGAGGAAGGCGCCTTGTCCTGCCGGTACAGTGGCCTAGTTGGATATTGGACTTACCCAACCAGCAGAATCACTTGTCTTCTTCTGGGGAGGGGGAGGTGAAACAGTGGAGCCGGGCTTGAATTAGGGGACAGTACTGCTGCCTCCTGAGTTGAAGCAGAGTTCCTTTCCCAGGAAGCTGTAGGAATAACAGTTCTCTTCCTAATGCCAAGTGTACGGGTGCCTTGAGTGGGCCTCAAGAGGTCAGAGGTGTCCCCCACAACTTTGACTCCTTCAGAGCACCTGCCCTTTCAGTGTCTCTATATGACGATGTCGCCACATTAGATTAAAAGTAAACAACCAGGCTCTAAGACGCTCTGAATTTAGAATCCTAATGTTCATGCACAATGTTTTTCTTTTTAGCTTAATTAGAATTTTAACTCCTAAATGTAGTGCAGTGGAGGTGTGAAAAAATGAATCACTCTAGGCTACAGTGAACTGAGTTAGGGCTTCAGGGGGATTATGACTGCCAGTTATTAGTTGTAGGGATGGCTAGAGTCCCCAGCACTTGAGTGTGACTGTGCCATCACTCCTAATGAGACTCTCTATTCCTTTCTGTCTCCTCACCTGTTTTCTTCAAAGCATGTTGAAGACTGCTAGGATTTACGTAGAGGTACCTGGAGGTTCCCCTGTACAAGGTTCTGCAATTCTGCTTTTATACAGAATTAGCCTCAGCTCAGAAAGTGTGTGATGCTTTATGAATTGACGTTTTGTGGGAAGTGCACTGTCAGTTTATCAAAGATTTTCAGCCACTTAAGACTAAAATGCTAAATTGAGTTGACTCTGAGATGCATAATTTCTTCTGCTACACTTGTTTATAGCTGGAACAGAGGGTGACCAAAATGGACTTGATCACCCGTCTGTCGAAGTCTCTCTGGATGAAAACTCAGGAATGTTAGTAGACGGGTTTGAAAGGACGTTTGATGGGAAGCTTAAGTGTCGGTACTGCAACTATGCCAGCAAAGGAACCGCCCGGCTCATCGAACATATTAGAATCCACACAGGTAATGCAGAAACTACTGGAGAGGCATTGCTTTAGGGCTGGAGAGGGGCCAAGGAGGCAGGTTGGTGTGTTGTGCAAGTGTTGAATACGTGGAGAAGTGATTCTTTTTTTTTTTACAAAGAATGACAGCAGACAGGTGGGAGGGAGGGAGGCCCTTGGAGAGCTTTCCTTGCCTTAGCCATTCTGTGGCTCGATCCAGATAACTTCTCCCCATCATCTGCCTCTCAGATTGGAGAGGCAAATGCTGAAGGCAGTGTGAAGGGGTCACGTTTTTATCTTTATCCTCACCAGCTTGTTCCAGTTGCAGAAAGGGGAAAAAGTTCTGTGCGGTGGCAGACTGCTGCTAACCTCAGTTCTCACCAGAGCTGTCCCCTCTTCTGAGAAACCTCCCTGACTCTCGTCCCGGCCCCTCCCAAGAGCAGACCAGGGGTCATCCTCTGTGCCCATGCACCCCGTGCTCACATGTCATACAGTGGTGGTGGCCTGAACACCTCTCAGGGACAGGGACTGTGACGAGGCCAGCGTTGTATGTACCCCCAGAGCTTCACAGGGCATCAGGCACTCTTGAATGACTCCAAACCTCATGTTGCAAATGTGCATTTTACATACCTGGGAGTCTTCAGCTAACAGTGCTAATAACTAAAATTGTTAGTTCTGGCAGCTGAGGAGTTGCAAGGTATGGAAGTGTTGGCGGTTTTGAAGGAACACTTTGCATCATTCATACTTGGATGAGTACTAGTTATAGCATTCCTTTTTGCCATTGGTTCACCCTCCAATGGCCGCCACGGCCGGCGCGCTGCAGCCGGCGCACCGTGCTGATCCGATGGCAGGAGCCAGGTGCTTCTCCTGGTCTCCCATGGGGTGCAGGGCCCAAGGACTTGGGCCATCCTCCACTGCACTCCCAGGCCATAGCAGAGAGCTGGCCTGGAAGAGGGGCAACCGGGACCGAATCCGGTGCCCCAACTGGGACTAGAACCCAGTGTGCCAGCGCCGCAAGGCGGAGGATTAGCCTATTGAGCCACGGCGCTGGCTCGTACTTGGATGAGGAGGCCCGTTTTGATTTTTGAGTTTTCTATTTCATATTAGGACTTTTATTTTTTTTCCTGAGGACAGGGTATGCGTATTTGTTTCTCTAAATATGTATGGAAAAGAGTTTATGTGTAAATGTTTACATGGTTAAGTTACTCTGAGACATACTGTTGATAAAAATAATAATTAAGATTGATTTATTTACTTGACAAGCAGAGTTACAGAAAGAGAGGGAGAGACATAAACATACCTTATGTTGTTTCACCCCTCAAGTGGCCGCAACAGCCAAAGGGAGGAGCCTGGAACTCCGTCTTGGTCTCCACGTGGGCGGCAGCTGCTCAGACACTCAGGCCATCCTGTGCTGCTTTCCCAGGCCATTTGCAGGAAGCTGGATTGGAAGTGGAGCAGCCAGGACTTGAACCAGTGCCCACGTGGGGTGCTGACATTGCAGCTGGCAGCTTAACACTGCATCCCAGCGCTGGCCCCTGATAAAATCATTTATATGTAGGGAATCACCTACAGTAGTAGTATATGGATTATTTATTTATTTATTTATTTATTTTGACAGGCAGAGTGGACAGTGAGAGAGAGAAAGGTCTTCCTTTTTGCCGTTGGTCCACCCTCCAATGGTCGCCACGGCCAGCGTGCTGCGGCCGGTGCACCGCGCTGATCCAAAGCCAGGAGCCAGGTGCTTCTCCTGGTCTCCCATGGGGTGCAGGGCCCAAGCACTTGGGCCATCCTCCACTGCACTCCCTGGCCACAGCAGAGAGCTGGACTGGAAGAGGGGCAACCGGGAAAGAATCCGGCGCCCCTACCGGGACTAGAACCCAGTGTGCAGGTGCCGCAGGCGGAGGATTAGCCTATTGAGCCGCGGCACTGGCCAGTATATGGATTATTATAGAGTATTGCTGTCGGTTGTACTATTTCTTTTCCCAAATGCCAGTTGAAGCCATAGCAGTTTTCTTTTTTATAAATGTATTTGCAAGTTACACACACACACAGAATTTTCCATCCTCTGGTTCATCTTCAAATGGCTGCAAAACAGCCAAGGCTGGACCAAGCCAAAGCCAGGAGCCGTGAGCTTCATCTGGGTCTCCCATGTGGGTGCAGGGCCTCAAAGACTTGGGCCATCTTCTACTGCTTTCCCAGGTTCACTAACAGGGAGCTGGATTGAAAGTGGAGTACCCAGTACTTGAACTGGTGCCCATGTGGGATGCTGGCACTGGAGGTAGTGGCTTAACCTATTAGGTCACAACACTGGCTCCAACAATTTTCATACAATACTGGCTAGTAGAATATATATTTGCATTTCAAATTGTTGCTAGTGGGGCCGGCATCGTGGCATAGTGGGTTAATCCTCCGCCTGCGGTGCTGGCATCCCATGTGGGCGCCGGTTCGAGTCCCAGCTGCTCCTCTTCCGATCCAGCTCTCTGCTGTGGCCTGGAAAAGCAGTGGAGGATGACCCAAGTCCTTGGGCCCCTGCGCCCACATGGGAGACCGGAGGAAGCACCTGGCTCCTGGCTTTGGCTGGGCATAGCTCCAGCTGTTGTGGCCGTCTGGGGAGTGAACCAATGGAGGGAAGACCCCTGTCTCTGTCTCTCCCCCTCACCGTCTGTAACTCTACCTCTCAAATAAATAAATTTTTAAAAAAATCGTTGCTAATGAGTTCTTAACCTTTATTTTAGTTTGTAGGTTTCTTTACAAATTTTAATAATCTTATGCAGTGTGAATTTTTGAAAAGCATTTTTGATTCCAAATCTAATGAATGGACAGACATGAAGCTTGCCATAAATGAGCTACTGCTGCAGTTTCTCCCACATCTTTCTTTTTACACAGGAGAGAAACCTCATAGATGTCACTTATGTCCATTTGCTTCTGCCTATGAGCGCCACCTGGAAGCCCACATGCGTTCCCATACTGGAGAAAAACCGTACAAGTGTGAACTGTGCTCCTTCCGCTGCAGCGATCGAAGTAACCTGTCCCATCACCGCAGGCGCAAGCATAAAATGGTGCCAATTAAAGGTACGAGGTCTTCCTTAACCAGCAAGAAGATGTGGGGGGTTCTACAGAAGAAAACAGGCAATCTGGGGTACAGCAGAAGAGCACTGATCAACTTAAGTCCACCTTCCATGGTGGTTCAGAAACCAGACTACCTTAACGACTTTACCCACGAAATCCCAAATATCCAGACTGACTCCTACGAAAGTATGGCGAAGACCACACCAGCCGGTGGCCTCCCAAGGGACCCCCAGGAGCTCCTGGTCGATAACCCTCTGAGTCAGCTCTCGACACTAGCGGGACAGTTGCCCAGCTTGCCACCGGAAAACCAAAACCCGGAGTCCCCGGAGGTCGTCCCCTGCCCCGACGAGAAGCCTTTCCTGGTGCAGCAGCCCTCTGCACAGGCGGTAGTTTCCGCCGTGTCAGCAAGCATTCCCCAGAGCTCCTCTCCCACAAGCCCTGAACCTCGGCCATCCCATAGTCAAAGGAACTACAGTCCAGTGGCCGGTCCGAGCAGCGAACCAAGTGCCCACACGAGTACTCCGAGCATAGGAAACAGCCAGCCAAGCACTCCAGCCCCAACCCTGCCGGTCCAGGACCCTCAGCTTCTGCACCACTGCCAGCACTGTGACATGTACTTCGCAGACAACATCCTTTACACCATCCACATGGGATGTCATGGGTATGAAAACCCTTTCCAGTGCAACATATGTGGATGCAAATGCAAAAACAAGTATGATTTTGCCTGTCATTTTGCAAGAGGGCAACATAACCAACACTGATTGGAACATGAGCACATAATGTTTTATTGGGTTTTGCCTTTTTGTCTTTTGTACCTTGGTTGTTTTTGTTTTGTTTGGTCATTTCTAATGTCTGCTGATTTAAGGTTCATACATTATATTTATAGAATATTGCAAATTTGACAATGGAAAAATTTTCCCCGATTTTTTCCCATAGAAATCTGGTTTGGTCATTTATGTGTTAGCATAGTACATTGATGTCTGTTTTTTCCTTTTGTTTAGATGTAAGAATTGGAGTGCAGTCATAACCTTATTAGGTGTTCATTTAAATTTCCTACATTTCTGATCCGTAAAGACTCTGGGCTTATTCATACTCCTGATATTTCAGTATGTAATTGCAGCTAAAATGCTATTTCTGCCATATTTCAAAATTGAGAGAGTAAGTTATTTTCTCTTACAAGATGTTACAGTTTATTTCAGTATTTAATAGAGAAATTGCCCTTAATAAGGTTGCTTCTAACTGAAATGCTTTTTGGTTCACAAACCTTAAGTTGAATCAGTTTCATTTCAGGTGATAATAAAGCTATTTCAGTGTAGTAAATCTTTTTTCTACAAGAGGAAATATAAAACTATGTCACAAAAGTTCTACAAGGAAAAACTCAAGACTTTAAGTTGAAAATGGTGTTTATTCAAATTTAGTTTAACCACACAGGCGTTATTCATTTTTTTTAATACTAACAGTTTATTCTTAAAACGACAGGTAAACACACGAGCGTGCTAGATACCTTCTCTTTCCTTTCCGTTTGAACCTTTCATGTCATCCTTCTGACAGCGTTAGTTCAGGTGAGGGTAATAACTATAGTGAGAATCTGTTATCCTGTTTCTTTGATGACCAAAGAGGTACAGTGGAAGTCACCATCTTATTAAATGCAGTCCTTCCTAAAAAAAAAAACTCTGAAGTTTCCTTTCTCTACCTTCTATCCGTTTATTGTCATAATTTCCAAGAAAAGGTGGATGTGGAAATGCATGGGAAAGTGCGGAGAGGTCTACGTACAGAAAGGAGAGCCTGTGTGCGCAGAGGTTCCCATCTCCGTCAGAGTGAGCCATCGAAAATGCTGAGTCCAGACTGCTGCTGCTTCGCAGCTGTACCACTCTCCACGCGCGGTGACAGTGCTGTGTGGAGCGGAACTGTGGCCTTAGCAGGAAAGGATGAGAAGTTGTGAAAGTGGATATAAAATTTATTTAAACATGGTATTCGATTTGTTCATAAAATAAGACTTGCTAAATAAATCTAGGGTAACTCATTTTGAGTAGGAGGCTATTGTTTTTATATTGTATAATAACTAGCTTACTTTGAAAGTTGGTCAAATAAAATAACTGTTATTAACTGTTGGTTTCTGTGTACTTTGCAAAAGTCCTGTTTTAAATTTGACTCATATCTTGAAAATAGTAATTGGCTTCTTAAAGAGAATCCCAGCTATTAAGCATTTATTAACCAAAAAGGACCTCTGCGGTTACAGGAAAGAAAAAGGAAATGTTGATGGTATACGCCCATAGAACCCAAGTGCCAAGATGATGACCCTCCACCCTTCCCCGGTGCTGGAGCACAGACGAGGTCCTGCGTCGCAGCTGGGGTGGAGAGCAGCATCCAGGACGCTCTCTCCAGACTGGAACTCCCTTCCCTGTCACGCCTTGTGGGTCTGAGTGCACAGTTGTCCTGCCCTGTGGTTACATCACAGCTCAGATCCGTTGTGGTGCATCAGTTTCCAGATGTGTAACTTGGCTCTAGTGCTTACTGGTTGCCAGAAACAGGTTGTCATTTGGAAGCTTGCTTTCTTCTGTTTTATTCAAATAAAAGCAATACTCCAAAACAGAAAAAATAATTCATTAAGCGAAGAGGAAAACTCAGTAAAGCGGACATACTGACTGTACATCTTGGGCCAGACAGTGACAAAAGCATTTTTTTCCCCTAACAACTGAAGATGGATGTTTTGAGTTTTTTAACTTAAATATGGAAATTTTTCTTTCATGATTAGAAACTAGAATGTAATCTCCTGTTACTGAGAGAGCACAGTTAGTATTCCAAAGGTATCAATTCTGAAAAGCTACAATTGTAAATGCACTGAAACTTCGAAGGAAATCTACCTTAAACTTTCTTGGTATTGTACTTTTTGAAGAGTTTTATTTAAATTTTCCTTGAGTTAAATTCTGTATTTGGAAAAATGTTAGTACCTTCCCTTACATATTGAATGTTTCTCTCATTTTATTTTTAATCCAATATTTTATAGAAATGAGTTGTTGGGAAAAGTTTAACATGCACTATTTATAGTACTTTGCCATTAAAAGGCAATGTTGTGAAACTAAATTTATTTTTGTTCAGTGAACATAAGTTTAGATTTTTAAAGTTGGTAGATAATTTATCTTCACTGATATTTTTTTAAGAAACTGTGAAGAGATTAACAGGGAATAATTTTATTTCAGATTTTACTAATGTAGCTACCACTTCAGATTAAAGTAAAGGCAAGACTTTTACTTTGAAAAAATTCCATTTTATGTTCCTAGTACTATTTCATTTTAGAAATAAGTGTTTTGCCATTTGTCTGCAGAGTTGTTTGACAAAGGGAATATTACTAAAAGAAAAAACTCAGACATAAACCTCATTTTAAGTTCTATAAAAATATTTATCAAATGAATGTGTTGTGAAAGATGATTCCCTGCTAAGACTTTTGCTTTGTCTTAGAGAGTGTATGCTTTCTAGAACTTGTTTGTGTTAATAAGGACTTTGATGTAAAGAACATATTTTGTATGCGAAATTAAAACTTGCATTATTGTTAAATACACTATATTGTTTAGGGATTCCAGAAAGCAGTTTAATGCTAAAATAACTCTATCTAGTATGTAGTTCATATTGGGAATGAGCTTTGCTTTTGTAAAATACGAATAAAATAACACTTTCTAATGACCTCGATTTTTTTTTTTTGAATGTAAGACCCTTTTTTTAACTTACTGTCCAGTATGTACAGTGCTAATAGATTTTATAGCCCTGCTGGCTCCCATGAAAAGATCTATTACAACTGAGAGACGAGGACAGCTCCAGTATCAGCAACTCGTCTCCGTCCAGGTCCCCTTCAGTCAGGATCCATCTGAGGTGGCTGCTGTCCTCCCAGCCCTGCCCCGCCCCCAGGGTTCTGCCCTCAGTGAGGATGGCTGCTTCCCACCGTCGTCATCGTACAGCTGACAAGTGACAGTGATTTCTGTTAGGACAAACGGGATCTTTTAGAGTGGACTGCTTTTCTTTATTTAAAGAATGATCTTTGCCAGTTGACATGATTGGCCTAGAAAATGCCCAGCATACAAAATTGCTTTAACCAAGAAAAATTCTGTCAACAGCAGACATTTGATTGGGAATTCAGAAAATTTAATGTGGCTTTGAGAAGTACTTCTGTACAATGTTATCTTTCTCATAATGGAAATCAGAAATGACATCTGAGAAGTCCGTGGTTTGTTGAAAGGACAGGTATTTTTTGTTTCCTTGTCGTAGGTCTTCCAGAAACTCTGCTTTGAGCTTGTTAAGTTCTTCTGCTAGAAGCTTCATGTTGGAAGGAAGAACTTGTTCATCTAAAACAAACAGACACGTTTAAATTATTTGTAGAAATCGAATCAGTCTGGGCAACAGGAAATTGATTCGATTGCATCAAGACAAACCAGATTTCTATGAGGAACAGCTGTGGAGACAGACAGACTAAAGGCCATGTGAGTGACCCGTGCAGTCCGTCACTGACACAGTCAGACTAACTCGCTATGAGATGTGAGCGGAAACTTTGAGAAGGGGTTCCTGGACAGGCGCCAGGACAGAGTTACTCCCTGACCTAACAGGTAGGCAAAAAGCACACACAGGACAGTTTGGTTTGAAACTGACAAACCGAGACCAGTCACTGAGTACAGCTGCGTATGCCGATGACCGTTCTGTGTGCCCGTGCAGCAGAGCAGCCACAGTGGTGCTGCTGAGTGAGTTGTTTTGCTGAACCACTTTATTGTGTGATAATTCATGACATACAACTAACTCAACTAAATTATACAATTTTTAGTGTACTTCCATATATGTCCATCCCCAGTCAATTTTTAGATATTTTTCTCCTCTCCAAAGCCCTTTAGCGGTCACTGTCCTACCCCTTGCTCTGTCCCTATGCCTGACCTAGGTGACCTCCAGTCTCCTGGACGTTCCCCGCGTCCGTGGCCTTTGTGGCCGGCTTCCGCTGTTCATGTCGAGGTTCTTCACGTGGCAGCGTGTCACAGGACTTCGTGTCTCCACCGGCAGATGATACTGCACCGATGGTATAAGCATTTTGTGTTCCTGTTTTTTTTTTTTTGGTTTATGGACATTGGAGTTGTTCCCACCTGCTGGTTTTAGGAACAATGCTGCTGTAAACATTTGTGTACGGAGATTTTGTGTGAACGTTGTTTTTCTGGGATAGACACCCCTTGGCGTGGAACTGCTGGGTCTCCATCCGAGGGACCGTCGGGCTGTTTTCCAAAGCAGCTGTGCCCCTCTGCGCTCGCACCAGCAGTGCAGAAGGGTTCCGGGTTCCCCACATCTTCACCCACACTTGGGACGTCCTAACTCCTCCCAGCACAGTGGCTGGGACACGCCTGCCTCCTTCAGCTTGCGACTGCACTTCCCTGACGGACGGTGCTGAGTGTTCCTGTGTGGTCACTCGCCTTCTGTGCTCCTGCGGTCTCCTTGGAGAAGGATCTCTCCAGATCCTTTACCCAGTTATTTACATACTTATTTAACTATTTGGGAGACAGAGAACTCCCATCCACTGGCTAATCCACCGGTGCCCACAATGGCCAGGGCTGGGAACTCAAGTCCAAGTCTCCTGTGCAGTGGCAGGGACCAACCACTCGAGCCATGACCTGCTGCCTCCCAGGGTCTGCGCTAGCAAGAAGCTGGTCCTGGGGAGGAAGTCAGAACCTGAACCCCAGAACTCCAATATGGGGTTCAGACATCCCAAGGGCATCTGAACTGCCAGGCAAATGCCTACCCTGGTTGTCTCTTGAAAACTGGGTTGTGTATCACGGAGTGGCAGCAGGTCCTCCCCTCTGGACTGTATTTTTTACTCTCTTGATGGCAGGGAGGAACTGAATTTTTAAGTTTATGTAAGCACAGCCCTAGACCCTCCCCCTCCCCTCTAAAATGTGTTGTCTTTAAATGGGAGGGAAATGACGTGAGGGCTCTCCGCGTTACCCTGTTCCCTTCCCTCCGTGTTCTGGACAGAACTGAAGAACGGCACGTGTCTGCCGGAATTCCTGGAACTGTTTTTGCTCTCCAGTGACACTCCCTTTCTCCTCCAGTCTTCATTTTCAACCTTTGGGTTCTAACCCGTCGGTGACTGCCAACCAGTGTTTTTCTGAAACAGGACATGGTAGTTTATTAAACAAGTGAGGTGTCTCATGAAACTTCTCTCACACACAGATGAGGAGAGTTTCGTGCCCTGGGTGACAAACTGCACTGCGATGGAAGGCGTCTCAGGAGTCCTGTAATGAGAGTTTGAGGCCTGCCTTGTGGCGTAGTGGTTACAGCCACCACCTGCAATGCTGGCTTCCCTTAGGGGCAACAGTTCGTGTCCCAGCTGCTCCACTTCCGATCCAGCTCCCTGCTAATGGCCTGGGAAAAGCAGTGGAAGATGGCCCAAGTGTTAGGCCTCCGCTACCCGTGTGGGAGACCCTCAACTAAAACCTTTGGGGGAAAGAAGCAACAGCTTTGGGCACTGGAAAAGGTAACTATATGCTACCTAAATTGGGCTTCTCAGGCTTTTTTTTTTTTTTTTTTAAAGGCAGAGTTAGAGATGGAGAGAAATCTTCCATCTGCTGGTTCACTCCCCAAATGGCTGCCATGGCCAAGGCTGGGCCATGCTGGGCCTCCCATGTGGGTGCAGGGGCTTAAGGACTTGGGCCATCTTGACCCATTAGCAGGCAGCTGGATCAGGACACAGACCGGTGCAGTAAGGGAGGCCGGCCTTGCAGGCAGTGGCGTAACCCGCGGCATCACAACACCAGCCTTGCCTGAGGTTCTGTCAAGGTAGGGATACACGCGAGCCATGCAGGAGAGCAGTCACAGAACGCCCACCGGGATCTCAGACTTGGCAAGCTCTATTTCCTCCTTTGTAAAGTTACACGTACTTTACAATGAGTAACACGTATGGAACACGTACTTTACACGTTCCCTTACAGTGCTGTAAGGACTGGAAACAACTGTTTTTAAAGCACTTAGCACGTAAAAGGAAGTAAAGCAATGTTAGCTGTGGCATTTTAAATACACCAAAGACTTCACTATTCAAAACCCACTACTCTAAAGCCGTAGTTAGTACGTACTTCAGCTGCTACATACATGCAGGTCTACAGTGTGTCCTCCCTGTCCAGACTCCGTGCCCCTTCCCTTCACGCTGGGCCCCACCTTCTGTTCTAAGCCACTGTAAATGACTCCACCTCTGGCGCTGGCATTCGGTGCACTCGCTGCCTAGAAGGACCCTGACGCCGGCACGGCTTCTCCTTCCCATTTCCCTCCTTTGTCCAAACGTCCCCGCTGAGGAGCCGTCCTGATCACCCTTTGAAACAAGTTCTCCTGACACTGCACTGCCTCACCCGAATTT
The DNA here is from genome assembly GCF_051225735.1 of Oryctolagus cuniculus. Lineage (NCBI taxonomy): Eukaryota > Metazoa > Chordata > Mammalia > Lagomorpha > Leporidae > Oryctolagus > Oryctolagus cuniculus. Next base: position 8,070,458 of record NC_142881.1, read on the forward strand.
TCTTCAGGGCACTGACGTGTATTCATGTTTCATCTCCTTCCAGATGTTCTGAATCCTGCAGCTCCCCAGCATCCAGGATAAGGCCTCGTGCAGAGCAGCCACTGAGTGAAAACGTACTGGATGGGTAAATGGTGAGTTAGCTAGTTCCTGGGGAATCTGTTAGAGTTAACCAAACTGAGTAACCGGAAAACACGGCAGAACTGTGACTGAAAGCTAATGGGGCTGGTGTGGCGCAGCTGGTTAGGCCCTGCTGCAGCGCTGGCCTCCCGTATCTGAGCGCAGTCCCAGCTGCCCCTGCCTACCCCCTGCTGCAGCGCTGGCCTCCCGTATCTGAGCGCAGTCCCAGCTGCCCCTGCTGGTCCAGCTTGCAGCTGACGCACCTGGGAGGCAGCAGCTGACAGCCATCCCCATGGGAGACCCAGATGGAGTTCCAGGCTCCTGGCCATGTGAGGAGTGAACCAGCGGATAATCTCTCTTCCTGTCTTCTCCCTTTCTGTTACTCTGCCTCTCACCTAAATAAATCTTCAAAAAAAAAAAAAAAAAAAAAAAAAAGGCTAACAAAACACCCGAGCGGCAAGGAACCCACAGAGTCAAATCACATCAGCTCTCGGGCAGGCAGCTGCTCCACGTACCTTTTGCTTCCTTCATCGTCAGAGAAACAATTCTTCGTAGTGTCTGATCAGCTCTATGAAGGACATTAGCTGAACAAATAATCCTGTCTGCTTCCTGTGTAATACACACACTGTTATTACAAGTTATGTAGTTTTTTTAAAAACAATATTTGAAAAAGTTGTATAGAAAGAGGTAGACACAGAGACAGAGGGGTCTTCCATTTGATGGTTCACTCCCCAGATGGCTGCAATGGCCAGAGCTGAGCTGATCCGGAGCCAGGAGCTTCATCCAAGTCTCCCACGTTGGTGCAGGGGCCCAAGGACTTGGACCATCATCCACTGCTTTCCCAGGCCACAGCAGAGAGCTGGATCAGAAGTGCAGCAACCGGGACTCGAACCAGCGCCAGCCCCTGACTATGTAGTTCTATAAAAGAAATGGCTAAAGTTTAAGTGACTTATTTGAAGAGGCTGAAAGATAGGGCAGCTTTTCTGCTCACCATCCTTGCCTGGGGAGGCCCGCGTGGACTGAACCCCTAGGCCGGGGCACGCTGCGGGGCATCTGTCCAGGGACTGGCCCTCCGGAAGGACACAGGGAGAAGACCCGGACCTGCCTGTGGTCGTGTCAGCTTCCGTGGGGCGGGCGTTGCCCTCCTCGCGCGTTTCCAGCTACCACCATGACGCCTCGGGCCTCCCACTCCTGCCGTGCACGCTGCCTCCAGGGGCAGGAGCCGAATGCTGGTGAAAGGCCAGCCCGTGACCCAGCAAAGATCATCTGAGGGGAAGGGATTTGTTAGATTTAACCAAACTGAGTAAACGGAAAACATGGTTGGAACTGTGACTGAAAGCTAATGGGGCTGGTGTGGTGCTGTGGCAGAGTGAGTGCCACCTGGGGCATCCCATTTGGGCGATGGTTCAAGTCCCGGCTGCTCCACTTCTGATCCAGCTCCCTGCTATGGCCTGGGAAAGCAGTAGAGGATGGCCCAAGTCCTTGGGCCCCGGCACCCATGTGGGAGACCTGGAAGAAGCTCCTGGCTCCTGGCTTCGAACTGAAGTAACACCTCGACAGTAGGGACTCCATTTTGGAGCAGCTGAGACTCCATCTTGACAAAGCACCCCTCCACACACACACTGCGAGATTCTGGTCTGAAACTATGACCTAAAGCACTCAGACAACAGCAGTCCACTGCATCCCACCTGGCAACCTGCATCCCACTTGGCAGAGCACAGGAACCCCCTAGCATGATTGCTTAAGCTTGGATGTGGATAGGCTGCACCTGGGTTAATGATGAAAACGTAATTTGTCTATGTCCTACCTATGATTTAAACCAGTACCTGGATTAACATCAAGATTATAAATTAAAATTGTTAAGATTGTAACTGGTATTGTCAGATTATAATTGATACTAGTTTCGCACACGTTTAGGCCAGCTTGACCCCAGTAACCATGTAGTCCCCTCCCGATTTTGTGGCTTTTGCCTTTATAAACCCTGTTGCTTTGGGCTTCAGGGTGGAGAGTTCGTTAGGGCATGAGCCCACTCGCTACCGCCGGCAGTAGAGGACCATCAGATTGTAGCAGCGTGTGGTGCCCCTCGTGTGTACTCGCTCAGGTACATTTTGGAGGTCCCAGCAAGATATGGAGACCACCTTCCACCTATGGAAGACCTCGCTCCAATCCTTCCAGGTTGGTGCTCTGGCCATAGGGGAGGTGCCCCGATGATGTTCCAGGGCCCTGATTCACCAACCTGGGAGGCTTGGCTCAACCTCTTCACCAACCAATTGGCCTTAGGTCCTCTGGTAATTCAACTCCTATTTTCTGGGGGCACCTTCTGGGTATTGGCGGTCTGACGAGACACCGATACAGTCTCCATTCCGTTTGAGCACGACAGCGTTAGGTCTGGTTAAAGAAAGGCCTTTCCTGGAGGTCCTGGTTTCTGTTCCTGTTTCGTAGCCACCTTCCGATGTACTGTCCGCATTCATGATCCGGGAGGTAAATTCTTCTCCCTGTCCTGCCTGTCTCCGTTATTCCCTGTCTCTGGCGTCTCTGTTCCTTCCCTGAACATGAGCTCTGCTCAGTCTAAGGGACACCTTTCCAGTGTATGTTCAAAAATGTCTCTTTTAAATCTAAAAAGATTGCTGCCTTAAAAACTGCCTTGTAACTTGCCAAAGTTCTGTGGCTTGGTTTGTACAGATCTCGATGAAAAATAACAGTGGGTGATCAGCCCCGACGTGGATTTTTTCAATCTCTGGTTTATGTCATTGATTTCTAGCTGGAGTTTTATAAAAAGTAAAATTCCATGTAAGTGTAATTTTGACCTTAATTCAGATAAAGGTATGATATAATACCAACATCTGAAGTCATCGAGGTGTAACTGCTAAATATAAATTGGGTGAAAGTAAATGAGATGAATGTGTCTAACAAAAATGTTTTCATTAGAGTCCATATATAAAGAATAATTCAAGGCTGCTTAAAAATAACTAAGGTTAAAATTTGACGTGATATCTTATTTTAAAAATGTTGTCTTAATTTACAGATTTTTAAAAGATTATTTCAATATAAATCAAGAAGTCAGCAGATAAAAAGTGGTCACAAGTATAAAACTGTTCTTAGTAAGGAAGGTTAAGAAAGAAAGAGGTTTAAAAATCGGGTTTAAGTTATAAAAGGTGTGAGAAAGTCACAAAAGGTAAAGAAAAATTTTCTGGATACAAAAGCTGTTAATTAAAATCTGATCCTCTTATAACAATGGAGCTTTTGTAACACATATATGTTAAAATAGTCTTTAAAATCTGTTTAAAAACTACAGCATCTCCTTTTAGTAGTTTTATTTAATGGCTGACTCTGCCGTTTTCTAGCCAGATCCGGGAAGCTCTCTTCTCTTTCCTGGCTCTGACTCTGTTACAATTGCTCCGAGTTATGGGATGATTCCATGTGCTAACTTGTATTTAAGGATTTTACTTCCCATTTTTGTGACAAACATCAATTTTGTATCCTATTGATATTCTCTGTCTCTCCTTAAATTCTGATTGATTGAAATTCTTTTTATTAAAAAATGATGGTCTGGTTAAATATATACTTTCTAAAGCATTTAAATGATCACTGTGTAACACTAATAAAGTCTGGTCTGTATCAATGCTACTCATCAAATGTCCAAAAGTTAGAAAAGTCTAATAATTTTGTTGTTATTAGTCACAATGGTTTTCTTAATAAGAAAAGGCCCAGAGGACTAAAAAGGGATACACGTTCAATAAAATTTTACAGGTACTTTCTAAAATACTGTGTGAGGTAAACAAGTGCCTCTTCCTGTTGGTTAAGTTTTATAATTTTAACCACGGTCCTTTAAAGCCTTTTGTCATTCACAGTTTTGTGTTTTCCTCTAAACACTAAACGTCAGATTTACTGCTCATAAAAATTAAAACATTGTTGGTTCTGTGTTCAAATGTGTCCTCTTTTAGGTTTCAAAAGACTTCTTTTTCCTACCTTTATCATATTCAGTACTTTTGTATGGCTCTACAAATAGATAAAGCCAAAGTTTAACAGGTTCCAACTAAAAACGTATGGTTAATTCAGGTTACTAAACACAGAAAGCAATTCTAATTAATTAGTAATCTAAAAAAACAGTTAAAGATCTTAAAAAGCTGTTACTAAGCCTGCTCTATTGTTCTATCCTGTAATGTATGTTATGTGTTGTTATATGAGTACATTTTGTATGTCTACATAAAAATGTATTAAGAGCTCTGTTTTAACTAACTTATAGATATAAGATTGCTCATAAATTCAAACTACTAAGTTAGCCCAAAATACATTTTTGGTTCACATGACCTAAATAAACCTCTGTATCAGGTGTTTTAAACTTAGTGATACAGAAAAACCAAAAATGATTAAGTCATTGACATGTTTATGCTTGAGTTTGCTGGACAAACAAGTTGCACTTGTGCTAGATTTTCAAAGTGTATTTCCAACTACAGACACTCCTATAATTTATAAAAGACTTTAGACTTGTTAGTAAATACTTTTTTATTTTATTTTTTTTAATTTTATTTTTTTTTTGACAGGCAGAGTGGACAGTGAGAGCGAGACAGAGAGAAAGGTCTTCCTTTGCCGTTGGTTCACCCTCCAATGGCCGCCGCGGCCAGCGCGCTGCAGCCGGCGCACCGCGCTGATCCGATGGCAGGAGCCAGGAGCCAGGTGCTTCTCCTGGTCTCCATGGGGTGCAGGGCCCAAGCACTTGGGCCATCCTCCACTGCACTCCCTGGCCACAGCAGAGGGCTGGCCTGGAAGAGGGGCAACCGGGACAGAATCCAGCACCCCAACCGGGACTAGAACCCGGTGTGCCGGCACCGCTAGGCAGAGGATTAGCCTAGTGAGCCGCGGCGCCAGCCTTAGTAAATACTTTCATAAGTTATTTGACAATTAAAACTGCTTGCTAAATTTTCACTTAATATGAAATTATTAACAGTAAGTAATCTAAAAAGCCTGTATTCTCTTCAAGATGAGAAACTGATTCTATTCTAAATTCTCCATCAGGACATACAGTTTGACCTTCAGACCTTATAAAAGTAATGACTAACATTTTTCTGTTGTCGTGCCTGGCCACATATAACAGCTAGATTTATTTTGCCATAAATACAGTAAACAGACAAAACCTCCCTTTTCCAATCAAACTAATAGAGAGATACAGAGTCTTACTAATTGGTTCAAAATGGTTTAGATAAAGTGGTCTTCATGTTTGATCTTATACATGCCTGTGACAATACATTTCTAGCCCAGGCCACCAAAGATTAGTGATGGGATTGAGCACCCCTTGGCTAACATCCTAAAGGTCTCCTCTGTGGTCTACTTTAACAAGGACCGGGATGAAGAGGAGTGAGATGGACAACAGTAATGTAAGGATAGGTGACAGCCAATTAATAACGGCTGTACACAGTGATCTGCCATCAAGGAGACCCAGCAAGGCCATCCACCCTGAATGGCATTGGTTTTCGACGTGGAAAGCCAGGGCTTCAGACAGACGGCAGTCACGACAGAAGCCCGCCTCTAAAGAGCCCCGGCAGCTCTGCCATCCCAGGGCTGGGACACTGGAAACGGAGTTTCCCTGGAGTCGCAGGACCCCTAGGTCAGAACCACAGGCCTTCTTGGCTCTAAGCTGAAAAGCCCTTCGTTCTGCCCAGCTTCCAAAGTGACCCCCACCATCAGGGGGACATAGGGTCAGTAACATTGCAGACAGAGCTGTAGGTTTGCTTTTAGAGATCTTGCCTCTTCTATACTGACCTCCTGTTCAGTCCAGCTCTGCTCCCAGGCCAGCTAGGAATTGGGAGTCAACAGGGTGCCTGCCCTAAGGAGATTCACACCTCCTTTATGATGTCTCTTCCAATACCCCATGTAATTATCAAGCCCTTCATGTTGGTTTGTTTGCATCTAAATTAAAAAAAAAAAAAAAAAAGAAAAGAAAAAAAAAAACAACTCCCTCCTGGTTTGGATAACACCTTTCATAGGTCCTCTAATGACTCTGTCCTTTGTTGTAGACCCTGTGTGTTTAATCTACTTGTTAGATTTGTTTTCTCCAGATTTAAAGCAGTACAACTCTAGATGGCCATCACATGAAACCTTGGATGAAAACAGTTTCTGCAAGCTGACACTGCAGCCCCCTCGAAAGGCCCCCTCCTGCTAGAACCCTGTTTTGGCTGCCATTCCCCACGCCACACCCAAGATGAGATCAACACCCTGGGTCCCTACAATAGTACGGTGTGGATTTAAAGAGGGGGAGGATTGCGGCTGTCTGGTTGGGCTGTCTGTGGGCACCTGAGACTCCATCTTGACAAAGCACCCCTCCACACACACACTGCGAGACTCTGGTCTGAAACTATGATCTAAAGCACTCAGACATCAGCAGTCCACTGCATCCCACTTGGCAGAGCACAGGAACCCCCTAGCATGATTGCTTAAGCTCGGAAGTGGATAGGCTGCACCTGGGTTAATGATGAAAATGTAATTTGTCTATGTCCTACCTATGATTTAAACCAGTACCTGGATTAACGTCAAGATTATAAATTAAAATTGTTAAGATTGTAACTGGTATTGTCAGATTATAACTGATACTAGTTTCGCACACGTTTAGGCCAGCTTGACCCCAGTAACCATGTAGTCCCCTCCCGATTTTGTGGCTTTTGCCTTTATGAACCCTGTTGCTTTGGGCTTCAGGGTGGAGAGCTCGTTAGGGCACGAGCCCACTCGCCACCGCCGGCAGTAGAGGACCATCCGATTGTAGCAGCGTGTGGTGCCCCTCGTGTGCACTCGCCCAGGTGCAACAGAATCAGCCCAGCTCCAGCCTGTGCAGCCATCTGGGGAGTGAACCAGCGGATGGACATCTCTCTCTCTCTCTCTCTCTCACTCTGCCTTTCAAATAAATAAATCTTAAAAAAAAATCTCAGGAAAAACTGTTCCCTCTCATTTAGGCTAAATCTCTACTGCATGACTTACCTTTTGTTCCATGTTTTCCTCAACGTATTTTACTGGATTTTCCAATGCAGTAAGCAATAAATCAGTCACTTCCAGGCTATGGAGAAAGTGAGATAAAATACAGTAAATCCTCCTGTGGAACATATATATTTCGAAAGAACTTGTACTTAAGGATACTAAAGTGAATTCTAGAGGAATAAAACTACTATAAACCAGGATCCTTTAAGAAAAGAAAAACTTAGTAACTGGGAAGCTACCTTCCATTTCAAAACCCAAATGCAGGGGCTGGCACAGTGGCATAGTAGGTTAAGCCTCTGCCTACGACACGAGCATCCCATAGAGGTGCCGGTTCAAGTCCTGGCTGCTCTACTTCCAATCCAGCTCCCTGCTAATGGCCTGGGAAAACAGTGGAAAGTGGACCAAGTGCTTGGGCCACTACACCCAGGTGGGAGACATAGAAGCAGCTCCTGGCTCCTGGCTTCAGATCGGGCCAGCTCTGGCTGTTGAGGCCATTTGGGGAGTGAACCACCGGATGGTTCACTCGCTCCGTTACACTACTTCTCAAATAAATAAATCTTTAAAAACAAAAACCCAAATGCAGAAGTTCCAAATACATTACAAAGCAAAAACCTCCAATCCAGCTCCCCGCTAATGCACCTGGGAAGGCAGTGAAGATGGCCCAAGTGCGTGGGCCTCTGCCACGCTCTGGCCTGACCCAGCCCTGGCTGTCATGGCCATTTGGGGAATGAGCCGTTTCTGGAGTGAGACAGCACTGGGTCCAAATCTCAACTCTGCCACTTACTTTATCTACCTGGGCCTCAGTTATCTAGTCCATAAAATGAGGATAATAGTGTTTACCCTCAAACAGTTGTTGTGAGGAAAGACCAGGACAACACAGAAGTGTTTATGGGCCGGGAAAAGTTACATTGATCAAGATCATCACCCAACTTCCAGCACAGGCCCCAGCCTTCGCACAGCCCCCACGTATGCTGGGACCGCTCCGAGTATGAGCACAGGCAACGGGTTCCTAAGGCCCGAGACAGGACTGCAGATTGAGGTGAGGGTTGGTAGTGACCCTGGAGACGCTCCCATTCTCCTTGCTTCCAGCCGAGACAGGGTCTCAGAGATCGCACAGCAGTAACGAGAAACCTCGGCTGCTCCCGCGGGACCACGCGGTACCTGCACAGCCTCTTACTTGCAAAGGAGCAGAGTTAAGACTCAAGAGAGCGGCAGCTGGGATGTGCACCCTCAGACAGGATATCACGACATTAAAACTGGGAACTTCACCAGCGAACTTCCCATACAAAAAATGGTCAATTTTTGTTTGGGGTGTTTTTGTGTTTCCTTTTTTGCTTTGTTTTTAATATTTATTTAGTTTAAAAAAGTTACAGAGAGACCTTCTATCTGTTAATTTACTCTCCAACTGGCTGCAAGAGCCAGGCGGGGCCAGTGGAACCTTGGAGCCTGGAGCTCCACCCAGGTGCCCCACGGGGCTGGCAGGGCCCAAGCTCCTGGCATCTGTGCTTTCTCAGGTGCATTAGCAGGGCGCTGGACTGGAAGCACAACAGTCAGGTCTCAGAGTGCTCATCTGGGATGCTGGCGCTGCGGGCGGTGGCTTAACCTGCCTGGCCACACCGCGGGCCTCTAGGATGCCAGTTTCATAAAATGCAGGGAAACCGTATCCTGGGGACCCAATGCTTTGAGAAAGGAGTTTCAAAAATCAGCTGTTCCCCATGGACAGCAAGCAGGCCGTAAGGAGGGCGGGCTGTAGGACCGCGTGCGCAATGCAGCAGCCCAAGTTTACATGAATGAAAATCGAGATGAGCAGTGGGCCTCGGGCCAGGGTGGAGGGTGCCAGTTGTGGCGCCTGTGTTCACCATGGAGCAGCCGGGCTCAGCGCCTGGCCCTGCCTCCAACTCCCAGCTCAGACGCTGGCAGGCAGCCGGCAGCCGAGCTCCTGTCCCCCGCGCAGGCCCTGGATCGAGCCCTGGCCCAGCCTAGGCTGCTGTGGACCTCCGGGGAGCTCTGTCTCTTGAATGAGTAAGTTAAAAAGTAAAGCAGTGGAAACCCCAGGTGTTCAGCTGCACTCGCTACAGTTAAGGGCTCAACAGGTGACGCGGCAGCTACAGTAAAGTGCAAATACGGATCATATCAGTGACGTCGCTGCCAGAAGTGCCGCACACACATCACAGACAGGAAGCAGCAGGCACCAACGCGCGGCCCCGGACACACGAGCACCATGCCCGCGGGGGCGGGGCAAGCTCTGACACAGGCCGCAGCACTCCTGCCCTCCTCCCTCCCGTCCACTAGGCCACGTCAGCACGCCTATCAGACGTGCCTCCACCTGACTCCCTGCTGCGACCTCTGCAATACCGTGTAATCCTACAGTTACGACTGGACATTTGGGCCAGTGATGTGGAATAAAGGTCAAGCCTCCTTAGGGCCGGCGCTGTGGCGTAGTGGGTAAAGCTGCCACCTGCAGCGCCGGCATCCCATATGGGTGCTGGTTCAGGTCCCGACTGTTCCACTTGCAATCCAGCTCTCTGCTGTGACCTAGGAAAGCAGTGAAAGACGGCCCAAGTCCTTGGGCCCCTGCACCCGTGTGGGAGACCCTGAGGAAGCTTCTGGCTGCTGGCTTTGCATCGGCGCAGCTCCAGCCATTATGGTCAATTGGGGAGTGAACCAGTGGATGGAAGACCTCTCTCTCTGCGTAATTCTTTCAAATAAATAAATAAATCTTAAAAAAAAAAAAAAAAAAAAAAAAAAAAAAAAAAAAGAAGGTTAAGCTGCTGCCTGCAGTGCCGGCATCCCATATGGGCGCCGGTTCAGGTCCCGGCTGCTGCACTGCCCATCCAGCTCCTGGCTAACGGCCTGGGAAAGCAGCAGAGCATGGCCTGAGTGCTTGGGCCCCTGCACCCGCATGGGAGACCCGAAGAAGCTCCTGGCTTTGGCCTGACCCAGCCCCAGCCACTGTGGCCATTTGGGGAGTGACCCAGCGGATGGAAGATCAATCATCTTACTCTCCTTCTAACTCTGCAATCTAAAAAGAGAAAAAAGTGGACATCTGCAAACAAATTTGCTACCGCAGGTTCAGGGCCTCTCAACAAACAGAAATTTCTCGTTTCCACTTGCATCGCAGGGCGCCTGGCCGGGAGGCGGCCCTCGGCGGGCTACCTGGCCTCGGCAGAGCAGGCTGGCCCCTCCACGGTGAGGCTGCGGCGCTCCCAGGCGTGGGTCCCAGCGTCGGGTCTTTCCAGCCTCGTGTCCATCAGGCGGATCGTCTCCGACGGCAGGGCCTGCGGCCGCCGGCCATTCCGCCGCAGGCAGGTCTCGAGGGGGCAGTCTAAGAAGAGCTGGCAAAAGCCCAGGGAGTCTGCGAACAGGTGAAAACCAGAATCACCGGCTAGCAGGTGAAAACCGCGAGTCACCGCGCGCAGGTGAAAACCAGAATCACCGCGCGCAGGTGAAAACCGCGAGTCACCGCGCGCAGGTGAAAACCGCGAGTCACCGCGCGCAGGTGAAAACCGCGAATCACCGCGTGCAGGTGAAAACCGCGAATCACCGGCGCAGGTGAAAACCACGAATCACCGCGCGCAGGTGAAAACCAGAATCACCGCGCGCAGGTGAAAACCACGAGTCACCGCGTGCAGGTGAAAACCGCGAGTCACCGCGCGCAGGTGAAAACCGCGAATCACCGCGCGCAGGTGAAAACCACGAATCACGGGCGCAGGTGAAAACCAGAATCACCGCGCGCAGGTGAAAACCACGAGTCACCGCGTGCAGGTGAAAACCGCGAGTCACCGCGCGCAGGTGAAAACCGCGAATCACCGCGCGCAGGTGAAAACCGCGAGTCACGGGCGCAGGTGAAAACCACGAATCACGGGCGCAGGTGAAAACCAGAGTCACCGCGCGCAGGTGAAAACCAGAATCACCGCGCGCAGGTGAAAACCAGAATCACGGGCGCAGGTGAAAACCAGAATCACCGCGCGCAGGTGAAAACCACGAGTCACCGCGTGCAGGTGAAAACCGCGAGTCACCGCGCGCAGGTGAAAACCGCGAATCACCGCGCGCAGGTGAAAACCACGAATCACGGGCGCAGGTGAAAACCAGAATCACCGCGCGCAGGTGAAAACCACGAGTCACCGCGTGCAGGTGAAAACCGCGAGTCACCGCGCGCAGGTGAAAACCGCGAATCACCGCGCGCAGGTGAAAACCGCGAATCACGGGCGCAGGTGAAAACCACGAATCACGGGCGCAGGTGAAAACCAGAATCACCGCGCGCAGGTGAAAACCACGAGTCACCGCGTGCAGGTGAAAACCGCGAGTCACCGCGCGCAGGTGAAAACCGCGAATCACCGCGCGCAGGTGAAAACCGCGAGTCACGGGCGCAGGTGAAAACCACGAATCACGGGCGCAGGTGAAAACCAGAGTCACCGCGCGCAGGTGAAAACCAGAATCACCGCGCGCAGGTGAAAACCAGAATCACGGGCGCAGGTGAAAACCAGAGTCACCGCGCGCAGGTGAAAACCAGAATCACCGCGCGCAGGTGAAAACCGCGCATCACCGCGCGCAGGTGAAAACCGCGAGTCACCGCGGGCCGCTCCTCCAGAACTAACACCCGCACAGGGCAAATCCTCCCGCAGCAGCAAAGCCCGCGCTTTTCGCCGTCATTAAGCCCACGTAAAACCCCCGAAGCCGCCCGCATCCGCACCCACGAAGCCGAGTTCTAGTTACGTTTCCGAGCCAGCTGGTAGACCTCGTATCGCATGCTCCGATAGTAGAAGTTGTCATCCAGAAGCAGCAGCAGCGGCCCGGCCACGGCGCTCCTGGTCAGCGGGCGCGGGGCCTGCGGGTCCGGGCCCGCGGGCAGCAGGAGACCCTGGGCCTCCAGGCAGGCGGCGAACGCTGTCCACAGGGCCGCGGCGCCGTCGGCCGGGGCGGACAGCGGCCGGCCGCCCGCCGCCGCCGCCAGGAAGCGCTCCAGGTGCCCCAGCAGCTCCTGGCGCAGCGGTCTCCACCGAGGCGGCTACGAAAGGCCCGCGAGTCAGGACCGCGGCTCGCGTCCGGCTACGGCCGGCAGGGCGGCCCTCGGGCCCGCGGCCCGGGCGCCCCAGACGGCAGCCGTCCCCCGGGCTCCCGGGCCGCCGGCCCCCGCTAGCGGCCTCTCCCAGTCCAAGCATCGCCCCCGGGCCAGCGGGCGCCGGACCCCAGGAGCCCACGCCACATCCCGGCGCCCCCGTGGACCCGCCCCTTCCGGCCAGCCCTGCCCGAGGTCCCCGGACCAGCCGACGCCACACCCCCCGTGGACCCGCCCCTTCCGGCGTCCCGTGGACCCGCCCCTTCCGGCCAGCCCTGCCCGAGGCCCCCGGGCCAGCCGACGCCACACCCCCCGTGGACCCGCCCCTCCCGGCCAGCCGACGCCACACCCCCGAGGACCCGCCCCTTCCGGCCAGCCCCGCTCCAGGCCCCGCCCCTTCCGCACTGACCGACGGCTGCGCGCCGGCCCCGGCGGCGAAGCCGGGCATGACGTCGTCGTAAGAGACGACGCCCACGGCCCAGCCGCGCTCCCGCCGCAGCCGCTGGCCGAGGGCGCGTGCCAAAGTCGATTTGCCTGCTGCGGGCAAACCGCAGAGAACGCAGAGCGCTCGCTTCCGTGGACCCTCGCTTCCGGCGCCCCGGACGTCCGCAGCCGCCTTCATGCTGCCCGGGGAGCGCGCCCGCGGCCGGCGCCGCTGACTGCGCACGCGCAGCGCCTGCCCCGCGCCCGCGGCGCCGCCTGGCGGCGGAGGGCCGGAAGCGCCGCCGTGTCCGCCGTGCTGAGGTCGCGGCCCCGGGTCCCCCGAGCTGTGGCCGCCGAGCCGCGCCCCCGTGTCCGCGGCGTCCCGGAGCCACGACTGACGGCCTGAGGGCATCGGCCTTCCTGCCGGGAACACGCCGCGGCTTGGAGAGGACAGCCGGGGCAGAGACGGGAGCCTCATCCCCGGGGCTCCCTGCCTGGGACGCGAACCCCCGCCGGCCTCGCCGGGTGCGGGCGGCGCGGGGCCGAGCGGGGCTGAGCGGGGCGGCGGTGGGCGCGCGGGCGTCCTCGGGCTGGAGACCCCTGGGCCGGCTGCCAGCTGCGGGGTGATTACGTGAGGGCGGAGGATAGGTTCCCGCCATGTCGCTGGAAGTCCGTCTGCGAGTAAATCGTACGTGGAATAGAAAGTAGAATGAAATTCTGGTGAAATAACGGATGAGTGCGGCTTTGGTGGACACGGAGCACGCGGCGCCGGGGCGGGTGTGCGCGGGGCGAGGGCCGCGCCCCGCGGGATGTGCAGGAGGGAGGAGCGCGCAGGTGCGCAGCCGAGGCGGCCTCGCGCTGGGTGCGGGGCTCCGAGGTGCGCAGCCCGAGGCGGCCTCGCGCTGGGTGCGGGGTGCGGGGCTCCGACGGCCCCGCGCACACCCACTCCCCTTCTCTCCTGCCCCCACCAGGCAGCTGCTTTTATTTGAAAGAGTTGGAGCACGCGCTAGCTCTGTCACTGGCTCACTCCCCAGACGGCTGCAACGGCCAGGGTCGGCCCCGCTGAGGCCGGGAGCTCTGGGTCCGCGCCGCGGGTGCAGGGGCCCGAAGTTGTGGACCTTCTTCCACTGCTTCCCCAGGCCACAGCAGGGAGCCGCATGGGAATGCGGAGCAGCCGGGACTCGAACCGGCGCCCGTATGGGATGCTGGCGCTGCAGGTGGTGGCTTTACCCGCACGCCACACGCTGGCCGCAGCTTTTCTCTTTTTAATATGGTTTCCTTTGGTTGTTTTTAACTTTATTTCTTAGAAGTTTCGATTCATGGCCGGCGCCGCGGCTCACTAGGCTAATCCTCCGCCTTGCGGCGCCGGCACACCGGGTTCTTGTCCCGGTCGGGGTGCCGGATTCTGTCCCGGTTGCCCCTCTTCCAGGCCAGCTCTCTGCTGTGGCCAGGGAGTGCAGTGGAGGATGGCCCAAGTGCTTCGGCCCTGCACCCCATGGGAGACCAGGAAAAGCACCTGGCTCCTGCCTTCGGATCAGCGCGATGCGCCGGCCACAGCGCCGGCCGCAGCGGCCACTGGAGGGTGAACCAACGGCAAAGGAAGACCTTTCTCTCTGTCTCTCTCTCTCAGTCCACTCTGCCTTTCAAAAATTAAAAAAAAAAAAAAAAAAAGTTTAGATTCATGAGATTGAGCAGAAGTGGAGTTCTCGTTCCCTCCCAGAGCGGTGCGTCTGTTACCCGCGATGGACCTGTGTTGATGTCACCGAGTCCACGGTCGATCCTGGGCTCAGTGTTGGGGTCATACAGCCGAGGTTGTGACAGTCTATGACGACATGGATCCACCGTTACGGTGCCGAATGACGGGGTAGATGGGATACGTCACGGCCCCGCCGTAATGATGGGAAACGTCACGGCCGCTGCTGTATGTTGAAGTACGTCACGGCCCTTAAAATCCCCTGCCTACTCCTGCTTTATCCCCTGGCACTACCTTTTCCCTCTCCATATCGTGTAACTGGTCATCCAGCCCTGTTAGATTTGCTCCATTCACTTAGTAACACGAACTTCAGTGTCTGCTGTGTCGCTTCATGGCTTGGTAGCTATCTCTAGAAGGGAGAAACGTCCCAGTGTGTGAGTGTACCACCAATAGGGACACGCCCAGTGTGTGAGTGTACCACTAGCAGGGACACGCCCAGTGTGTGAGTGTACCACTAGCAGAGGGACACGCCCAGTGTGTGAGTGTACCACTAGCAGGGACACGCCCAGTGTGTGAGTGTACCACTAGCAGAGGGACACGCCTAGTGTGTGAGTGTACCACCAGCAGGGACACGCCCAGTGTGTGAGTGTACCACTAGCAGAGGGACACGCCTAGTGTGTGAGTGTACCACTAGCAGAGGGACACGCCCAGTGTGTGAGTGTACCACCAGCAGGGACACGTCCCAGTGTGTGAGTGTACCACTAGCAGGGACACGCCCAGTGTGTGAGTGTACCACTAGCAGGGACACGCCCAGTGTGTGAGTGTACCACTAGCAGGGACACGCCCCAGTGTGTGAGTGTACCACTAGCAGGGACACGCCCAGTGTGTGAGTGTACCACTAGCAGGGACACGCCCAGTGTGTGAGTGTACCACTAGCAGGGACACGCCCAGTGTGTGAGTGTACCACTAGCAGGGACACGCCCAGTGTGTGAGTGTACCACTAGCAGGGACACGCCCAGTGTGTGAGTGTACCACTAGCAGGGACACACCCAGTGTGTGAGTGTACCACCAGCAGGGACACGTCCCAGTGTGTGAGTGTACCACCAGCAGGGACACGCCCAGTGTGTGAGTGTACCACCAGCAGGGACACGCCCAGTGTGTGAGTGTACCACTAGCAGGGACACGTCCCAGTGTGTGAGTGTACCACTAGCAGGGACACGCCCAGTGTGTGAGTGTACCACTAGCAGGGACACGTCCCAGTGTGTGAGTGTACCACTAGCAGGGACACGCCCAGTGTGTGAGTGTACCACTAGCAGGGACACGCCCAGTGTGTGAGTGTACCACTAGCAGGGACACACCCAGTGTGTGAGTGTACCACCAGCAGGGACACGCCCAGTGTGTGAGAGTACCACCAGCAGGGACACGCCCAGTGTGTGAGTGTACCACTAGCAGGGACACGCCCAGTGTGTGAGTGTACCACTAGCAGAGGGACACGCCTAGTGTGTGAGTGTGCCACTAGCAGGGACACGCCCAGTGTGTGAGTGTACCACCAGCAGGGACACGCCCAGTGTGTGAGTGTACCACTAACAGGGACACGTCCCAGTGTGTGAGTGTACCACTAGCAGGGACACGTCCCAGTGTGAGTGTACCACTAGCAGGGGGACACGTCCCAGTGTGTGAGTGTACCACCAGCAGGGACACGCCCAGTGTGTGAGTGTACCACTAGCAGAGGGACACGCCTAGTGTGTGAGTGTACCACTAGCAGGGACACGCCCAGTGTGTGAGTGTACCACTAGCAGGGACACGCCCAGTGTGTGAGTGTACCACCAGCAGGGACACGCCCAGTGTGTGAGTGTACCACTAGCAGAGGGACACGCCTAGTGTGTGAGTGTACCACTAGCAGGGACACGCCCAGTGTGTGAGTGTACCACCAGCAGGGACACGCCCAGTGTGTGAGTGTACCACTAGCAGGGACACGTCCCAGTGTGTGAGTGTACCACTAGCAGGGACACGTCCCAGTGTGTGAGTGTACCACTAGCAGGGACACGCCCAGTGTGTGAGTGTACCACTAGCAGGGACACGTCCAGTGTGTGAGTGTACCACTAGCAGGGACACGCCCAGTGTGTGAGTGTACCACCAGCAGGGGGACACGCCCAGTGTGTGAGTGTACCACTAGCAGGGACACGTCCAGTGTGTGAGTGTACCACTAGCAGGGACACGCCCAGTGTGTGAGTGTACCACCAGCAGGGGGACACGCCCAGTGTGTGAGTGTACCACCAGCAGGGACACGTCCAGTGTGTGAGTGTACCACTAGCAGGGACACGCCCAGTGTGTGAGTGTGCCACTAGCAGGGACACGCCCAGTGTGTGAGTGTACCGGTTTAGTTTTCCATTAACCTACCGCAGAGCATGTCAGTTGCCTCCAAGTGCTGGCCGTTGGGAAGCGATTGTAACAATCGAATTATGAATGTGACAGTGTCCGCTCATTTGGGTAAGCACATGGAGCATGACTACTTGACCATGTGGGCAGAATGTTTTTATAAGAAGCTGCCGATCCGTCTCCACAGTGGCTGTGCCATTTTGCATCCCCACCTGCAAACAGTGTTGCCCCCGTGCTTGCCGGCATTTGTCACCACAGTAACATCTCAGACCTTATACACAGAGAGTCCGTGGCTTTCCTCTGGGAAAGGAAGAACAGAAGCTCCCTGGGGTCGGGGTCGGGGTATGAAGAGAGCCCCTAGCATCTGTAAGCTTGGCTCTTGTCCATGCGGTGAGTGGGTGGGAGTGGCAGACCCAGAGTGTCTTACCTAGAAATCTGCAGTGGCTGAGCCGTGAAAGGCAGAATGCAAACCAGCTACCCTACAGTGCCGGGGCACTGCTCCTGCTGGGGGCAGCCCGCTCCTTCCACAGCTGACAGTGTGCTGTAGCTGTCCAGTCTTAGACACCCGGAGCTCAGGTAGGGACAGCTGTTGTGGGGCGCACAGCGAGACTCTGAGGTCCAATTAGGAGTGTGTATTAGCCGGCTGGCGATTGCCGTCTCCCAGAGCAGGTCCAGAGAAGACAGCCCCAAGTCTCCAGTGTGTGTGTGTTGGGGGGGGGGGGACGGCTTAAAGGCAGAAACTACATTCTGGTGGCCTTGGCCGTTATCTATCAAGCAAGCAGAGGTCCAGAAGCCAGAACTATGCCGGGTACAGCGGGAGGAGCAGACTGATGCTCTAGCTTGTTTCTCTCAAAGGAACAGTCCCTGCTCTGAAGCACCCAAGCAAGATAGCATACAGCCCCCACCCCCACCCCCCGGGCAGGCTGTGTCCTGTGGGGAAATTTCAGACTTAAAGCCGCCCTGTCATACAGCAATGTGGACACAGAACTTGGGCCGGGGTAAATGCACTGGTGGTCCTGGGCAGGCACCTGCGGGAAACTACGCGGAGTCAGTGAGAAAGGCCCCTGCTGCTGGCATCGCTGGCTCTGCGCTCCCTTTACCCCAGCGTCCAGCTGCTTCGAGGAAAAACCTGGGTATTTCGGGGAACTTTGGGAAGGGAAGGAACTCAAACTTGTTTTGCCCAGTTGGCTACTGGTGCCCGTGTTTAGACTGGCCTGATCTTTGCAGTCACTCCCAATTATTACAAATGACCCACAAAGCAACCCCCAGCCCCAGGGAGACGTTTTGTGGCCGTTTCTCCGGCTCACCAAAACTCAGACAAAGGAATCCCTGATACAAAGGAAACGATCGTGAGGTAATTCACTGGCTGTGTGGGAGTGAAGGAAGAGGCAGCCACAGGGTCCAGTTTTCTGGTTTCCTAGAAATTCAACCTATTTAAGAAAGTCAAAATCCAGATGGTTGAGCTTGCTCCTGAAGTCACTGTCTCAGGAGAGCCCAGCTGCCTTTGGACCGTCCACATAAGTTAAAGTGGATCAACACTAACAAGACAGAGGAAGCGAGAAATAGAGAACCGATGGCTGGTGCCGCAGCTCACTAGGCTAATCCTCCACCTGCGGCACTGGCACACCAGGTTCTAGTCCCGGTCGGGGCACCAGATTCTGTCCTGGTTGCCCCTCTTCCAGGCCAGCTCTCTGCTGTGGCCCGGGAGTGCAGTGGAGGATGGCCCAAGTGCTTGGGCCCTGTACCCCATGGGAGACCAGGAGAAGCACCTGGCTCCTGGCTTTGGATCAGCGCGGTGCGCCAGCCGCGGCGGCCATTGGAGGGTGAACCAACGGCAAAGGAAGACCTTTCTCTCTGTCTCTCACTGTCCACTCTGCCTGTCAAAAAAATATATAGAACCGAAATGACTAAAAATCTGCCAACTAGGAGCTTAACAATGGAGGAATTTCTTATTTTCTGTACATGTTAGATCGGGGGGGGGGGGGTTCTTTTTCAATCTTGGAGAATTCACCCGTCATGCATTCTGGTGTTTACCTGTACCATACATGTGATCGTCCTCTTGCCCAGAACACAGGCAAAAAACAGCACAGGTCATTGCTGTCATTTTTAGCTATAGCATGTGTCCTAATACATGAAATTAAATGAAATTTTAAGCTAAAACAGTTAAAAGTCATTTGCAACGAACCATGAACTCAGAATAGAAAATTCTGAGACAAAAGTAATTCTATGTGAGACCAGCATTGTGGTGCAAAGGGTTAATGATGGCGGATGACAAAAGCCTTGTTTCTATTTTAGTCCCTTGCCTAGCGACTGGGAGCAGACCCCAGAAGAATGCAAAACAGCTGCATCATTCTCCCACCAGCTCGACCCTGCCCAGCCATTTAGCCCAAACCCTCCGACTGCAGCACGCTGTGTGAGCCCTGGAGGCAGGAGGCGTGGCCGCTGGGAGTGACCCCTCTCGCTTCTCGCTAAACCTGAGCTGATTGGAGGTTCCGGGTTCTGTCTGCTCTGCGTTGCTCTTCTACCCTTAGTTAGCTACTACATGCGTGCTGGCATCCTGCATCCCACATCCACATCCCACATCCACATCCACATCCACATCCACATCCCACATCCACATCCACATCCACATCCTACATCCCACATCCACATCCCACATCCCACATCCACATCCACATCCACATCCACATCCACATCCCACATCCACATCCACATCCACATCCACATCCACATCCCACATCCCACATCCACATCCACATCCCACATCCCACATCCCACATCCCACATCCACATCCACATCCACATCCACATCCACATCCCACATCCACATCCCACATCCCACATCCCACATCCACATCCCACATCCACATCCACATCCCACATCCACATCCCACATCCACATCCACATCCACATCCACATCCACATCCCACATCCACATCCACATCCCACATCCACATCCACATCCACATCCACATCCCACATCCACATCCCACATCCACATCCACATCCACATCCCACATCCACATCCCACATCCACATCCACATCCCACATCCACATCCACATCCACATCCACATCCCACATCCACATCCACATCCCACATCCACATCCACATCCACATCCCACATCCACATCCACATCCCACATCCACATCCCACATCCCACATCCCACATCCACATCCCACATCCACATCCCACATCCCACATCCACATCCCACATCCACATCCCACATCCACATCCACATCCCACATCCACATCCCACATCCCACATCCCACATCCACATCCACATCCACATCCCACATCCCACATCCCACATCCACATCCCACATCCCACATCCACATCCCACATCCCACATCCACATCCCACATCCCACATCCCACATCCCACATCCCACATCCCACATCCCACATCCACATCCACATCCCACATCCACATCCCACATCCCACATCCCACATCCACATCCCACATCCCACATCCACATCCACATCCCACATCCCACATCCCACATCCCACATCCCACATCCACATCCACATCCACATCCACATCCCACATCCACATCCACATCCCACATCCACATCCACATCCACATCCCACATCCACATCCACATCCCACATCCACATCCCACATCCCACATCCCACATCCACATCCCACATCCACATCCACATCCCACATCCCACATCCACATCCCACATCCACATCCCACATCCACATCCCACATCCCACATCCACATCCACATCCACATCCCACATCCACATCCACATCCACATCCACATCCCACATCCACATCCACATCCACATCCCACATCCACATCCCACATCCCACATCCCACATCCACATCCACATCCACATCCCACATCCCACATCCACATCCCACATCATCATCTCTCATCCCACATCCACATCCCACATCCACATCCACCACATCCTCATTCACATCCCATCCCACATCCACATCCACATCCACATCCACATCCACATCCCACATCCCACATCCACATCCTCATACCACATAATCCAATATAATCTACATCCCCATCCACATCCACATCCACATCCACTACCCACATCCACATCCCACATCCCACATCCCACATCCACATCCACATCCCCATCCACATCCCACATCCACATCCACATCCACATCCACATCCACATCCCACATCCACATCCCACATCCAACCCCACATCCCACATCCTTAATATCCATCCACATCCCCCACATCCACATCCACATCCACATCCCACATCCACATCCACATCCACATCCCACATCCACATCCCACATCCACATCCACATATCCACATCCACATCCCACATCCACATCCACATCCACATCCCACATCCACATCCACATCCACATCCACATCCATCACATCCACATCCACATCCACACCACATCCACATCCACATCCACATCCACATCCACATCCACTCCACTCCACATCCACATCCACATCCACATCCACATCCACATCCACATCCACACCCATCCCACATCCACATCCCACATCCACAGCCACATCCCACATCATCACATCACATCACATCCCACATCCACATCCCACATCCACATCCACATCCCACATCCACATCCCCACATCCACATCCACATCCTACATCCACACATCCACATCCACATCCACATCCACATCCCACATCCACATCCCACATCCACATCCACATCCCACATCCACATCCACATCCCACATCCACATCCACATCCCACCATCCCACCATATCCACATCCCACATCCCACATCCACATCCACACCACCACCATCCCACATCCACATCCCACATCCACATCCCACATCCACATCCACATCCCACATCCACATCCACATCCACATCCACATCCCACATCCCACATCCACATCCCACATCCACATCCACATCCACATCCCACATCCACATCCACATCCCACATCCACATCCACATCCACATCCACATCCACATCCACATCCACATCCACATCCACATCCACATCCACATCCACATCCACATCCACATCCACTCCCACATCCACATCCACATCCCACATCCACATCCACATCCACATCCACATCCCACATCCCACATCCCACATCCACATCCACATCCAAATCCACATCCACATCCACATCCACATCCACATCCCACATCCACATCCACATCCACATCCCACATCCACATCCACATCCACATCCACATCCACATCCACATCCACATCCACATCCACATCCCACATCCACATCCACATCCACATCCCACATCCACATCCACATCCACATCCACATCCACATCCACTCCACATCCACATCCCACATCCACATCACCACATCCACATCCACATCCCACATCCACATCCAATCCACATCCCACATCCACATCCACATCACTCCACATCCCACATCCACATCCACATCCACATCCCCATCCACATCCACATCCACATCCACATCCACACCCACATCCCACATCCACACCACATCCACATCCACATCCACACCACATCCACATCCCACAATCCACATCCACATCCACATCCCACATCCACATCCCACATCCCACATCCCACATCCACATCCCACATCCACATCCCACATCCACATCCCACATCCACATCCACATCCACATCCCACATCCACATCCACATCCACATCCACATCCCACATCCACATCCACATCCACATCCCACATCCACATCCCACATCCACATCCACATCCCACATCCACATCCCACATCCACATCCCACATCCACATCCACATCCCACATCCCACATCCCACATCCACATCCACATCCACATCCACATCCCACATCCACATCCCACATCCACATCCACATCCCACATCCACATCCCACATCCACATCCCACATCCACATCCACATCCCACATCCCACATCCACATCCCACATCCACATCCACATCCCACATCCCACATCCCACATCCACATCCACATCCACATCCCACATCCACATCCCACATCCACATCCACATCCACATCCACATCCACATCCCACATCCCACATCCACATCCACATCCACATCCCACATCCACATCCACATCCCACATCCACATCCACATCCACATCCACATCCACATCCACATCCCACATCCCACATCCCACATCCACATCCACATCCACATCCACATCCCACATCCACATCCCACATCCACATCCACATCCACATCCCACATCCCACATCCCACATCCCACATCCCACATCCACATCCACATCCCACATCCCACATCCCACATCCCACATCCCACATCCACATCCCACATCCACATCCACATCCACATCCACATCCCACATCCACATCCCACATCCACATCCACATCCACATCCCATATCCCACATCCTCATCCCACTACTGCATCCCACATCCCGAGGCTGCTATTAGCATCATGGCTGCTCTGCTTCACATCCAGCTTCCTGCTAATGTGCCTGGAAGGCAGGTGTGAGCCTGGTGCCTGGGCCCCTGCCGCCATGTGGGAGACCAGGCTGGGGGTCCTGGCTCACGGCCCAGACCAGGCTGTTGTGGTGTTCGAGGGAGTGAACTACTGGATGGGAGCTCTCCTTTTGTCTCCCTCTCTGCATTTCAAATAAATAAACCTTTTCAGACACGTGGATTATAGGTTAGCAGAAACTTTAATTTTCTAAAGACTGTTGCACCTTAAACACAACTGAGGAACAAAGACATCCCACTTTTCTAGAGGGTGGGAGCTGTTCCACGTGCTCGCCCCACTTCTCATCCAAGCTTGAAGGCCCTCTCGTCTGAGTTCACATCCACAGCAGACATGCAGGACTGCACTCCTGGGCTCACTCAGCCCCGCACGCGGCCACGTCCCCCATGCGATTGTGTACCCCCAGCTTTCCGTCTCCAGGCGCATTCGACCCGGGTCCCTGCATTCTCCTGGGGCCAAGCCTGCAACAGCTGAGACCCGGCTTCAGAATCCAGGTCAGGCTGCCATCTGCAATGCTGCCATCCCATGTGGGTGTCAGTTCAGTCCCAGCTGCTCTACTTCTGATCCAGCTCCCCACTAATGCGCCTGGGGAAGCAGTGGAGGATGGCCCAAGTGCTTCAGCCCCTGCACCTGCAAGGGAGACCCAGATGAAGCTCCTGGCTCCTGGCTTCGGCCTGGACCAGCCCCAGTTGTTGTGCCCACTTGATAAATGAACCATTTATATGATTATAAATATAAATATATAAATATATATAAAATATATAATTTATATTTTATTTTTTAATTTTAATTTTATATTTTATTTATATTTATATAAAATATAAATATAAAATATAAATAATATATGATTGATTCAAATCAATCAATCAATCTTTAAAGAATTGAAAAAAATGACTTCGGGCCTTTTGGAAGCAGGACTTAACTGACTCCACTGGAGAGCCTGGTTCAACTGTTTTCAGGTTTACACACCCCAGATGATGAAATTCAGAGGCCGAGGAGCACGGCTCCGATCTGCCTCTCTTGGCACCTGGCCAGGTGGCTCTGAAGGCTGCAGCCTTTTCTAACGCTGGTCTTGCATAATCGTGTGGTTGCAGGCTTCCTGGAAAACACATCAGCTGCACTCACACGCAGACCCAGGTGAGAACACAGCAGCTGTGTGAGCGGCTCACATCAGCACCGCAGAAGAGGGAGTGCTCCCTTCGCCCCAGTCACTCTCGGGTTCACAGCCAGCGCCACACATGAAGCTCGTCGCCAGGACATCGTAACAGCAGCATAGCAGGCACATATGGGCACGCCACGGTTACTTGTGGAAGTGAACAGGCTTTTCCCTGCTGTTCGTCCGCATCACAAACGAGGCGTCATCATCGGCTTTGAAACTGTTTTTCTGAAGAACGCGTGTGCAAGAAGAAATACGCATGTGCCATCTTGTGCGTCACAAAACTGACTGGAAGGACGGCAGCCAACGTGGCGCTGCCAAACACTCACGAAGACGAGATAAATCCTGACGGATTCCACCGGCAGAGACTAAACAATCCACTTCTGGATAGACGGCCGTGACTTACAGACGGTGGAAGGCAGGGGAGCCGCAGGTGCCAACATCCTTGTTGTGAACGCCAAGGATGGCACCAGGACACAGTGGCTGGATGAGTGCCGGCGAGCTGTGCCGTAGCAACCACTTACAGGACGCTACGGGGCTCACTGCCCTGGTCTTGTTCTGCAGGGCAGGCAGGAAGCCTCAGGTCTCTCTCAGGGTGGGAGGCGAAGTCCCGGTTTATGGCAGAGAAGTCGGGAGAGCGGCCGTGGCGGATCCTGCAGCCCCTCACCCACAGGGCGCGCCCTCGCCTCACGCGGCAGGGAGTCAGGCCCTGGCTGCGTGGCCTGCGTGGGAAGTGCGGGGTTTCTGCGCCACGGCAGACCCACGCGCCTCGCTGTCTCCCTCCCTGTCTGCCCTGCTTGCTTTCCACACGGGGCGCTGCCTGTCTCTGCTGCAGCAGACGCGTGGAGAGCTGGTTCTAGATCGTTCCTCCTCTGCGCTTGCTCAGTAAGATTCCACGGTAAGCACCGCTCCCGCCGGGCCCCACATTTTATAGCTCGTATTTTCACTTAAGTCAAAATAGTTACATTTCTCTTGAAACTTCTTTTAACCGTGTGTTCTTTAGCGGTGTGTAGCTTAACCTCCAAAATTTAGGATTTGCCAATTTTCCGGTATTGATTTCCAATTTCTTGCCATTGTTGTCTGAGAACATTGTGTAATTAGGAGGGCACATGGGACAGACGCTGTGGTGCAGCGGGTTAACGCCCTGGCCTGAAGCACTGACATAGCCTTTGGGCACGGGTTTGACACCCAGCTGCTCCACTTCCAATCCAGCTCTCTGCTATGGCCTGGGAAAGCAGTGGAAGATGGCCCAAGTCCTTGGGCCCCTGCACCCTCGTGGGAGACCCAGAAGAAGTTAATGGCTCCTGGCTTCGGATCAGCGCAGCTCCAGCCGTTGAGGCCAATTGGCAAGTGAACCATCAGATGGAAGACCATTCCATCTCTCTGCCTCTCCTCTCTCTGTGTAACTCTTTCTTTTTTTTTTCTCTTTCTTTCTTTTCTTTTCTTTTTTTTTACAGGCAGAGTGGATAGTGAGAGAGAGAGACAGAGAAAAAGGTCTTCCTTTTGCCGTTGGTTCACCCTCCAATGGCCGCCACGGCCGGCGCACCGCGCTGATCCGAAGGCAGGAGCCAGGTGCTTCTTCTGATCTCCCATGGGGTGCAGGGCCCAAGCACTTGGGCCATCCTCCACTGCACTCCCTGGCCACAGCAGAGGGCTGGCCTGGAAGAGGGGCAACCGGGACAGAATCCGGCGCCCCGACCGGGACTAGAACCCGGTGTGCCGGCGCCGCTAAGTGGAGGATTAGCTTAGTGAGCCACGGCGCCAGCCTACTGTGTAACTCTTTCAAATAAATAAATCTTTAAAAAAAACTTGGAGAGTACTTCAAAAAGCTCATGAGACAAAAAAAAAAAAAAAAAGGTAGATCCAAATTTCAATTTTTTTCACCAAAATAAACTTTTAGTTGCTTTTTCTTGTCTCATGAGCTTTTTGAAGTGCCCTCCTAATTATACAATGTACATTCTCAGACAACAATGGCATTAAATTGGAATCAATGCTGGAAAGCTGGAAAATTCTAAATATCTGGAAGATCCGGAAGAAGCTCCTGGCTCCTGGTGGTGGCCATCTGGGACGTGAACCAGCTTGCTCGCTTGCTCTCTCCCTCTCCGTAGCTCATTCAAATAATCTTTTTAAAAATTACATATTAGCGGTATTAGAGCGTTAGCGGTCATGGAGGGGAGGGCGGTGGCCGGAGCGAGTCTCCTGGGTTCTTTTCCTAAGCTAGTAGAGAATAAAAAGCCGGGAAACAGTTTGCTAAGAGGCAGAAATCTTTATTAGAAAAGAAACTTGGCCGGTGCCGTGGCTCAACAGGCTAATCCTCTGCGTTGTGGCGCCGGCACACCGGGTTCTAGTCCCGGTCGGGGCGCCGGATTCTGTCCCGGTTGCCCCTCTTCCAGGCCAGCTCTCTGCTGTGGCCTGGGAAGGCAGTGGAGGATGGCCCAAGTGCTTGGGCCCTGCACCCACATGGGAGACCAGGAGAAGCACCTGGCTCCTGCCATTGTGTCAGCGCGGTGCGCCGACCGCAGTGCTTGGGCCCCGGCGGCCATTGGAGGGTGAACCAACGGCAACTGTCCACTCTGCCTGTCAAAAAAAGAAAAGAAAAAAGAAAAGAAAAGAAAAGAAACTTTATTCGATTGGCCGCGGCGGAGGAAGTATGAGCGGAGAGGAGCCCAGGCGGGGCGCCCGCAGGGTCGCTGGCTTCCACCAGTGCGCGGGTTCTAAGGTGGGGCTGTCTGTTCACTGGGCCATCCTACTGGGGCGCCCGTGGACGGGGGCTCTGGAGGTGGGGGTCCTAGAGATGGGGGCTCTCATGGAGATGGGGGGGTCTCATGGAGATGAGGTCTCCTGAGATGGGGGGTATCACGGAGGTAGGGGGGTCTCCTGGACATGGGGAGTCATTAAAATGGGGTCATGGAGATGGGGAGATCATGATGTGTGATCTCCTGGATTTGGGGTGTCATGGAGATGGGGGTCTTCTGGAGATGGGGCGTCTTATGGAGATGGGAGTCTCCTGATAGGGGGCTCCTGGAGATGGGGGTCTCATAGATATGGGGGGTCTCCTGGGATGGGGGTCTCCTGGAGATGGGGGGTCTCCTGGAGATGGGGGTCTCACGGAGGTGGGGGGGTCTCCTGGACATGGGGAGTCATTAAAATGGGGGTCATGGAGATGGGGTCTCCTGGAGATGGGGGTCTCATAGATATGGGGGGTCTCCTGGGATGGGGGTCTCCTGGAGATGGGGGATCTCCTGGATTTGGGGGTGTCGTGGAGATGGGGCGTCTTATGGAGATGGGAGTCTCCTGATGGGGGGCTCCTGGAGATGGGAGTTCCTGGAGTTGGGGGTCTCCTGGAGATGGGGGTCTCACAGATATAGGGAGGTCTCCTGGAGACGGCCGGCCCCCTCCTCTCCCGCTCCGGTCCTAAGACTGCACCCACCCTGAGCTGCGATTTAAAGCCGCCAGGTCACACGAGGTGGCCTGGACCTCGGAGCCTGCCCGGCCTCCCCAGGGCCCAGCCCCTTCCCTCCCGGCTGAGTGGACGCTTGCCCCCACCTGAGGGGATGCAAAGCCGCTGGTCACACCCGCAGCTGGTCCGGCCCCGTGACAGTGGCTTGTGACGGACATTCTCCGTGTCCGAGGGCCGCAGCCCCGCGCCCACTGGCCGCCCGAGGCAGCCACGACCACCTCCGCCCACCTCCGGAATGGACGCCGGCAGCGAGGCCGGGGAGCCGGGCCGCCGCCCGACGCTGGCCGCCTCCTGGGATGCCGCCGGCGGAGTCCTGACCCAGAGCCTCGTCCTCCTGCGGGCTGGCGTGGACGCCCGGGACCCGGACTGGGAGGAGCAGCTGGCGCCGCCGGCTCCGGGGTGCGCTGCGGCGGTGGGGCCGGGGCTCCGCGCTGCTGCGGGAGGCGTGCGGGGAGCCGGCGGCCGCGAGGGCAGAGGGTGCGGGCCCGGGGCGCGGGGGCGGGAGTGGGCGACGCCGGGGCCTCCCCCGGTCCTGGTCGCCGCGCACCGCGTTCCCGCGGGGCTCGACCCACCCGTCCAGCCCGAGGCCAGCGAACGAGCCCCCGCGCGACCGCGGTGCGTCCCGGAGGCCCGGCGTGGGCGCCGCTGCCCTGCGTGGCGGAGAGACGCGTGTTCGTCCCGGGCCGCGTCCTCCGCCGGCCTCCGTGCGCGCTGCGGGCGCCCCGGAAACTGACGGAGTTAGCAGAGGGTCAGGTGCGGAGGCCGGGGACGGCCGGGGAGGACCGGGAACCCGGCGTCTGCGGCCTCCGTGTCCCGTGGGTGCGGCCGCAGCCCGCGGCGGCCCGGGCCGGGCAGTGCGGGGGCAGGAACGCCGGCCCAGGGGGCGCGGACGCCACTGGGAGCCGGGGCCGCGTCCCCGCCCGCTGCCCGGGCAGCTTCCTGCGCATGCGCGCCCCGGGCCGCAGGTGCGGGCTCAGGGCTGGGGGCTCAGGTGCGGGCTCCCCGCCTCCTACCTGGGAGACCAGAAGGAGCTCCAGGCTCTGGCTGCAGCCTGGCCCAGCGTTTGGGGAGGGAACCAGGCGTGAGATTATAGCTACCTATCACCCATCTATCTGTCTATCATCCATCTATCTATGTCATCTGTCATCCATCTATCATCCCTATCAATCATCTCTACTATCTATCCATCATCATCTGTCTATGTATCCATCATCTGTCATCTCTATTGTCTATATCATCTATTATCTACCCATCATCTGTCTATGTCATCTCCATCATCCTATCTATATCATCTATCATCTGTCATCCATCTATCTGTATACCTGTCTACCTGTCTACCTCTCTATCCACCCACCTCTCAGATAAAATGCAGTTCCCTGAGAGATGCCCGCGGCCTGTGGGCGGTGGGAGCAGTGCCCCGAGCCCGCGCTGAGCAGGGCTTCCCGACTTTGTCCTCAGCCAGGGTCTGGTGCGTTTGGAGAGGAGCCAGTGCAGCCAGGACGAGGCCCCCTGCTTCCTGTACCTGCTGTGTGACCCTGAGGGAGGGGACGCCGTGGCGGCCGTCGGCGTCGTGAGCTCAGCGAGAAACATGGAGGTGTACCTGGGCCAGGAGTACTGTGGAACCAGCAGGGGCGAGAGCGTCGGTTCCGTCCCGAGGGGCAGGTTTGTGCCTGTGCTTCTGGAATATTCTGAGCGAGTGGTGTAGTTTCCTCGACCTTTGTGGAATGTGTAGATCCTCCTGCCGCTGGTGCTGGCCCGTGGTGGGGGGAGGGGAAGCTGCCGCTGTGCACACAGCCGTGTAGACCCTGTGCACACAGAAGTGTAGACCCTGTGCACACAGAAGTGTAGACCCTGTGCACACAGAAGTGTAGACCGTGTGCACACAGAAGTGTAGACCCTGGCATCTGAGGGCAGTCGAGAATGGCTTAGTCAGCTCTCAGGACTGTAGAATTTTTTTAAAAAAGATTCATGTTTTTATTTGAAAGGGTCTCAGATAGGAACAGAGAGAGACGGAGGATTTCCCAGGTGGCCCCAACGGCCAGGGCTGGACCAGGCCCGAGCCAGGAGCTTTTTCCAGGTCTCCCACGTGGGTGCAGGGGCCGCAGTGTTTGGAGAATCTCCCACTGCTTTCCCAGGCCTTTGCAGGGAGCCGGATCGGAATGGGACAGCAGGGACACGGGATGCTGCCGGTGGTGGCTTTACCTGCTGCACCACACACCGGCCCCTGAATGCAGAAATGTTGAGCCAATGGAGGGCAGTATGTCACAGCTACTGTGCAGTTTTATTGCGATGAAATTCAGACTCACAGGCGTCTGTTGCCCAGATATTGATTTCTCGGTACTGGGGCTTTGAACACCTTTGCTTCCACGAAGCCAGCTACAGATGGCATAGGAATCTGACCGCCACGCCGTCCTGTGGTGATTTTTTTTCCGATCTCGTAGGTTCGGATCAGTCTCTTTTGCACAGACTCTGAGCTCTGTTGCATCCCAGAGCTGTTGGAAATGGCAGCTGTGTTTATGGATCTTTAACCTAAGCTCTGTCCCGGGAGTGCACCTGCGCCATCTGCTCAGATTCTCTGTAGCTGGCCAGGGCGGGGGCAGGGGCAGGCCTGCAGGGGTCGATCCCAGGACCCAGCATTGACCTGGGAACATTTATTTTTAAAATGTGACTGTTAAAAGTGGTAATGTAAGAAATTTTTAAAAGTTCATTCTTTTTGTTTGTAGTGAACATGAAAAGATTATTTTGTACAAAAACTATCTAAAATTGGAGTCATGCACACATGCTTGTAAGATAAGGGTAGGTCATTGCTAAACTTTAAGTCATTTGGCAGCTAACTTGGTTTCTGTACTATATGTACATAGTTTTCATTGGTTTGGAATTGTAAGTCATCCAAGATGGTCCCTAATTTTAATACATCTAAACATAATAAATTACTTTTCTAAATTAACACTTTTTAATAGTGAGTTCTTTTTAAATTTCTCCTTTTAGATGCTAGGGGATATGTATTTTAAGTAGTATATTTTTGAAGCCTTAGAAACTGAGGTTAAAAACATTTAACAAAAATCTTTATATAAAATTTTGTTGCCCCCCCCCCCGCCAAAAGAAAAAACCATAAACAATTTTGGCTCCATTTACTGAGAAAGACAAAGGAGCCAAAATGTTAAAGGGATTTGAGAAAGATTGTGCGGATGAAAATGAGTGACGTCAGGAACCAGGGGCAGGATACTCAGGGACCACGTTCCACTCTAACAGTCACTCTCTCTGCTCTGTTGCTGATACACCAGCCTCGGGCGAGTTTTTACACCTGTGTGGACCGACCTCATGCGTAAAATTAGGGGACTAGAGAAAATAAATTGCTGAATTCTTTTTCCCTCTAAAATTCTGTGCTTATTAATTATAAAAGATTATGAAATGTTTTTATTTATTGATTTGAAAAGGCAGAGTTACAGAGGCGGAAGGAGAGTGAGATTTTCCGTCTGCTGGTACACTCCCCAAATGGCTGCAGTGGCCGGGTCTGGGGCTAGTCCAGAGCCAGGAGCTTCACCCAGGTTTTCTATGTGGGTGCAGGGACCCAAGGACTTGGGCCATCTTCTGCCTTGTTAGGTGCAGTAGCAGGGAACTGGACCTACTGGAAGTAGAGCAGCCAGGACTGGAGCTGGCACCCATATGGGATGCTGGCATCATAGGCAGCAGCTTAACCTGCTACACCGCAATACCAGCCTCTATCAAACATTTTTAGAATAAGAAAAAATAAGTGATTTCAGACAGCAGTCTCACAGATCTAATGTTGTTTTAAGTCTCACATGCAGATAGCTTCTAAAGCCATTTGAATAAGGCGCTCCATTCATTCAACAAGTGTTTGAAGTCAAATACCATCCTAGGCCCATAGGAATGAACCCTGATGAAGTCAGCTGAAACGTCGGCCCTCACGGCTGTTCTCTAGTGGATCAAGTGTGATGCTGCCAGACTTATCATCAGATGTGCGCCATAGTTGGTGCTGACTGGGGGATTATGAAGGAAGGGCACAGTGGGAGGTTGGGAGGAGGGTATGTAACGGGGTGTTGTCTTCATTACTGAGGATAGTCACTTTTTTTTTGTAAAGATTTATTTATTTGAAGGTCAGAGTTACATAGAGAAGGAGAGGCAGAGAGAGAGAGAGAGAGAGAGAGGTCTTCCATCTGCTGGTTCACTCCCCAGATGGCCGCAATGGTCGGAGCTGCGCCAATCTGAAGCCAGGAGCCATTAGCTTCTTCTGGGTCTCCCATGTGGGTCAGGGGCTCAAGGACTTGGGCCATCTTCTACTGCTTTCTCAGGCCATAGCAGAGAGCTGGATCAGAAGTGGAGCAGCCAGGACTCGAACCAGCACCCATGTGGGATACCGGCACTGCAGGCGGCAGGTTTACTTGCTATGCCACAGCGCCAGCCCCTCTAAAATTCTTAAAAGTTTTAGATTTATGTACTTTTTTAAGGTAATTAGAGAAGTAACTGCAAATGATGATAGTTCTAACGTCTTACTGTTCGGGGAACATTTCTGTTTTGTGACAGTTGCTGTCGTTGGGTGAGAAGCAGTGTGTGTTCCTCAGTAGAGTTGTGGTGCACGTGAGGTCGGTTCCGGCAAATTCCTCCACACGCTCTCCTGCTCTGGGGTCCAGGATAGACCTGGACAAGGTCCAAACCATGATGCGGTCCATGGGCTCCAAGTTATCGCCGGGTGCCCAGCAGCTGATGGATATGGTTCGGTTTC
The DNA here is from genome assembly GCF_051225735.1 of Oryctolagus cuniculus. Taxonomy (NCBI): domain Eukaryota; kingdom Metazoa; phylum Chordata; class Mammalia; order Lagomorpha; family Leporidae; genus Oryctolagus; species Oryctolagus cuniculus. Next base: position 8,102,920 of record NC_142881.1, read on the forward strand.
AGCAGCAGGTGAGTACAGGTGGATTTCTGTCCGCGCCTGTTAAAAATTCCCAAGCCGGGCCTTTAACAAGGCAGCGCGTGATGTCACCTTAAGTCTTGACTCTGATGAAAGAGCTTCCCTCGTTTGCTCGCATAAATCCACATCTCGGGACTCGCCCTCCTGCCCCACGTGCGGGCTGCAGTCCTCGCAGTCTGGGCTCCTGTCGCTGGCCTCGCTGTGCTCCGTAGGCAGCCTCTCGTGGAGCAGGGCCTCGGAGGGGGCCAGAGTGACCAGTCAGTCTCCTGGTGGAAGGCTTTTCCAGTCCAGAGCTTGCGCGTGGGGAAGGAGGAGGACGACTTGGGAAGACTACTAAGGAGACGGAATTAGAGGAGTGGGATTAGGCAGGGAGGGGCCAGGAGGCGGAGCAGACACAGCAGACCGGGGCTCCAGCCTCCCGTGCGGGAGGAAGGGGGTGTGACGAGGTCGTGGGTACAAGGTCATTTCTGAGTGAAGAAGTGACGGGGAGGCAGAAAGGATGGAGCGAGGTGGTGAGAGCTTGAGTGCTGTCTGGTGTGTGCAGGTCTCCCTGTGGTTGGAGATCGGCTCCGCGGAACGTGTCCGTGGAATCAGAAGACAGTGGGACTGCGAGAAGGGCACCCCCACGGGCTCTCCTCCAGGCGAGAGTCAGGGACTGACCTGGGCTGTGCGAGGCTCAGACAGCACAGCCGCTGGGCCTGGACCGCTAAGGACCGTCCCGTGCGGGGAGGTTTGCAGGACGGCCACGCCGCTGATTTCTGGAGGGAGGGGGGCCTGGAGAGAGGAGCTTCGTTGTGGGGACGTTGACTTTCAGAGTGATGATGCGGTATTGCAAGGGTTCTCAGGCGTCTGGAAACACGGGGTGGGGTGGGAGTGAGCCCTGCTGGCCGGAAGGGAGGTTTGAGAGGCGTGGCCGCAGGGACTGGGTGGGGGGAGACTGACGCGGGGTGGGAGGCCCCGTGGAGAACACTGCCTTCCTCCAGGGGAAGAAAAGGGACCAGGGGAAGGGAGCACGAGGGGAGGGTTCCTGACCGCACGGGGGCTGCAGCTGCTGCTGGCGCGCACTGGTCTGCGTCCTGGGGCGGGTGATGCTCCTTTTTGTTTTTGTTTTTGTTTAAGATTTAATTATTTGAGAGGCAGAGCTACAGAAAGAGAGAGAGGTTTTCCATCTGCTGGTTCATTCCCCAAATGGCTGCAGTCTTGGAGCTGGGCCGATGGGAAGCCAGGGGCTTCTTCCAGGTCTCCCACGAGGGTGCGAGGCTCAAGCGCTGGGCCGTCTTCCACTGCTTTTCCAGGTGCATTGGCCGGGAGCTGGATCAGAGCAGAGCAGCCGGGACTCGAACCTGTGCCCATATGGGATTTTGGCTCTGCAGGAGGTGGCTACAGTGCCACAGTGTTGGCCCCCAGATTCATACTTTTAAAAGGATATATACCCATGTACAAAATATAAATAATACCATAAAAATCACATGATTATGTAAAAATTTAAACCATGCAAGTAAATATTGAGAGGTTTATAAATATTAGATCTTTTTAAGTTTTACTTATTTATTTCAAAGGCAGAGTTACACAGAGAGAGAATGAGAGGCAGAGAGAGAGGTCTTCTATGTGATGGTTCACTCCCCAAAAGGCCGCAAGGCTGAAGCTGCACTGATGGGAAGCCAGGAGCCAGGGCTTGATTCTGGGTCTCCTACGTGGGTGCAGGGGCCCGAGGACTTGCTCCATCTGCTACTGCTCTCCCACGTCATTAGCAGGGAGGTGTATTGCAAGTCGAACAGCCGGGTCTCAAACCAGCACCCATATTGTGTGCTGGCATCTCAAAGGCGGCTGTACCTGCTACGCCGCGGCACAGGCCCCAGGGATATATTTTTAGAAGACACTGCAGTGAAGGGATTAAAGAGCCCTGACCGTGGAGGTGGGTGGCCTGAGGTCCGGTCCCCGCCCTGTCCCTTAGAAGCTGATTGCCGTGGCCGGGTCCCCTTGGCCTTGGCCTCCCCCACTGAGTGCTGGGATTACTGTTGCTGTGTGCCTGGCTTCCTGAGCCAGTAAAGCGGGCAGTGCCTCCCCGGGGAGGTCGCCCAGAGCAGCCGCACAAGTCTCACTGCTCGCCTTTCCTCCTTGCCTTGTTCAGAACCGGATTCCCGTCGGGGAGCAGCTGCAGGCGGTCCTGGGGAGCCCTGGGTACCAGCATCTGGGCGCGCTGCAGTCCCCAGCGGCTGCGGGAGCCCCCGCCAAGTCAGCGTGCACACCTGTGCCTGTCAGGACTGCACTGGCGCCCGGTGACACCGCGGGAAGCGCACAGGTGCACGGTGGAGAAAACGCGGCAGCCCTGGACGGGTGCAGAACGGAGCCCCAGAGGGGAAGTGGAGCCGCCAGGACTAGAACCGGCACCCACATGGGATGCCGGCACCACAGGGGGAGGCTGTACTACTGCACCACAGCGCCGGCCCTAATTGATGCCCTTTTGTGTCTCACACTGATGTCTTTGCTGAGGTCACACTGAGCTGCACGGTGCTTCAGGGGCACCTTGGGCGTCGGCACCGTGGCAGAAGACACAGGATGGAGATCGAGAACTGCACAGCTGCCCATTTGACAGCCAGAACCAGAGCAAGAACTGCCCACAGGACTCCTGGACTCCTGTTGCTGCGAGGAGGCGTGGCCACGACGGGGGGGGGGTGTGGCATCTCCCTGATCTCCCTGTGCACATGGTCCTGGCCCGTTTGTCCTGCTGCCACGTATCCTGGGTCTGCACCCGGGCTGACCGTGAGACAGAGGCACGTTTCCTGCGAGGATCTGAAGTGGACCCGCCCCGGGCTCAGCTCTGTCCTCTGAGAGGGGCCTGTAGAAGGTGAGACCCCAGGAACCTGAATCGTGACTTGACTTGACTTAAAAACTCGCTGGGAAAGTGAAAATTAAAACACCGGTAGTCTCCCAGCAAGACTGCGAAGAGAAAAGAGGAGATGCAGATTAGCAGCATCGGGCATGCGCAGATATCCCCGCCCCCTCCCGCTCGCTGAGCACGAGGCCCCCGAAAGGCTGGTAAGTGGGGGCGGGTCAGGGTCAGGCACCGTGGCCGAGTGCCGCTGGGATGTCCGCACATGTCGCAGTGTGGAGTTTGAGTCCAGCTCCGTTTCCAATCCGCCTCTCTCTTTATGTGCACCCTGGGAGGCAGCGGGGACTCGGCGGGGGACTGGCGGGGACTGGGCCGGCCACGCAGGGAACCTGGATTGAGTTCTGGGCTCCTGGGTTTGCCCTGAATCAGCCCTGGCTACTGTGGGCACTTGGGGGAGAAACTGATGGAAGCTGTCTCTCTGTGTCTGTTCTCTGCTTTCAAATAAGTAAATTAAAAAAAAAATAAAGATAAGGGGTTATTCCAAGCAATTTTATGTTCGTAAGTTTGACAGATTAGAGGAAATGAATTGATTTCTGGAGAATTACCAGTTATCAAACAGCCAACGTGAAAGAGTGCTGGAGTAGTCGTAACCACTGAAAACACTCGATTTGTATCTAGAAAGCTTGTGACCAAGAAATATCCAGGCCCAGACGACTTCACTGGAGAATTCCACCAAACATTTAAAAGCGCCAGTTTTCCATACTTCCAAAATATAGGAGGGAAGACTTCCCAGTTTATTTTATTTATTTGTTCATTGTTATTCATTTTACTTGAAAGGCAAAGACAGAGCTCTGCTGTCTACTGGTTGCGCCCCCAGGTGTCTGTGAGGATGGAGCAGACAACAGGAGCTGGGGGCTCAATCTGGGTCTCCCGCCCGGATGGCAGGGACCCAGCCACCATAGCCATCTCCCGCCTCCTGGGTGCGCGTTAGCAGGAAGCCGGCCTTCAACCCAGCTACTCCAGTATGGAACATAGGAATCCTAAGGGGCTTTTTCACCACTATGCCAAACCTCTACTCTCGACCTCACTTTATGAAGCCGGTATTTGATACCAGAACAAGACTACCCTAAAGAAACTGAAGTACATAAAAATATGTGTAAAATATGCAAGCCTATAGAAATAATTATGAAGTGCATAAATTATTAAAGTATATAAATTTACTACAGGATTTATGGACTGAGAATTATAAAACACTGATGAATGAAATCGAAGAAGACATTCGAACAGTGCAGAAACAAACTGTGCTCATGAAATGAAAGACCCAACATAATAGAAATTTCAATTCCCCCACATTGATATGAGTATATAGGTTTTTTTCATTTATTTGAAAGGCAGGAGAGATTATCTGTTCCTCTAGTTCATTCCCTAAACGCCTGCAACAGCCAGGGCTGGGGCAAGCTGAAGCGAGGAACCAGGAACCAATCCTGGCCTCACATGGATGTCGGGAACTGAGTACTTGGCTCTTACCTGCCACCTCTACAGGAGGCTGCGATTGGGTGCAAACTGCAACCAGCAGGTGCGTGCTCCAAAAAGGGACGCAGGCATCTTCACCTGCAGGTCAAACAGCAGCCCTACTGCGTGGTTTTCAGACACAGCTACGGTATTCGTGGTTTTCAGACACAGCTATGGTATGCGTGGTTTTCAGACACAGCTACAGTATTCGTGGCTGCGGCACTGGCAGAGGTACAGACTTGGAGATCAGCAGCACAGAGGGCACACAACCTCCTGGTTTTTGACAAACGTGATTGGATGAGGAAGGATTAGAGTCTTCACATGTGATGCCAGAGTAATTGGGCATCCACAGGCCTAAACCTCACATCCTTAACTCTAAATGGGTTACAGACTAGAATGTAAATACTGGACTGTAAAACCTCTCTACTAATGCATGGAAGAGACTCTTACTAGATACTTAGGACCAGGACCAGCGTTCGTAGATATAACACCAAAAGCACGACCTATACAATGAAAAATTGATATGTTGGACCCCATAAAAATTGAAAACCTGGTGTTGGTGTTGTGCAAGGCGAGTGAAACCGCTGAGTGCGACGCTGTCATCCCATATGGGCAGTGGTTCGAGCCCCGGCTGCTCCACTGCTGATCTAGCTTCCTGCCAATGTTGGGAAGGCAGCGGAAGGTGGCCCAAGTGCTTGGGCCCTGCACCCACATTGGCTCCTGACTCCTGGCTTCGGATCGGCGCAGCGTGCCGTCCGTAGTGGGCCGGCCGTAGCGGCCACTTGGGGGGTGAACCAACAAAAAAAGGAAGACCTTTCTGCCTCTCTCTCTCACTGTCTTAACTCTGCCTGTCAAAAAAAGAATTATTTATTTATCTGAAAGAGTTATACAAAGAGAGAAGGAGAGGCAGAGAGAGAGAGAGAGAGAGGTCTTCCATCCGCTAGTTCACTCTCCAGTTGGCCACAACAGCCAGAGCTGCACCCATCTGAAGCCAGGAGCTTCTCCTGGGTCTCCCACGTGGGTTCAGGGGCCCAAGGACTTGGGCCATCCTCTACTGCCTTCCCAGGCCATAGCAGAGAGCTGGATCGGAAGTGGAGTAGCCAGGACTCGAACTGGCGCCCATATGGGATGCAGGCACTGCAGGCGGCAGCTTTACCTGCTACGCCACAGTGCCGGCCCCAAGGCAGAAGCTTTTATTTGATAGAAAAGTGTCTGATCCGAGAGGAGACCAGTGGAGTGCCCGAGGAAGGGTCCGGGTGTTTAAGGTGTTACTGTCTGTTCATCGGGTCATCCTATTGGGGGTGCCCATTGGACGGGGGTTTCACATATGTAAGCTGGTTGGCTTGGGACTCATGCAGATGGGGGGGGGTCTCTTAGAGACAGCCAGCCCCTCCTCTGACCGCTCTGGGTGAAAGATTGCCCCCACCCTGAAGATATGTGTGGGGAGCAACTCGGACTAGACTAAGTTACTGGAATTAAGACTTATTCTATGCATCTGCTCTCCCACAATATGGCGCTGAGAAGGGAGAAACAGCTTCTACACAGCTGCCTCCAGTTCAACCAATAAACTGTAGGACCTGCTCCTGATTGGAGGAGAGCAGCGTACTCGGCGTGTGGGTAGCAGAGTTGGGATTGGTGGAAGAGGACTATAAAGGAGGAGAGAGACAACATGCACGAGGAACATCTAAGGGGGAACATCTATCTGAAGGAACACCTGTGCAGCCCCCGAGAGAGCCGGCCGGCGGTGTGCCGCTCCCCTGCAGAAGTGGGGAAAGTGGCAGGGGGAACCGCCCTTCCACGGAGGTGGAAGGGTCGGTAGCCAACCCGGGAAGGGCCGAGCAGACAAAAGAACAGCGCAGGGTCCTGTGTCATTCCTCCACGAAGAGGGGGAGCGACATAATGGTGCCGTGACTCGGATATGAAGCCTAGGCAGGGCTTAGTGTCGTTCCTCCATGAAGAGGGGGAGTGACAATGTGACTTACACACGCAGCACAAAAAGTGGGGGAGATGCCAGCCACTTTGGAGACAGGCTTTCCAGCCACAGCTGGGGGCTGCTTCTGTCTGAGGGCCCCCCACCCCCACCCCCCGGACGGCCTCAGCTGTGGAGGAAATTCCTCCCAGTGTGCAGAGGACCTCCAGGGCCACCCACCGTGTGATTCCATTTACCTAATGTTCTCGAAGGACAGAAGCTGCAGAGACGGAGAGACTAGTGCTGCCCAGTTTTGGGGGCAGAGGGTGTTGGGGAACTGTTTGTGATAATAAAGGGGTAGCAGGAAGGAGATTTCTGTCACGAGGGATTAGTTCTTGCACTTAACTGTGATGGTGTTTGTGTTTCCGTGTATACGTGTGGACACTGAGCTGTCCACACATGTTGCACTAACCTCAGTGGCCTGGTCTTGATAGTCTTCACATTCTTCAAAACGACGGGGCTGGGGCTGGTGGTACAGCGTGGCAGCTAAGCCTCCGCCTGCGGTGCTGGCATCCCGTACAGGCTCCAGTTCATGTCCCGGCTGCTCCACTTCTGATCCAGCTGCCTGCTAATGGCCTGGAAAAGCAATGGAAGATGGTCCGAGTCCTTGGGCCCCTGCACCTGTGTGGGAGACCTAGAAGAACCTCCTGGCTCCCAGGAATCGGTCCAGCTTCAGCTGAGTGGCCATTTGGGGAGTGAACCAGCGGATGGAAGACCTCTCTGTCTCTAACTCTACATCTAAAATAAATGAAATATTTAACAGAAAATAACTGGGGACTGCAAACACTTCTGTTTATATAGACAACATAAAAATATTGGTTTAAAAATAACACAGTCCATTACATATTAACATACATGATGGTTTATGAACAACCTAATATTCTAACGAAAAGGTTAATGAGAACGGTTTTGTTTTGTGCAAATTCGTGTTAGCTTTTGGCTGGATGCACATACTTGTTGTACTACAACATGTGCAATGAAATACAGAACACAGAGGTACTGAAAACAAACAGTTAATCCCTCGGAAGGTGTATGTCTCTGCACTAACCCTGCTACCTTAGGAAACCCTAGAGAAAAGTACACAGTGCAGACTGTGCCAGCGGGCAGAGCAGTCCACCGCACAGGGCGGAGCCTCCTGGGAGACGCCACTCAGTCATGGGAGTCATGGGAGTGGGTGTGGAAGAGTCAAGCAGCACCATGGTATCCAGACAACAACCCTCTAGACTTCACTGTCTGAGAGCCACGTTCTGAGGTGCGCTGTTCCCGCGCTCCTAGTGAACTTAGGAACTGGTCTGCCTCTGGTTGTCATTCCAGTTTGCCCTTTTAGTAAGGATGTTTATATGAGAAAAGAGAAACTTCAGATCGTACGGTTCCTTGGGGAAGTACTACCCATGCTGAGTTCTCAAAAATGCCCAAGACCGGTTTTCGTTTGGAGCTCAAAATCAGGAAGACCCTTTGTAAAGACGGTTCTGTAAGGGTTCACCTTCACTTTTATATTCTCATTTCAGTCATATTCTAAGAGGTAACGATTGAGGAAATCAGAATACGTTGGAGACTACGTGTTGTGTGTGTGTGCGTGGTGGAACCTGGACAGGTGTCACACGGAGACAGAACAGTTGTGCAGGCACATCTCAGCCGTGTGTGTTGACTGCTTGTCCATATGGCCTCGGGTTTTTCACACACTTTTAGGGAAAATTGATTCATTTTATTTTATTTTTAGAATGGAAACACAGCCTGTTTGCTCCTACTTGGAGAAGATTCTTTCCAAAAACATGGAGCTGATGGAAAAGAAACTCATGGACTACATTGACGAGCGGGTGCGCAGACTGCAGGAGCACGTGGACCGCCAGCTGGCCGTGGTGGTGGAGCTGCCGCAGAGCCCCAGCGCCCCGCCTGCCGGGCTGCCTCTGCCGCGCTGCGACTCTGGGGAAAGACTTTCCAATGGAGAGCGATGAGCGCTGTCCTACACGCCGTGTCCCGGGGGTATTTATTGCGTATTTATTGCAAAGCCAGACCCAGCGCCCTGAGAGGCAGGTGTTCAGAGTCCTCTGAAGGATCGCCGTCTTGCCTAACGTGACCTCAGTGTCCATCTGCGCCGCGCCCGTCACTGCAAATCCAGTTGTGTACACTAGGAGTTCACACGATGCGGTCATGAAGGAGGTTTGTGTGCGATATTTCTCACTCTTACAGGAATTTATACATGCCTCTGATGTTTAAGTGTTTAATGTGTTTAAGGATTTCTACTGTAATTCATTAGTTTGCATTGTATATGTGTTTTTATTTTTTTTTTTTTTATTTTTTTGACAGGCAGAGTGGACAGTGAGAGAGAGAGACAGAGAGAAAGGTCTTCCTTTTGCCGTTGGTTCACCCTCCAATGGCCGCCGCGGCTGGCGCGCAGCGGCCAGCGCAACGCGCTGATCCGATGGCAGGAGCCAGGTGCTTCTCCTGGTCTCCCATGGGGTGCAGGGCCCAAGCACTTGGGCCATCCTCCACTGCACTCCCTGGCCATAGCAGAGAGCTGGCCTGGAAGAGGGGCAACCGGGACAGAATCCGGCGCCCCGACCGGGACTAGAACCTGGTGTGCTGGCGCTGCAAGGCGGAGGATTAGCCTAGTGAGCCGCGGTGCCGGCTATATGTGTTTGATTAAAGTGAATTTCTTATTTATATAAAGACCTTACTTTATAGTCTTAGGCACCTGAAAAATAGAGCTTGAAAGTATTTGATTTTTTTCTTATTGTTTTTTGGAAAATTGGATATGTAAGAGTTGGAATCTTTAATTTGTATTGTATATCTGAGATAATGAATAAGATGCATTTTTTTTTTGACAGATAGAGTTAGACAGAGAGAGAGAGAGACAGAGAGAAAGGTCTTCCTTCTGTTGGTTCACCCCCCAAAATGGCCGCTACGGCCGGAGCTGCACCGACCCGAAGCCAGGATCCAGGTGCTTCCTCCTGGTCTCCCATGCAGGTGCAGGGCCCAAGCACTTGGGCCATCCTCCACTGCCTTCTCGGGCCACAGCAGAGAGCTGGACTGGAAGAGGAGCAACCAGGACTAGAACCCGGCGCCCATATGGGATGCCTGTGCCGCAGACGGAGGATTAACCAAGTGAGCCAAGCGCCGGCCCCAAGACGCAGTTTGTTTAACAAGCAAACTCAGTTCCTGCCGGGGCCATTAATACTTACTTCGCAGTGTCGCTGTGGAAAGGAAAGTGAAAGTCAGAATCCACTCCTTCCTAGGACTGCTCCTTGTTGGAATTCCGTGCGGTTTGGGTTGTTATGCAGAATGGGCACAGTCGTAAGTCTCGGAGGCGGCAGGTTGGACTCCTCTCCCGTGTTCACAGTGGGACGGCCGGGCTCTGCGGGAGGAGCTGTAGGATTCCAGGAAGTTGCCTGGAAGACTCCATTTTCAGAACTCGTGACTTGCATGTGTGTTGAAGGTGAGATATTTGTCGAAAAATAAATGCACGTACGCCTCACTTGTAGGGTAATTCTTGCTTAAAATGTTTTATTTCTTAGAAAAGCATGTCATACACATTATTTTCTGGCAAATTTGTTTTCAAAACCAGGCCTCATTTGCATACTGCTTGTTCATTTCTGTCCCATAAAGGTGATCAGCGTGAAGCCACTGTGGTCACCCTTGACGAGCCACTGTTCCTGGGCAGTCGTGACGCACACAGCTGTATGGCGATCCTTTGTCCCGGAGCAGGCGGTCTCGCTGAGGGCTCACCCCGTCAGCTGACCCCACGGCTTCTGTGGTGCGGCCTGTTCCCCGAGCCACAGGCACGGCTGTGAATGCAGACCGTCAACCCAGTCCGAGTTCTTTTGCTGTGTCCCGATGCTTACATGCCACAGCGGGGAAGCACAGTCGTTTCTCAAAGAAATGTTTGGCACTGTGAGGTTTGCTAACTGTGGTTTCCCTACGGGCTCTGAGGACTGCGTGCATTGAATACTCAGAACGGTGCCGGCACACCAGACGGAACGTTGATTAGTTTAGTGTTTGTGCTAAAACGCAGAGACAAAAATGTCCCCCAAAGCGTATCTATTTCAAATGGCCGGTTTAGTTTGGTCCCCCGGTGTGAAATAGAAAAGGTGTGAAATTCAAGTATTATAGCAAGGCTTTTCCCAATTTTTAACAGTGTTTTCCATGGTTGTAAAACGCGTTTGGTCAATTGGGAAAATTTCCTCCTTGAAGTTGGAAGAAGATGGTTTTCTACTGTGGAATTTCTATAATTACATCCACTCACAAATTTTCAAATTTGCAACTCCATCATATAACCCTTTGTAGTGAATGTGCTTATAAAATTGAATAATTATTAAATAATAAATTTATTAAATATAAATTAAATAGGAATTTAATTTTGTTTTCTTTATTTTCTAAAGATTTATTTTATTTATTTGAAAGAGTTACAGAGAGAGGTAGAGACAGAGAGAGAGGTCTTCCATCCGCTGGTTCACTCCCCAAATGGCTGCAACAGCCAGAGCCAGGAGCTTTGTCCAGGTCTCCCACGCAGGTGCAGGGCCCCAAGCTCTTGGGCCATCTTCCGCTGCTTTCCCAGGTGCATTAGCAGGGTGCTGGATTGGAAGAGGAGCAGTGGGGACTCGAACCAGTGTCCATATCGGATGCCAGTGCAGTAGGCTGGGGCCTTAACCCGCTGCGCCCCCTCATTTTTGTTTCTTTAAAGAAAGAGCAGTTTTAGGTTCACAGTAAAATTGAGAGAACAGTGCAGAGTCCCTGTATGAGCTTTGCCGCCACCCGGGCACAGCCCGGCCCACTGAACGCTGGCGCCCAGCCCAGCCCACTGAAGCCCGGCCAGACCTACTGAATGCCCACACGCACGCAGCCCTTCCCACCACAAACACCCGCGCACGGCCCTACCCACTGCGAACGCCTGCGCAGCCCGACCCACTGAACACCCCTTTGCAGGCTGACTCCCCTCACTTAGCGCGCACTACATTTCCTCCATGGCTTGAGGGCTCATTTATTATTGTTTGGGTTTTGCCATAGAAATAATGTGTTACGAGCCAGAATCCTACTCATACAAATAATAAAGTCAGGGATCACAGAACTTCTTTATACCGGAATCATTTCCACCTAATACATTGCTGTAAAGAGTTTTATTTCCTTGTGGCTTATCCTTAAAAACCTAACAAGCGCCACGCATTCCAGCCGGAGGCTCGGATCAGGAGGAGAAAACGACTCAAAGGAGCCAAGGTAGAGTTGTCCCTTGAGCAAGCTGACCCTCCGCTCTGGAATTCACGTTCCCTACTTTCTGAAAAGAAGCGAGATCGGGGCTGTGCTGTGGGGTAGAGCCGCTGCCTGCAGTGCCTCAGCCCGTAGGGGCGCCGGCTCCTGTCCTGGCTGCCCCACTTCTGGCCCAGCTCCCTGACAGCTCCCAGTCTGCTTCTGGAAGGAATGAGGCATTTCTTCCACAGATGTAAGGCTGGCTGTGTCTTTGGAAACCACTGATCTCGAAGCGGGTTGACCTTCAAGAGGAGCCACTGCACTGCGTTCAGGTTGTTTAGCAGCCAGAGGAAGAACGTGAAGTGTGTGTCTGTGTCTGGGACACTCTGAACCCATCATGAAAACATCCTCCTTCCCCTTTTAGGTTCTAACCTCGACTCCCCGGACCCCTGCAGCTTTTTACATCCTAATTAACAAAAGCTAACTGCTGATGTTGTCATTAATCAGAAGGTTGGCTCAACAGATCAATGGGGATTGCTTAAGAATTCCAGGGGCTGGACCTCTATCTGTGGCGCCAGCATCCCATGGGAGCAAGCACCGGTTCGATTCCTGGCTGCTCCACTTCCAATACAGCTTCCTACCGATGTGCGTGGGAGGGCCGTGGAAGATGGCCCAAGTCTGCGGGCCCCTGCACCCACGTGGAAGACCCAGATGAAGCTCCTGGCTCCTGGCTTTGGCCTGCAACCCCATCCTGGTGTCCCACGTGGGTGCAGGGGCCCAAGCGCTTGGCCGTCTGCTGCTGCTTTCCCAGGCACGTTGTCAGGGAGCTGGATCGGAAGCAGAGCAATCAGAATTCAGATCACTGCCCCGATATGAGGTGCTAGCAACTCAGGTTGTGGCTCAACCCACTGTACCCCAGTGCCAGCCCAACAGCCAGACTTATGTGAAAGGAGCCTCCACCTGTTGGCATCAAGAGGAGTACGGACACTACCCCTGAGAACCTGCTTGACGAATCAGCTGAACCGTCATCTTCCCTAGCCTCCCCCAGTCCCCTCTTCTCCTTTTAAAAACCCTCCTGCCAGCTCGCAAATTGGGAAAAGTACTTTTGAGACTGGAAGTGTCTGCTTCTCTCCAAGTTTGCTGGCCTTTCAAATGCACCTGTTTCCTTGCATCCGCTCTTCCCTCTGGGGAACCTGCTGTCCAGTGGTGAACAGCCCTGGCTTAATTTTAATGGCATCAATTTCACTTAACATGATGGCTCCCGATTCTATCTGTTTTGCTGAAAGTGACAGGATTTCATTCTTTTCTATGGATGCATAATATCCCCCTGTGTATGTACCACATTTCCTTTATCCATTCATCTGGTTGTGTACAGTTATCTAATTGATTCCATATCTCAGCTGTTGTGAACGGTGCTGGAATAAACATGGTGGAGCAGGTGTCTCTCTGATACAATTTCATGTCTCGTGAATGTACTCGAAGTGATGACCAGAGGCTGGGAGGGGCAGGAGGGTGAGAAGGAATCTGGATAATGGATCAAAGGAGTAAGGTCCTAGTTCTACACAGCTTTGTGGGGTGACAGTAGTTCACAATAACCTGTTTTATGAGCAGATAGAAAAAAGGGTGTCAAGGCTGCAGTCGTAAAGCAAGGTCAAGGAAGGGGAGGTGTTGATGACCCTGGTTTGATCAGGACACATTGTATATATATGTGTATATATGTATATATGTGGATATATGTATATACAATTGTATATATGTATTGAAATGTAGCACTGCAACCCAGAAATATGCTGGGAAAGGTTTTTGAAAAAAGTTTTTTAGATTTACTTTTATTTGCTAGCCACAAGAGCCAGGGCTGGGACAGACCAAAGCCAGGAGCCAGGAGCCTCTTCTGGGTCTCCCTTGTGGGTGCAGGGGCCCAAGCACTTCCCAGGCCGTTAGCAGGGAGCTGGATCAGAAGTGGGGCAGCCGGGACTTGACCCGGTGTTCAGATGGGATGCCAGCGTCACAGGCGACGGCTTTACCTGCTACACCACGCCGGTCCAGGTAAAAAAAAAAAAAATTCATGTTATAAGACAGGTGTTTTTAAAACATACACATACAAAATGTTCAAGAGGAAATTCAAGCCAGCGCCGCGGCTCACTAGGCTAATCCTCTGCCTTGCGGCGCCAGCACACCGGGTTCTAGTCCTGGTCAGGGTGCCGGATTCTGTCCCAGTTGCCCCTCTTCCAGGCCAGCTCTCTGCTATGGCCCGGGAGTGCAGTGGAGGATGGCCCAAGTGCTTGGGCCTTGCACCCGCATAGGAGACCAGGATAAGTCCTGGCTCCTGCCTTCGGATCGGTGCGGTGCACCGGCCGTGGCGGCCATTGGAGGGTGAATCAACGGCAAAGGGAAGACCTTTCTCTCTGTCTCTCTCTCTCTCACTGTCCACTCTGTCAAAAAAAAAAAAAAAAAAAAAGGAAATTCAAGTAGAAAATAGCTATTTCATGATGTAAGAACACATGATAGAATATCAGGTTTAAGGCTTTCTAACAAAGCTTTTATCAGCCTAAATAAGATTTCACTTTTAAAGTGTTTTGTTTTCACAAAACATACATGAGATTAATTTTATTTCCGTCAGTCAGTGATAAAGGTCACACTTTAAGCATAATATACGTTGATAATTTACCATGAGCTATGTGGCTTTTGGTTTGGAATGTACTGTTTTTATTATTGAAACCAATACCTAACTATTTCCTTGTATTATAGGCAAATTATTACCAGGTAACTGACTTAGAAGTGATGTACTTTAGTGCCTAAAGTAGTAATAACATAAACCAGGATCCCACTCAAGAACTTGTTCTAAAATGGAGCAATGCAAGCTTTCTTAAGACAGGACAATCTTGCTTATTTTAAGGTTTATTTATTTATTTGGAAGTCAGAGTTACACAGAGGAAGAGACAGAGAGAGATCTTCCATCTGCTAGTTCAAACCCCAGATGGTCACAATGGCCAGGGCTGAGCCAGGCCAAAGCCAGGAGCCAGGAGCTTCATCCAGTCTCCCACAAGGGTAGCAGGGCCTCAAGCACTGGGGCCACCCTGTGCTGATTTCCCCAGGTTCATCAGCAGGGAGCTGGATCAGAAGTGGGGCATCAGGGACTCGAACTGGCACTCACATGGGATGCGAGTGCCGCAGCCGCGGCTTAACCTGCTATGCCACAGCACTGACCCCTAAATAAATCTTTTTTAAAAATAAAGTTCACTGCAGAGGAGCAGTGGCGAGTAGGCCAGGTATTAGCTGAGGATTGCAGTCGAGGAGAAAAACCTGAGGCCCACTGATGCCGGCTTAGGGGCTTTTCCAGCACTAGTGATTTATTCCTTCCTGGGGATTTCGGGAGCCTCCTTATGGCCGGGGGCCCAGGGAACTTCTCGGTTCAGTTGTAACAATATTGAGGAGGTGATGCCGAGTGTCCTGCCAGGAGCTTCTTCCGAGTCTCCCATGCGGGTCCAGGGTCCCAAGGACTTTGGCCATCTTCCACTGCTTTCCCAGGCCACAAGAGAGCTAGATTGGAAGAGGAGCAAGTGGGATTCAAACCAGCGCCCATATGGGATGCCGGCACTGCAGGCAGAGGATTAACCTACTGCACCACCGTGCTGGCCCCCCAAAGATTTTTTAGAGAAACTAAGTCTTCAGTTAAGATTAACGTGGGCTAAGCCTTTGCATCTGTTCCTTTTACAAGACAGCAACCTTCTCTGAAGCTGAATTTGAGCCTGCATTAAATTAGGAAACCAACTCCGGTACTTTCATTGTGGTCTTGCTATCATTGATGTGTGAGTATACTGGGGCAGTTTAAACCCATCTGCTTTTAGGAAAAACGGAAAGAGCCAGAGCCTTCTCACAGCCTCCACTCCTGAGAGGCGTGGGGACCTCCGGTTTTTATGCAGATCCAAGTTTCATATCCACCCGGGCAGATAAGATCCTGGCCATGTGCAGGGAGACGTGTCCGCTCCAGCCACCCAGGCGCGAACTTCCATGAGAACCTAGCAGCCAGGAGACTGGACTGTGACCAACAATCCCCAACAGCCGGTCTGTGTCCCTGACCCCTTCCAGGAGGGTCTGCAGCCGGGCCCAGCTAAAGCTTGGCACGGGGACCCCCAGCAGCTGGCCCACGCAGGCCCTGGGAAATTGTTCGCAGGACTGAGCCTTTGCCTGGACAGTGACGACGCTGACTCCTTAGGCCTCCACAGTCCTCCAAGAATGGAAGCCATTCGAGTCCCAGGACTGCAGGGTTGGGGAGGCAGGGGTGGCACAGGCACTCTGGGTCCAGCCGGGTCACTCAGGCATCCCGCCAGGTGCTCACCTGAGCGGGAGGGGGAGGAGGAGTCCACTGTCCCTGCTGACCAGTGTGTGCTCCGAGAGGCTCCGCGGAAGGAGCCAGGACACAGGGGGCTGCAGAGCAGAAGCACTGCCCCCGCTGTGGTCAAGGGAGCCTGGGCTTTCGCCTTGGGCTGGAGGTCCCCGGGACACTGCAGACACGAGTGGCCAGGTCAGCACAGGTCACGTCAGGGCGAAGGCAGGCGTGACCAGGAGGGATCGCAGGTCTTCTGAGTTCTCTTGAGGACGCTGAGCTCAGCCCCATCAGGACCGGGGCAGACCATTTTCACCAGAGATGTCCTGCCTGCCTGACCTCCGTCTCGCCCAACCCATGGCGCCCCCTTCAGGACAACGCAGCACTGTCTGCAGGGAGGAGCTGGGTGGGGCGCAGGAGCCCGGCGCTCCACCCCAGCCTGGCACCGTTGGCCAGGGCTCAGACTGCAAACGCCCCAAGACCAACAGGGACTGTCTTCGCGGGCTCTCCTTCTTCCTGGCAGCGTAATGGCCCCAACACCTTGCTCCAGGTCCTCGTGGGTAACGCGTACTCTTGAACAGGGATGTTGACAGCGAATGCGACACTAGACACAGGTTCTCTTTAATACCATACATTTACTCAAAAGCACATAAAATAACATTGTACAGAAATCGTGTGATGTAAATACTACAGAACCTGATTGGATAGTAGGACATTCTAATAAGAGGGAAATACTGCTCATGAAGATTTTAGTGCCCACATTTCCCGAGTCAGAGTCCCTCGTTGGTTGCACACGAGCAAGGTGGCAGGGGATCGAAATCTGTATACATGCTACTGTTGTCACAGCATGGGAAGGCACGACAGGAATCCGTGGGGTTGGTTTTTCCTGGGAAGACCTTGGTTGAATGCTTGGTTCCACAAACAGCAGGTTCCTTTGCAGCTCTAGGGAAACGACAAACACAAAGTCGGGGTCAGAATTTTTCTTTCCTCCCAGCCTCTCTGACAATTCTCAGGGTGGCAGGGAATTCAGGGCTTCAGCCCGCCAAGCAGGCGCCACCAGCCCTAGGTTAAAGCTCTCTGCCTCTGTGCCAAGTTCCCTCGGTCCCCTCCCCTCCTACGATGCTGTGCAGGTAAACTCAGGTTCCGAAAGCAAGGGAGAGCGGGTTGCCAGCCAGGGGCAGCCTGCTGTGCGAGCAGGGATGAGGGGAAGGTGCTGCAGACGGCTCTGCCCGGGCTCCGGGGTTCACCACCCGGCTCCCTGCAGCGGGACACGGCTGCTCCGACAACCAACGTCGCCCACGCCTGCAAGCTCCTCTCCCCTAACGCTGGACATCTCTCAGCTGACCTACCGCCTCTCCGGCTGTCCTCTATAGGACGTCTGTCCTTACGGGCCCACCTCACCGTCCCCAGGAACGCTGGCCGTGAGCAAGGAACGCCCTGGGAGCTCCCAGCTGGGGCGAGAGGTCAGTTCGCCCACCCCCTGCGTGAACAGGCAGCAGAGGCTCACGCCCACAGCATCCCCCAGGGAGGGTTCAGGCTCCAGCGCCCAGGACGGGGGAGGCTCGGCCACGGCCCGAGTTCATCACCTGACAGAGACCCAGTGAGGTCCGGTGACAGCAAAGCAGCGCTGATGCACTGCCCCCGGCGGGGGACACTCTGTGGTCGAGCTCAGGCGCCCAAGTCAGGGGGGAGGCAGCCCGAGACCCCACCCGCCCTGCGTTGGCCTCTCCCGACTGCTCTTGTGAGCTCAGCCAGGGGGAGGTCACAGCTGCAAGCAGCGACCCTGGCCAAGCAGCGAGCCCAGGGCCCCGTGAGGGGGCGCTGTCCACTCCCACCCATGTGACTCACTTCAGCGCGTTGGACACTTTGATGTAAAGGCCGATGACAACCCCTATCAGCACCACGGCGGCCAGCAGCAGGCTGCTGCCAATGCCGATCATCACCTTGGTCTTGAGGTCAAACATCTTTTCCCGACCTGGCAGAGAGAGGCAGGCAACAGTGAACGCAGCCGCCCTGTCGCGCAGCCACAAGCAGCCCAGGGTGCGTCCCAAGGGTCCCACAGAGCCTTCCTTCCCTGTGTAGACCGTGACTCTGCCTCCCAGGGGCGGGTAAAGGGGTTCATTTGTGGATGACAAGGGATGGCAATGTGGGTGCAGGAAGGAGGAAGCAGTGGCACAGACATGGGGAGAACCTTCACCTTCCACGGGCAGTGGCATGCACCCCAAGTATCAAATGGGCTTGCGTTTATTTCCTGATAGGAATAGAAATCACTCGTCACCTAATTGGGAGTTGGCAGGAGGCGGCACTGTGGGCTAAGCTGGCACCACAAGGTCAGAATACCCTGAGTGCCCGTTCACGGCTCCCCGCTAACGAGCCTGGGAAAGCAGACGATGGCTCACGTGCTCGGGCCCCGACAGGTAACGTGGGAGACCCGGATGGAGGTTGGGTTTTAGTCTGCCCCAGCCCTGGCCATTGCAGCCATTTGGGGAATGAGCCGAAATTGGAAGATCTCTGTCACGCTGCCTTTCAAGTAAATACATCTTAAGAAAAATACTTAATGAGCCTATGGGGGCTGGTGCCTTGGTGTAGTAGGTTAAGCCTCTGTCTGTAGTGCCAGCACCCATGTGGGCGCCGGTTCTAGTCCAGGCTGCTCCAATTCCCATCCAGCTCCTTGCTAATGGCCTGGGAAAGCAGTGGAAGATGGGCCAAGTGCTCGGCCCCCTGCACCCACGTGGGAGACCCAGAAGAAGCTCCTGGCTCCGGATCAGCCCAGCTCTGGCCACTGCGGCCATTTGCGGAGTAAACCAGTGGATGGAAGGCCCCCCCACCCCCAAATCTGCCTCTCAAATAAACAAATGGTTTTTTTTTTTTTAAATGAGACTAAGGAACTTCATTTTTTCCCCCAAAATGTTAAGAACACTGAGAATACGCAGACCTTTTGTAACTGACTTGCGTTTGGGGAAAGCAGGTTATCAGCCTCCCACTGACAGCCGGGTCCTGCCAGCGCCGGCTCTAGGGAGAATCCACCAGCGTCCAGCCACACCCTGGTCCAGGCTCAGCAGGGGATGGCCTTCGAAGACCAGAGCCCAGCCCCGAGGAGCCTCTAGTCCTCGTTCCGACTTTCTAGTAGCCCACAAGTCTCCTTGCTATGTGCTTCCTCCTAACAAAATCCTCCAGGAAATCCGAATCGCGTGGAATCAGCAGTTTCCTTAGTTGAACAGTGAGCTAGGAGAGCACAGACAATCCGCCCTCTAAGCATGTTTACTAAGGTCAGCCCTCCAGAGCTGGACTGAGACCATTTCACTAAAAAAAAAACAACAAAATAAGAACAAGAACAAGTACCCCCCACCCCCCCCAGCCCCCACCCCATGGACGCACCTTCAGGAGACGGGAGATCCCCCCCCCCCCGAGCCCCCACCCCATGGACGCACCTTCAGGAGACGGAAGATTCTCCCCCCCCCCGAGCCCCCACCCCATGGACGCACCTTCAGGAGACGGGAGATTCTCCCCCCCCCCCCCCCGAGCCCCAACCCATGGACGCACCTTCAGGAGACGGGAGATTCTATCAGGAACTTCTGAGCCCTGCACTTTGAGAGAGGAGGCGCTAGCAGTCCCGCTGGGAAGAAGTGGGATCCAGAGTCGAGGCGCTGGCTTCTGGGAGCGCGGTCTCGTGCTACCCCCGCAGGGCGCACTCACTCGCCTTCCATGCTGCAGGCTGTGTGACGTCAGCTCTCCTGCCGCCTGCCTCACAGAGTTCTGAATTCTCCTCTGTGCCCAAGTCTCTTAGCTCCCACGGAACAGAAACAGCGCGTCCAATCGCTTAATTCTACATCTCTGCCTTCTCAGCTCTCATTTCCTCCAGTAATTTTCGGGGTCTGACTGCTAATCCAAAACTGGTGTAAGAGTTCAATTTAAAAGACACAGAAATGTGGGGATGCTACAAATTAAAAGTTAAATATTACAGAAGGTGGGGTACCTTTTTATGTTAGTTACACAATGAACATGGAGCCATTAATTAGGATCCAAGCACACATTCAGTGACCACGGAAGATGTTCATACTTTACAGTTAAAAGGGTTACAAAAACAAAAGGCGACTAGGATACCTGTTCTACTTAGGTCTGTATGATTTTACGGGACTTAAAATCCAGCCAATGAATGGAGTACGTCCCAGCTGGTATTTACAGTGAAGTTAAAACAGGAGACTCCAGGTCCAGAGAAGGTGGTGTAGACGCCTTTCGTCTGCTCCCCGCTGCTGAGTGTAAATATAATCCCCAGAAATAACCCAGAAGTCTAAGGAGAGCTCTGTTCACAAATGAACTCTACAGTCTAGTTCTCCTGTTAAAGAACTAGATTCACCAAAATATCAAGAATACAAAGTGTCCCTTTTCATAAAAATGAACATCTTAAGTTAGATGAGAGACAGGTGTTTCCTGGAGCGGTTAAGACGCTGCCTGGGAAGCCTGCCCCCACCGGAGTGCCTGGGCTGGAGCTCTGGCTCCACTCTGACTCCAGCCTCGAGTGCCCACCTGCAAGGCAGCAGCTAATGGCTCAAGCACCTGGATCCTGCCACGCACGGGGTGACCCGCACTGAGCTGTGGACCCTGGATCCTGCCACGCACGGGGTGACCCGCACTGAGCTGTGGACCCTTGGCTTTAGCCTGGCCCAGCTCTAGCTATTGTGGGCATTTGGGGAGTGAATCAGCAAAAAGGGAGACCCCCCTCTCTCTATCTCTGTGTGTCTCTATGCCTTTCAAATAAATAAAAAATAAAAACTTAAAAAAAGAAAAAATACCTACTTCAGACAAGTAGTTTCCAGAGTACATGTTTTTATTTATAGATGCAAAATACATCACCCTTCCACACACACGGCAGCTGTAAGCTCTGCACGTGAACCCTGACAGGGAACCCCGATCTCCCGACTCACAGCCTCTGTCCCTCAGCGGAGGGCTCCAGCCTGCCAGGCGCTGAACCAGCCCAGAAAGGGACAGGGGAACCCGCCGGCTCAGAAAGGGGTATTTAGTAAACACACGTCCAAAGCTACAATCCTAACAAGGAACAGGCCAGTGCGACTTTCACTTTCCTGCTACTCCAATGTCACATGAGGGCCTCCATAGACACTAATTTCACACAAGCAAAACATCTCATTTTTTAAATGAAAAGAGCAATATAAGAAGTTAATGTCTGAAATGAAGGGTTCCAGGTCCAGGTACTCAATTTTCCAAGAACAATCAAATGGGAAAAAAAATACTGACAGACATTCTTAAGTATTCTTTTCATACTCTCAAAATCTAAAATAAAGTCTTCGTATAAATTAAAATAGTACTTCAATCAAACATACAATACAAACTAAAGTTTTGCATCGGCAGTCTTGTAGACACTTTGAACACTTAAACATCAGAGGCATGTATAAATTCCTGTAAGAGTGAGAAATACCGCACACAAACCTCCTTCATGACCGCATCGTGTGAACTCCTGGTGTACACAACTGGATTTGCAGTGACGGGCGCGGCGCAGATGGACACTGAGGTCACGTTAGGCAAGACGGCGATCCTTCAGAGGACTCTGAACACCTGCCTCTCAGGGCGCTGGGTCTGGCTTTGCAATAAATACGCAATAAATACCCCCGGGACACGGCGTGTAGGGCAGCGCTCATCGCTCTCCATTGGAAAGTCTCTCCCCAGAGTCGCAGCGCGGCAGAGGCAGCCGGGCGGGCGGGGCGCTGGGGCTCTGCAGCAGCTCCACCACCACGGCCAGCTGGCGGTCCACGTGCTCCTGCAGTCTGCGCACCCGCTCATCAATGTAGTCCATGAGTTTCTTTTCCATCAGCTCCATGTTTTTGGAAAGAATCTTCTCCAAGTAGGAGCAAACAGGCTGTGTTTCCATTCTAAAAATAAAATGAAAAAAAAAAAAATCAATTTTCCCTAAAAGTGTGTGAAAAACCCGAGGCCATATGGACAAGCAGTCAACACACACAGTTGACATGTGCCTGCACAACTGTTCTGTCTCCGTGTGCCACCTGTCCAGGTTCCACGATGCACGCACAATATGTAATCATAGTCTTGAATGCCCAACACATTCTGATTTGTTTAATTCTTTAAATAGTTACGAAGTACACAACCGAAGATGAACCCTTAAAGAAAATGGCTGCAGGCGGGTCAGGGTTGTGGCACAGTGGGTAAGCCACTGCCTGCCAAGTGGGCATCCCATACGGGCCCTGGTTCCTGTCCCGGCTGCTCCATTTCTGAGCCAACTCCCTGATAATGCACCCTGGGAAAGCAGTGGAAGATGGCTCACACGCTTGGGCCCTACCCCTCAGGTGGGAGATTCAGAAGAAGCTCCTGGATCCTCCCTGGGCCTGGCCCAGCCCTGGCTGTTGTGGCCACTTGGGGAGTGAACCAGCAGATGCAGGATCTCGCTCTTTCTCTCCAATTCTACCTTTCAAAGAAAACAAAAAGCAACCTCAGCATACTGCTTTTTAAGAATTCCTTTTTTTTTTTTTTTGGGCCAGGCAGAGTTAAGACAGTGAGAGAGACAGAGACAGAGAGAGAGAGAGAGTTGTAGACAGTGAGAGACAGAGACAAAGGTCTTCCTTCTGTTGGTTCACTTCCCAAATGGCCACCATGACCGGCGCTGCGTCGATCGCAAGCTAGGATCCAGGTGCTTCTCCTGGTCTCCCACGCGGGTGCAGGGCCCAAGCACTTGGGCCATCCTCCACTGCACTCCCGGGCCACAGCACAGAGCTGGCCTGGAAGAGGAGCAACTGGGACTAGAAGCTGGGGTGCTGGCGCTGCAGGCAGAGGATTAGCCTAGTGAGCCACGGCACCGGCCAAGAATTCCTTCTTAAGTCAAGAGCTTTGACCTCTGCACTGCCCAGCTCCCCCGGGACATCTACACTGCCAGCAGCACCATTCTTGGGCTCTGGGGTCATTATTAAGTAAAACAGACTGAACTGCCACACAAGCCACGGCTGGCCTGGTGACTAACACGGCTACCGAGGGAGAGCGGGTAGGTGACGCGTGCACTCAGAGACGCCAGACAACAGGTTCATATTCCAGGCAGGACAGAGGGGGATGACAAGAGACCCCATCACACTACTCAGAATGGCGTGCGACAGAACACTTGTGAACTGTTTATTTCTGGAACGTTCCCAGCTGCATTCTCAGCCCATGGCTGACTGTGGGGAACTGAAGTGAAGCCAGGGAGGAGGGAGAGGCTACTGTGGTTCTAAGCCAGATGTTGCCGTGCAGGTTCAGGCAGCCTCCGTCAGCATCAAGCTACAGAACTCTCCTGCACCACAAGCTCTGCCTGTGCTCCGGCCTTACAGGCACCCCCCACCCGGCCCTCCGCAACCCTGGCAGCACTGGCTTCTTCCCCAGCTGGGGACGCTGCATAGATGCAGTCATGCGCATGCCGTCTTCTGCGAGCTTCTTCACTTGGCGTAATCCCCTGAGCTGCTGCGGGCATCAGCTCACTGTTTTCTGGGCGAGGACTCCTTGGTGTGTGCTCTGCTTGTTTCACCGCTGGACAAACACGGGATGCGTTGTTTTTTCCCACTTGCTGGCTATTCCAGGTAACGCTGCTATGAACCACCAGGCACAGCCTTCTGTGTGGACAGTCTCACGTCGTGAGCGTCCAGCAGGGCAGTGTGACTTCTGCCGTATGTGCTAAGTCTGCTTAGTTTTTTGCTGTTATTTTTTTTTGACAGGCAGAGTGGACAGTGAGAGAGACAGAGAGAAAGGTCTTCCTTTTTCCGTTGGTTCACCCCCCAATGCCCGCTGAGGCCGGCGCGCTGTGGCCAGCGCATCATACTGATCCGAAGGCAGGAGCCAGGTGCTTCTCCTGGTCTCCCATGAGGTGCAGGGCCCAAGCACTTGGGCCATCCTCCACTGCACTCCCTGGCCACAGTAGAGAGCTGGCCTGGAAGAGGAGCAACCAGGACAGAATCCGGCGCCCCGACTGGGACTAGAACCTGGTGTGCCGGCGCCGCAAGGCAGAGGATTAGCCTACTGAGCCACGGCGCCGGCCCAGTCTGTTTAGTTTTTTAAGAAACCTGACAAGCTGTTTTCCAAAACTGCTGTGCGTTTAACAGCCTCGCCAGCAACGTCCGAGAGGTCCAGCCTCCCTGCACCTTCGCAGCGGCCAGTGCTCTCGTCATTCTTCTTCCACCCCGAGGCTGTGGCGGGTGACGAGGACGCAGCTGTTTCAATCTGTCTGTTTTTCTGAATGTCTGTACCACAAGTCTGCAGTCACGTACTGGAATTGTTTTCTCACGTTATTCCAGTGACTTTCTAGCTTAAAATTTGCAGGCAAATTCTCCTTAAGAGAATATCAACTCCCAATATTTTCAAGTGTAGGCTATTACATCAGAAGTCCTAAAAACTCACAATATTATATATACTTCACAGTCAAGTTTTAAATCTTTCATACTGACAAAATTATTAGAAAAGTACACACAATTCTGATGGGGAAATGAGCAAGATCAAAAGTGGTTTTCTGGGGCCAGTGCTGTGGCTAACTTGGTTAATCCTCTGCCTGTGGTGCCACCATCCCATAGTCCCGGTTGCTCCTCTTGCAGGCCAGCTCTCTGCTGTGGCCTGGGAGTGCAGTGGAGGATGGCCCAAGTGCTTGGGCCCTGCACCCCATGGGAGACCAGGAGAAGCACCTGGCTCCTTGCTTCGGATCAGCGCAGCGCCGGCGATAGCGGCCATTTGGGGCATGAACCAATGGAAGGAAGACCTTTCTCTGTCTCTCTCATTGTTTATAACTCTACCTCTCAAATACAAAGAAAAAAAAAAAAAGAGTGGTTTTCTTTAGGAAACGATTCTACTAAAACAACATGGGAATAGAAGGAATCTCACGTGTTCAAAACAGATTAAACGCATGGCTATAATCCACACGGCCATTGAATACGCCCTGAACTACAGGATATAGAACCACCTCCCACCCACCGACGGAATCTTGAGCTGACACCCAACAGTCAAGGGCTCCCAAGAAATACACAGCCAGCTAATGAATTCACCTCTCTCTCCCCCTCTCCATTTGTAAACTTGAAACACTGGATGAAACAGTTGAGAAAACTATTCTTTAGGGAATGGTGTTGTGAGTCAATGGATAAAGCCACTATTTGAGATCCTTGCATTCCTCATCAGAGACTGATTCCAGTCCCAGCCGGTCTGCTTCTGATTCACTTCCTGATAACGCTCCTGGGAAAGCAATGCAAGATGGCCTGAGTGTTTTTTCTTTTAAGATCTATTTATTTATTTGAAAGGCAGAGTTACAGAGAGGCAGAGGCAGAGAGGAGGGAGGGAGAGAGAGAGAAAGAAAGGTCTTCCATCTGTTGGTTTACTCCTGCAATGGTTACAATGGTTGGAGCTGTGCTGATCCGAAGCCAGGAGCCAGGAGCTTCTTCCAGGTTGCCCACACGGGTGCAGGGGCCCAAGGACGTGGGTCATCTGCTGCTGCTTTCCCAGGCCAGAGCAGAGAGCTGCCACAGCGCCTGGCCCAGTACTTGGGTCTCTGCTAGCTATGTGGGAGACCTGGATGGATCCTGGCTTCAGCCTGGCCCAGCCTTGACTGCTGCAGCCGTTTGGGGAGTGAACCAGTGGACAGAAGCTCTACGTCTCTTCCTCTCTCATTCTGCCTTTCAAATGAATATTTATTAACTGTTCTGGATTATGCAAGAGACGTGGGACTACTGACAAGACATTATAGGAGTAACAGACTTGGCTTGTTTCTCTGCTGCTTCTGTTTCTTGCAGGTCAGTCCTGAGTCAGCCACTTGCACCTGCTCTTTCCTCTGCTCTCTTAGCCTCTACTACTGCGTCTGAGGGCTTACCCTCTCCTATCTTCTGTGGCTTTGTTCCCACTTGTGGAGGAGCAGGTTTAGCTGGCGACCTTGCTGGTCTCTTCCTGGGGTCTTCCTTCACCACCCCGCTCTGCACCGATTCAGGTCCATCACACAAACTTGCATGTGCTGTAATTTTATTTTCATTCAGTTCTACGTATTTGCATTGCCTTTGAGACCTCCTCTTTGAATACGCTGTTTAATTTATAAGGGTTTGGAAATTTTCTTTTGGTCTTTTGGTTATTGACTTCTAATTTGATTTTATGGTCAGAGGATATTCTATTTTGATTGTTTTTAATTGCAGGAGTTTGGATTTAAATTCTTTTTAATTTGTGGGGATTTGGTTTATAAGCAAGGGTGTGGCCCACACCAGCGGGCACTGGAGAAGGAGGCACATTCTGCTGTTGCTGCGTGTCCTGTGAATTTCACCCAGACGCTGACGGCTGACGGCTGACGGCACTGTGCAGTTCTCAGTAGGCTGCTGAACTCCAGTTGTGGAAATATCTACTCCTATTCGGTCTATCAGGGTTTGCTTTATGTATTTTGAAAGTCTGTTGTTTTGTGTCACCATACACTGCGGTGTGATGCGTCACTCTTGTGTTCACGGTGATGCTGGTGAGATCAATCTTTGCTGTCAACCGTGTGAAAGTACAGCCGTGCAACTGCGTCAAGTATCTGAACACTTGATAATAAGTAGCTATGCACTGTATTTTGTTATTTCTGTGTATTCATTTTACTTATTAAAATTTTTTATTGTAGAACAGCACGCCGCATTACACTGCATCGGCCTCAAATATCCTGTGTTTACTGCATCTCTTGGTGCACCAAGAGGCCAGGTTGTGTGACTGACCTCTACCACCAGGCTGTGCAGCTGTGTTCAGGGTGTCAACAGCACCGTGCAGGTGTGCTTGGAGGTGCTCACACAGCGCCACAACGTCCCAGCGACGCGGATCTCGGGCTGTGGCTCCATCCCTCAGCGGTAAATAATCATGATCTTAGTTTTCATTCATGCCAGGATGCCTGTTTCATTCCAAAAGTGTATCTTTGCTGGTACAGAATCTGTGACTGACAGTTTTTCTTTCAGGACTTAGAAAAGCTGTCCCTTCTTCCTGGGCTCCACTTCAGATGAAGCCAGCTTTAAGCGTCCCGTCTTTCTGGGAGGCCTGCTCAGTCTTCAGGGCTCAGCAGACTATCATGTGTTCTGCGCAGATTTCCCTGGATCCACCCTGAGTAGAGTTCATTCCGCTTCGGGAACCCTTCGTCAGTTTTGGGAAAACGCCAACCGTTTTGCTGCTTTGAGTAGGTTTGCAGCCCCACACGCCGCCTCCTCCCCCTCCGATATTGGCCCAGAATTAAAGGCCTGCTGTCCTCCCCTGCAGAGGGTGACATCTGCCACTCAGAACCGAAGCACCACGTGCAGGAGAGCAGGGGTGGACGGTCCGCTTCCTGGCTCTGTCCACACCACTCCCACGACGTCAGGAGAGCAGGGGTGGACGGTCAGCGTCCCGGCTCTGTCCACACCACTCCCACGTGCATCAGGAGAGCAGGGGTGGACGGTCAGCATCCCGGCTCTGTCCACACCACTCCCACGTGCTTCAGGCGAGCAGGGGTGGACGGTCAGCGTCCCGGCTCTGTCCACACCACTCCCACGTGCTTCAGGCGAGCAGGGGTGGACGGTCAGCTTCCCGGCTCTGTCCACACCACTCCCACGACGTCAGGAGAGCAGG
The DNA here is from genome assembly GCF_051225735.1 of Oryctolagus cuniculus. Lineage (NCBI taxonomy): Eukaryota > Metazoa > Chordata > Mammalia > Lagomorpha > Leporidae > Oryctolagus > Oryctolagus cuniculus. Next base: position 8,130,328 of record NC_142881.1, read on the forward strand.
GGTGGACGGTCAGCTTCCCGGCTCTGTCCACACCACTCCCACGTGCTTCAGGCGAGCAGGGGTGGACGGTCAGTGTCCCGCCTCTGTCCACACCACTCCCACGTGCTTCAGGCGAGCAGGGGTGGACGGTCAGCGTCCCGGCTCTGTCCACACCACTCCCACGTGCTTCAGGCGAGCAGGGGTGGACGGTCAGCATCCCGGCTCTGTCCACACCACTCCCACGACATCAGGAGAGCAGGGGTGGACGGTCAGCTTCCCGGCTCTGTCCACACCACTCCCACGACGTCAGGAGAGCAGGGGTGGACGGTCAGCGTCCCGGCTCTGTCCACACCACTCCCACGTGCTTCAGGAGAGCAGGGGTGGACGGTCAGCGTCCCGGCTCTGTCCACACCACTCCCACGTGCTTCAGGAGAGCAGGGGTGGACGGTCAGCGTCCCGGCTCTGTCCACACCACTCCCACGTGCTTCAGAAGAGCAGGGGTGGACGGTCAGCTTCCCAGCTCTGTCCACACCACTCCCACGTGCTTCAGGCGAGCAGGGGTGGACGGTCAGCGTCCCGGCTCTGTCCACACCACTTCCACGTGCTTCAGGCAAGTGGACGGTCAGCTTCCCGGCTCTGTCCACACCACTTCCACGTGATTCAAGCAAGTGGACGGTCAGCTTCCCGGCTCTGTCCACACCACTTCCACGTGATTCAGGCAAGTGGACGGTCAGCTTCCCGGCTCTGTCCACACCACTCCCACAGCGGAACCAGAGTGCGGCTGCTGTGCTCCGAGTTGGTGGAATAGCACCTCCCATCCAGCGTACTGACCAGGGCACCACCGCCTTTTCCCACCCAGCAGGGAGGGCGGGCTCGCAGGCCTGTGCCACTGAGCAGGAGCTGTTGAAAGGCTGGCTTCCTCAGGACTCCCTTTACTGCATCTCGCGCTAGAAGGAACGGGACTCGTTCAGCCGCTTACATTCTGTGCCCACTGCTTGTCCCAGGTTGCAGCGTCGACTCCTACTGTACATGGAAGGCCAAACACCACTCTGTTGTGCCTCAAATCCCATGATCTGTAAGCTGTCTGATTCTTCATCCTCCCTTTCAGAGTATTTGCAGGTTTGCTGTGTTTAGGGATTTTTACCACATAAGGAAGACCGTGAGGAACGGGATATGCCACGTTGGCTGCACCCAGAGGAGTCTTCAGCGGTTTTTAAAACCCAGTTAAGCTTTCCTTTTCTCCTTCTTTGTTGCCATCCTGTGTGACAACCACATCACTGCTGCCCACCCACCACCGAGAGTTACTACTGTCTTCCCACGTCTGTGGCGAGAAGGAACGACCTGTTTTCAACAGATTACTAAATTTCTAAAATTTTAACACTATGGAAGACTTAAAAAATCCAACACATATAAGTATCTCACTTTACACATAAAAAAACTAAGCTAAAAGATGTACACAATAAGGCAAAATACACAAGCCAGGAGTGTGATTGGAGTCCTGAATTCTAGTACAGGGCAACGTTTTAACACGTTACATCAATGGAAAGTATGGGGGAAAAACAAAATACTTAGCTATTTTGCAATCAAGCCAAGACAGCCAAAAACTAAACTATCAGACCACAGTATAAGGGCCTATAAACTGTAATTAAGGGGTAGGGAACCTTTCTCTGCAGAGGGCCATTTGGGTATTTATAACATCACCTGCGGGTCATACAAAATTATCAACTTAAAAATTAGCTGACTGCAGATGCACTGAATTTCAGATACTGCCCAGGGCTGCCTTGGCAGGGCCAGGCCAAGTGATTTCACGGCTGTGCACGGCCGTGGGCTGCAGATCCCCATCCCCTCTGTAAATAGCTAGGAATGGAGGTTTTTGATGACTGCAACATCAGTCCAGGCCAGACAAGATTTACACGGAAATCTGGTAGGACGGCGGGGAGGTCAAATCAGGAGCGTGGACATTCCCCTGGTCCCGCTCCCTGAACTCGGACAGCACCTGCCGCTCTGAGGCTCCTCTGCTGAGTAGTGACGGAACACACGCGCCGCGATTCTGGAGCGGTGCTTAGACACCAGCGTTCGCGTCCTCGGAGGCTCCACCTCCACACCTAAGAAAGGACTTACGCAAGTGGCGCTCGGCCCTCCCGGCGCTCGGCGGCTCCGGCCACGCGGACACGGCTGAGCTGGCCACACAGGGTCTGCAGGAAGGGCAGCACGCTGGGCTCGTCGCCTGCCTTCTCTGACACTGCAGTTCTCAGCTCACTTGCGAGGGCGGAGCAGGTCTGGGGCTCCGTTCTGCACCCGTCCAGGGCTGCCGCGTTTTCTCCACCATGCACCTGTGCGCTTCCCGCGGTGTCACCGGGCGCCAGTGCAGTCCCGACAGGCACAGGTGTGCACGCTGACTTGGCGGGGGCTCCCGCGGGCGCTGGGGACTGCAGCGCGCCCAGATGCTGGTACCCAGGGCTCCCCAGGACCGCCTGCAGCTGCTCCCCCACGGGAATCCGGTTCTGACAAGGCAAGGAGGAAAGGCGAGCAGTGAGACTTGTGCGGCTGCTCTGGGCGACTCCCCGGGGAGGCACTGCCCGCTTGACTGGCTCAGGAAGCCAGGCACACAGCAACAGTAATCCCAGCACTCAGTGGGGGAGGCCAAGGCCAAAGGGACCCGGCCACGGCAATCAGCTTCTAAGGGACAGGGCGGGGACCGGACCTCAGGCCACCCACCCCCACGGTCAGGGCTCTTTAATCCCTTCACCGCAGTGTCTTCTAAAAATATATCCCTGGGGGCAGTGCTGCGGCGCAGTGGGTAAAGCTGCTGCCTGCAACGCCAGTATCCCATATGGGCGCCGGTTCTAGTCCCAGCTGCTCCAATTCCAAACCAGCTCTCTGCTATGGCCTGGGAAAGCAGTAGAAGATGGCTCAAGTCCTTGAGGCCCTGCACCCACGTGGGAGATCCGGAAGAAGCTCTTGGCTCCTGGCTTCAGCCTGGCCATTGTGGCCATTTGGGGAGTGAACCAGCAGATGGAAGATCCTTTCTCTCTCTTTCTCTCTCTCTCTCTCTCCCTCCCTCCCTCCCTCCCTCTGTGTCATTCTGTCTTTTAAATAAAAAATAAATCTTAAAAACAAATATAATACGGGGATGTAGATGGTGAGAAATGCATTAGGGACAGACAAGGACGGAAAGGGAGTAATGAGGGCCAAGGAAGTGGGGGCTGGGGAGACCCTAATGTCAAGAATCCTCTAGCTCCATTCACTGCTCCACACGCTGGACACCTGAGAAATGTTAACCTGTTGTCAATTTAACTTGTTCTACTGAATCCAAGTTTTGAATAAATTTTAAAATGCCCCTGGATAAGACAGATTATTTATTGTTAAACTTAACAATATTTGAACATCAGACAACTTTCTTTTTCCTCTAGGGGCTTTATTCAGTCATAATGGAAAGACTCATTTATTTCTCTCTGATACCTCAAACAACAACAAAAAATGTATGGTATGGCCGGCAATAGGCTAATCCCCCACCTAGTGGCGCCGGCACACCGGGTTCTAGTCCCGGTCGGGGCGCCGGATTCTGTCCCGGTTACCCCTCTTCCAGGCCAGCTCTCTGCTGTGGCCCAGGAGTGCAGTGGAGGATGGCCCAAGTCCTTGGGCCCTGCACCCCATGGGAGACCAGGAGAAGCACCTGGCTCCTGCCATCGGATCAGTGCGGTGCGCCGGCTGCAGCGCGCCAGCCGTGGCGGCCACTGGAGGGTGAACCAACGGCAAAGGAAGACCTTTCTCTCTGTCTCTCTCTCACTATCCACTCTGCCTGTCCAAAAAAAAAAAAGTATGGTAGAAAACTGACAAATGGATGTAACAGGGAAAGGATGGGGAAACCCTCCCTTGTTCACTCCCCACATACCGGGAATGATTGGGGGGGGTCAAAGTCGGGAGCCAGGAACTCAACCCAGGGCTCCCACGAGGGTGGCACACTCAGCGACCCGGGTGGTGGCCTCTGCCTCCCAGGGTCTGCATTAGCGGGAAGACGGACGCAGCAGCCAGAGTCCAGGGTGAAACCAGAGGCTCGACGGGGACACAGACTGCAAACCAGCGCCCTGAGCGCAGGTCGGCACCCAGCCGTGCCCAGCCTCACTGCCAGGAAGCGCACACAGCAACAAGCACACGCCCAACACCAGCTCCGCGGCCAGCTGGACACACGTGGGCACAGCCACTGAACGGGCTCACGTCCTCACTGAGCAGGAAACTGTCCAGAGGAGATCTGATAATAAGGAACCCAGACACAGTGGGATCCTGGGGCCACAGAAATGCGGCAGAGCTGAGGTGGCCCAGGTCCCGGAGGTCAAAGTAAGGAGCCCGGGTTGGTTTTCAGTGAGAGGAAGTGGCTGGGGGCTTCACTCAGCACAAAGACGAAGGCCTGGGCCCTGTGGGTCTTTCTGGCTGCCATGCAGAGGAAGCGTGGTGGGGCAGAGGCCCAGTGAGGACTCCCTGCGGTGCTGAGCAGAGACGAAGGTGGACCAGGAGGGAGGCACAGACCCCACCCCGGCTGAGACCCTCCCTCCTGTGGTTCCTGGGGTTCCAACCCCGCCCACACTCCAGTGCATCAACAAGGAAGTACTTATAAACCTCTCAATATTTACGCTCATTGTTTAAATTTTCACATAACCCTGTGATTTTTATAGTACTATTTAGGTTTTGTAGATGGGAATTCATCCTTTTAAAAGTAAGAATCAGTGGCCGGCGCCATGGCACCATAGGTAAAGCCACCTCCTGCAGAGCCAAAATCCCATATGGGCACAGGTTCGAGTCCCAGCTGCTCCACTTCTGATCCAGCTCCCGGCCAATGCACCTGGAAAAGCAGTGGAAGACGGCCCAGCGCTTGAGCCTCGCACCCTCGTGGGAGACCTGGAAGAAGCCCCTGGCTTCCGATCGGCCCAGCTCCAAGACTGCAGCCATCTGGGGAATGAACCAGCAGATGGAAAATCTCTCTCTCTCTCTCTGTAGCTCTGCCTCTCAAATAATTAAATCTTAAACAAAACAAAAACAAAAAGGAGCATCACCCGCCCCAGGACGCAGGCCAGTGCGCGCCAGCAGCAGCTGCAGCCCCCGTGCGGTCAGGAACCCTCCCCTCGTGCTCCCTTCCCCCTGGTCCCTTTTCTTCCCCTGGAGGAAGGCAGTGTTCTCCACGGGGCCTCCCACCCCGCGTCAGTCTCCCCCCCCCAGTCCCTGCGGCCTCGCCTCTCAAACCTCCCTTCCGGCAAGCCAGGGCTCACTCCCACCCCATCCCATGTTTCCAGACGCCTGAGAACCCTTGCAATACCGCATCATCACTCTGAAAGTCAACGACCCACAACGAAGCTCCTCTCTCCAGGCCCCCCTCCCTCCAGAAATCAGCGGCGTGGCTGTCCTGCAAACCTCCCCGCACGGGACGGTCCTTGGCGGTCCAGGCCCAGCGGCTGTGCTGTCTGAGCCTCGCACAGCCCAGGTCAGTCCCTGACTCTCGTCTGGAGGAGGGCCCGTGGGGGTGCCCTTCTCGCAGTCCCACTGTCTTCTGATTCCACGGACACGTTCCGCGGAGCCGATCTCCAACCACAGGGAGACCTGCACACACCAGACAGCACACAAGCTCTCACCACCTCGCTCCATCCTTTCTGCCTCCCCGCCACTTCTTCACTCAGAAATGACCTTGTACCCACGTCCTTGTCACACCCCCTTCCTCCCGCATGGGAGGCTAGAGCCCCATCTGCAGTGTCTGCTCCGCCTCCTGGCCCCTCCCTGCCTAATCCCACTCCTCTAATTCCGTCTCCTTAGTAGTCTTCCCAAGTCGTCCTCCTCCTTCCCCACGCGCAAGCTCTGAACTGGAAAAGCCTTCCACCAGGAGACTGACTGGTCACTCTGGCCCCCTCCGAGGCCCTGCTCCACGAGAGGCTGCCTACGGAGCACAGCGAGGCCAGCGACAGGAGCCCAGACTGCGAGGACTGCAGCCCGCACGCGGGGCAGGAGGGCGAGTCCCCAGATGTGGATTTATGCGAGCAAACGAGGGAAGCTCTTTCATCAGAGTCAAGACTTAAGGTGACATCACGCGCTGCCTTGTTAAAGGCCCGGCTTGGGAATTTTTAACAGGCGCGGACAGAAATCCACCTGTACTCACCTGCTGCTGAAACCGAACCATATCCATCAGCTGCTGGGCACCCGGCGATAACTTGGAGCCCATGGACCGCATCATGGTTTGGACCTTGTCCAGGTCTATCCTGGACCCCAGAGCAGGAGAGCGTGTGGAGGAATTTGCCGGAACCGACCTCACGTGCACCACAACTCTACTGAGGAACACACACTGCTTCTCACCCAACGACAGCAACTGTCACAAAACAGAAGTTCAGGGACATCAATTCTATTAAACAATGTCCATTCAAGGTCATTTCTGTGTATTAAATATCAAACTCAGGAAAACAACTACAAGCTTGAAATATATTTTCATTTTACGTTTTCTCTAAAATAAGTCAGAACTCCCCATTTATTATGTGGTTCAGAAGAGTAATTTATATATAACTATCATTTTCAAGCTAAAAACAACGCATTAAATGTACAAAGAGTGTAAAGTTCATCTGCTCACGGAACTGAAACAGACTAAGGCCAAGGAGAGACGTTAGCACACTGCAGCGTGCTACAATATTCTGCTTTCTAAGCTCACAGCCCTTCTCACCAGCAAATGAACAATTCTATTTGCTGAGTCGGCGTATTTTCTGTCTTGCTCCACTGCACCACAAGCAACATGATCAATTCTTACTGATCATGTGGGACTTCAGGGTTTACGGGAAACCATCTGTTTATTCAATGTCCCCATCATCTTTTGAAGCCCCTTCATCCTGCTGATTCCCGACGGCCAGTACAGGACCTGGCGTCACGGTGTGCCAGCGCTTGCTGCAGACACCATGTTCACTAAGCAGCCTGGGAGGCTTCCTAAAGCAGTGTCTCAGGACGACTCATTCTCCGAGTCTGCTGCGTGCCTTCCGTACGAATGAGCCGTAAGTGATTAACCCTGCAGGAGGCAATGTGGAGGAAAACGAAGCAGTGATTTTCTTCAGCCCCTCGTTCACCGCCGAGATGAAGAGGTTTGCCCAAGGTTGCCGGCTCGGCAGCAGCAGGGTGGAGTCCATACCTGGTCTGATTTCAGGCACAGTACTCTGTCTACACGCACTAAAGTTCATTTCAGTGTCATTTTTTATAGTCAAGATTCCAATCCACGTCCCTTCAACGTCTGCGGTGTAGACACTGTAATCTCTGAAATTCTGGCTTATTTTTCTTGATATGAGGTAGCTAAACCCAAAATCTGGTTTTGTCATCATAGTCTTATAGACAGAGATAAAGGACAGAGTTGGACTAAACGGTTTAAGAAAGTAACAGTAAATAAGTACTTCTTATCCAAAAACACTGGGAGTCAAATTAGTTAAAATATGTGTGGAGTTACCTTTATTTTACAAGCACGAGCTGATGATTCCAATTTTAAGTATTTTTTGTAGAAAACAATTTCTTGTTCGCTAAAAACAAAATAGAATTAAAGTTGTTTTCACATTCATAGGTTACCATTTGTGGGCACTTACATTTAAAAATCAACAGTCTCCAGGCCATTACTTAAATCCTGAGATTCACTGTGCCTGGGAGGGGACAAAGGGCAGGCCCCACGCTAGTGACTGGATACTGACACTGGATCTGCCAATTAGCACTCTGTGAGAGAATGAAAGAATCCATATAAGACCACGCAGCATGCAGCATACAGCAAAGCTCCGTGAGTGGCCACTACTTCTCCCGGGAAACACGGGACGGCTCACATTTCGCGTGATATTCAGGAGAGATCATTACAGAATTCTCCTTCAGGGAGCAGAGAGAATATCAAACTGTGGATGAGGCAGGCTGCTGCACACGGGCGTGGGCACCACTTGTAATGGTTTTCCTTCCAAACAAATGTGTTCAGAGATCCAGACTAATCGCCAAACTCACTCCTGGAAAGCAAAGCAGGGCGAGCTGACCGAGCGGGCAGCGCACCAGGGACCGGCCAGGGCACTGCAGCAGGGACTCGGGCAGACTCTCACCTCTGCAGGACTCGTGTTTCAGGGACGCTGGGCTCACAGAAGTCAGAGCACCAGACAAGCGCAAGGAACCCCCTGCGCACCGTCCCCACCACGCCGAGCGCTCCTCGCTGAGACTCACTTCCCCACCCTTTTCGGAACACACCTGAGCCTTCCTCTTCCTCTCCCGCTGTCTTGGCTGCTCCCACTCTCGCTCTAAAACCACAGCAAACTGCGTCCTCAAGGAGGCCGACTCCCGAGGGCACCGTCTTCCTACTGCCTCTTGTACTGTCCCCTGGGCAAGTCCTGATTGAAGCGGGTCAGCCGGCAGCATCCCAAGGACGCCCGTGTCGGCCTCAAATCACCTCCTCTGTAGCTCCAAATGTCCACAGCCCTGAAAGCTGACTAAGCCCATCTCGACTGCCCTCCAGATGCCAGGGTCTACACTTCTGTGTGCACAGGGTCTACACGGCTGTGTGCACAGCGGCAGCTTCCCCTCCCCCCACCACGGGCCAGCACCAGCGGCAGGAGGATCTACACATTCCACAAAGGTCGAGGAAACTACACCACTCGCTCAGAATATTCCAGAAGCACAGGCACAAACCTGCCCCTCGGGACGGAACCGACGCTCTCGCCCCTGCTGGTTCCACAGTACTCCTGGCCCAGGTACACCTCCATGTTTCTCGCTGAGCTCACGACGCCGACGGCTGCCACGGCGTCCCCTCCCTCAGGGTCACACAGCAGGTACAGGAAGCAGGGGGCCTCGTCCTGGCTGCACTGGCTCCTCTCCAAACGCACCAGACCCTGGCTGAGGACAAAGTCGGGAAGCCCTGCTCAGCGCGGGCTCGGGGCACTGCTCCCACCGCCCACAGGCCGCGGGCGTCTCTCAGGGAACTGCATTTTATCTGAGAGGTGGGTGGATAGAGGTAGACAGGTAGACAGGTAGACAGATAGATGGATGACAGATGATAGATGATATAGATAGGATGATGGAGATGACATAGACAGATGATGGATAGATAATAGATGATATAGACAGACGATAGAGATGACAGATGATGGATACGTAGACAGATGATGATAGATGGATAGATAGAAGATAGAGATGATTGATAGGGATGATAGATGGATGATAGACAGATAGAAGGATGATACGCCGCTATAATCTCACGCCTGGTTCCCTCCCCAAACGCTGCGCCAGGCTGCAGCCAGAGCCTGGAGCTCCTTCTGGTCTCCCAGGTAGGAGGCGGGGAGCCCAGCACCTGAGCCCCCAGCCCTGAGCCCGCACCTGCGGCCCGGGGCGCGCATGCGCAGGAAGCTGCCCGGGCAGCCGGCGGGGACGCGGCCCCGGCTCCCAGTGGCGTCCGCGCCCCCTGGGCCGGCGTTCCTGCCCCCGCACTGCCCGGCCCGGGCCGCCGCGGGCTGCGGCCGCACCCACGGGACACGGAGGCCGCAGACGCCGGGTTCCCGGTCCTCCCCGGCCGTCCCCGGCCTCCGCACCTGACCCTCTGCTAACTCCGTCAGTTTCCGGGGCGCCCGCAGCGCGCACGGAGGCCGGCGGAGGACGCGGCCCGGGACGAACACGCGTCTCTCCGCCACGCAGGGCAGCGGCGCCCACGCCGGGCCTCCGGGACGCACCGCGGTCGCGCGGGGGCTCGTTCGCTGGCCTCGGGCTGGACGGGTGGGTCGAGCCCCGCGGGAGGGAACGCGGTGCGCGGCGACCAGGACCGGGGGAGGCCCCGGCGTCGCCCACGCCCGCCCGCACGCCCCGGGCCCGCACCCTCTGCCCTCGCGGCCGCCGGCTCCCCGCACGCCTCCCGCAGCAGCGCGGAGCCCCGGCCCCACCGCCGCAGCGCACCCCGGAGCCGGCGGCGCCAGCAGCTCCTCCCAGTCCGGGTCCCGGGCGTCCACGCCAGCCCGCAGGAGGACGAGGCTCTGGGTCAGGACTCCGCCGGCGGCATCCCAGGAGGCGGCCAGCGTCGGGCGGCGGCCCGGCTCCCCGGCCTCGCTGCCGGCGTCCATTCTGCCGCCGCTGGACCAGACTAACACCGGAACCTCTCTGCCAGGGCTGAGTTTCCGCCCGTGCAGCGAGGAGCGAGGAGACGGTGCGACTTCCGGCTGCACGCCCGAAATCCGCCACTGGTCGCCCCTGGGGGAGTCCTGCAGGCCCCACAGACGCGCATGCGCAATCCCGCGGTGCTCAGGAACGGCCTCCAACGACAGGGCGCGAGATCAGGGCACGGGCATGCGCAATGGCAGCGCCCGGTCGCCCGAGCAGCCGGTGCGCAGGCGCGGTGCGCTGAGCGCGGAAACGGTTTGGCGTGGGGGAGTGGAGACAGCGGGGGTGAGGGTTGCGGAGGAGAGTGTCGCCTCGTCGGTCCGCGAGCGCAGCGAGACCACCGTGACGTCAGGGTTCTCCGGGGGATGAGGGTCTCCTTCAGCCCGCGGTGGGGCGGGATCGGGGCGTCCTCGCAGGTGCCGCCCTCTCTCTTCCCCACTCGCGTTCTGCCCGCGCGGGGCGATGAGGTGCACGGGCAGGGTGGGCTTGGGCGTGCCGGCCTCTGCAGCCGGGTCTCCACTGTCGCAGGCCTGGCCCCGGGGAGCGCGGGTTAGAGACGCGGTGGTGCGGGCGGAGAAACCTGGGCTCGGGCTCCCCCGGTCCTCCTCTGGGCGGAGGTGGTCGTGGCTGCCTCGGCGGCCAGTGGGCGCGGGGCTGCGGCCCTCGGACACGGAGAATGTCCGTCACGAGCCACTGTCACGGGGCCGGAGCCGGTCTCCAGCCGGCGGGCGTCTCCCGCACTCCCAGCTCAGGGTGCTGCGGGTGTGACCAGCGGCTTTGCATCCCCTCAGGTGGGGGCAAGCGTCCACTCAGCCGGCAGGGAAGGGGCTGGGCCCTGGGGAGGCCGGAGGTCCGGGGTCCAGGCCACCTCGTGTGACCTGGCGGCTTTAAATCGCAGCTCAGGGTGGGTGCAGTCTTAGGACCGGAGCGGGAGAGGGGGCCGGCCGTCTCCAGGAGACCCCCATCCCCAGGAGACCCCCAATTCAGGACCCCCATCTCCAGGAGACGCCCAATTCAGGACCCCCAATTCTAGGAGACCCCCATCTCAATGACCCCCATATCAGGAGACCCCCCCTACCTCCGTGAGACCCCCTTCCCCAGGAGACCCCCATCTCAATGACTCCCCATCTGAGGAGACCCCCCCATCCGCAGGAGACACCCCATCTCAATGTCCCCCATCTGAGGAGACCCCACCACCTCCGTGAGACCCCCATCTCCATGAGACCCCCATCTCCAGGAGACCCCCATCTCTGTGCGCCCTCCCATCTCTAGGACCCCCACCTCCAGAGCCCCAAGCCATCAGCACACACGGGAGCCCCGTCCACGGGCGCCCCGGTAGGATGGCCCAGTGAACAGACACCCCGCCTTGGAACCCGCGCACTGGTGGAAGCCGGCGACCCTGCGGGCGCCCCGCCTGAGCTCCTCTCGGTTCAAGCTTCCTCCGCTGCTGCCAATCGAATAAAAGTTTCTTTTCTAATAAAGATTTCTGCCTCTTTGCAAACTGTTTCCCGGCTCTTTATTCTCTACTAGTTTAGGAAAAGAACCCAGGAGACTCGCTCCGGCCACCGCCCTCCCCTCCGCGACCGCCAACACTCCCCATGTGTGATTTTTACAAAGATTATTTGAATGAGCTACGGAGAGGGAGAGAGCAAGCGAGCAAGCTGGTTCACGTCCCAGATGGCCACCACCAGGAGCCAGGAGCTTCTTCCGGATCTTCCAGATATTTAGAATTTTCCAGCTTTCCAGCATTGATTTCCAATTTAATGCCATTGTTGTCTGAGAACGTACATTGTGTAATTAGCAGGGCACTTCAAAAAGCTCATGAGACAAGAAAAAGCAATTAAAAGTTTATTTTGGTGAAAAAAAAATTGAACTCCGGAACTCCTCTTTCTGCTTTTTTTTTTTGTCTCATGAGCTTTTTGAAGTACCCTCCTAATTACACAATGTTCTCAGACAACAATGGCAAGAAATTGGAAATTAGTAATGGAAAGCTGGATAATCCTGAATATTTGGAAGTTAAACTACCCACCTCTAAAGCACACGGTTAAAAGAAGTTCAAGAGAAATTCAACAATATTTTGACTTAAGTGAAAATACGAGCTATAAAATGTGGGGCCCGGCGGGAGCGGTGCTTACCGTGGAATCTCACTGAGCAAGCGCAGAGGAGGAACGATCTAGAACCAGCTCTCCACGTCTGCTGCAGCAGAGACAGGCAGCGCCCCGTGTGGAAAGCAAGCAGAGCTGACAGGAAGGGAGACAGCGAGGCGCGTGGGTCTGCCGTGGCGCAGAAACCTCGCACTTCCCACGCAGGCCACGCAGCCAGGGCCTGAATCCCTGCCGCGTGAGGCGAGGGCGCGCTGTGGGTGAGGGGCTGCAGGATCCGCCACGGCCGCTCTCCCGACTTCTCTGCCATAAACCGGGACTTCGCCTCCCACCCTGAGAGAGACCTGAGGCTTCCTGCCTGCCCTGCAGAACAAGACCAGGGCAGTGAGCCCCGTAGCGTCCTGTAAGTGGTTGCTACGGCACAGCTCGCCGGCACATCCAGCCACTGTGTCCTGGTGCCATCCTTGGCGTTCACAACAAGGATGTTGGCACCTGCGGCTCCCCTGCCTTCCACCGTCTGTAAGTCACGGCCGTCTATCCAGAAGTGGATTGTTTAGTCTCTGCCGGTGGAATCCGTCAGGATTTATCTCGTCTTCGTGAGTGTTTGGCAGCGCCACGTTGGCTGCCGTCCTTCCAGTCAGTTTTGTGACGCACAAGATGGCACATGCGTATTTCTTCTTGCACGTGCGTTCTTCAGAAAAACAGTTTCAAAGCCGATGATGACGCCTCGTTTGTGATGCGGACGAACAGCAGGGAAAAGCCTGTTCACTTCCACAAGTAACCGTGGCGTGCCCATATGTGCCTGCTATGCTGGTGTTAACGATGTCCTGGCGACGAGCTTCATGTGTGGCGCTGGCTGTGAACCCGAGAGTGACTGGGGCGAAGGGAGCACTCCCTCTTCTGCGGTGCTGATAGCGAGCCGCTCACACAGCTGCTGTGTTCTCACCTGGGTCTGCGTGTGAGTGCAGCTGATGTGTTTTCCAGGAAGCCTGCAACCACACGATTATGCAAGACCAGCGTTAGAAAAGGCTGCAGCCTCCAGAGCCACCTGGCCAGGTGCCAAGAGAGGCAGAACGGAGCCGTGCTCCTCTGCCTCTGAATTTCATCATCTGGGGTGTGTAAACCTGAAAACAGTTGAACCAGGCTCTCCAGTGGAGTCAGTTAAGTCCTGCTTCCAAAAGGCCCGAAGTCATTTTTTTCAATTCTTTAAAGATTGATTGATTGATTTGATAGAGTTACAGAGAGAGAGGGAGAGACAGAGAGAAAAAGGAGAGAGATCTTCCATCCACGGTTCATTTATCAGGTGGGCACAACAACTGGGGCTGGTCCAGGCCGAAGCCAGGAGCCAGGAGCTTCATCTGGGTCTCCCATGCAGGTGCAGGGGCTGAAGCACTTGGGCCGTCCTCCACTGCTTCCCCAGGCGCATTAGTGGGGAGCTGGATCAGAAGTAGAGCAGCTGGGACTGAACTGGCACCCACATGGGATGCCAGCATTACAGATGGCAGCTTAACCTGCTGTGCCACATTGCCAGCCCCTGCCAGAGGTTTCTTTCTTTCTTTCTTTCTTTCTTTTTTTTTTTTTGACAGGCACAGTGGACAGTGAGAGAGAGAGACAGAGAGAAAGGTCTTCCTTTGCCGTTGGTTCACCCTCCAATGGCCGCCGCGGCCATCGCGCTGCGGCTGGCGCACCGCGCTGATCCAATGGCAGGAGCCAGGTGCTTCTCCTGGTCTCCCATGGGGTGCAGGGCCCAAGCACTTGGGCCATCCTCCACTATACTCCCTGGCCACAGCAGAGAGCTGGCCTGGAAGAGGGGCAACCGGGACAGAATCCGGCGCCCCGACTGGGACTAGAACCTGGTGTGCCGGTGCCGCTAGGCGGAGGATTAGCCTAGTGAGCCGCGGCGCTGGCTGCAGAGATTTCTAATATTAAAATATCTACCACTGGACGCAACATGGAGAAATATTTGCTGTTAGAGGAAAATGTTATGAGCACCCCATTTCTTTACAGCAATATGATTATAGATATTCTTTGTTGCTTTTATGGTAAAAGACATTTAAGTTTTATTTATTTGTTTGAAAGCATGACAGAGGGAGAGAAAGAGATTTTCTGTCTGCTGGTTCACTCCCCAAATGCCAGCAACAGCCTTGGCTGGGCAGGGCTAAAGCCAGGAGCCAGAAGCTCCTTCTGGATTTCCCAGGTGGGTGTCAGGAACCCAAGTAGTTGATCCATAGCCTGCTGCCTGCCAGGTGCCTTAGCAGGGAGTTGGATTGGAAGTAGACGTGGACTAGATCCCAGGAGCTCCAGTATGGAATGGGGGTGTCCTACGCAGTGGCGTCACCTGCTGTTCCACAACACTCACCCTGAAAATAATGTTTAAAAAAACTTTATTTTTGAGGTGGAGAGAGAAAGATATGGGAAGATTCTCCTCCACTGGTTCACACCCTCCAGCTCGCCCAGTGGCCAGCACCGGGCTGCGTCCAAGCTGGGGGCCAGGAAGCTGCAGGTCTCCCGTGTAGGCGGCAGGGACCATCTGTCACTGCTGCCTTCAGGTGTGCACTGGCAGCTGGATCAGGAGCTGAAGCTGGGTGTCAACCACAGGCAAGTGGTGTGGGCCACATCATCCTCGTCCTGTTTTTCCCCAGATTTCAAGATATTTATTATAAATTTTTTATGGTTGATGTTTTGGATTTCTAAACAAATCATCTCTTCAATAAAGATGTCCAAACACATTTGAAATGAAAAATTCTCAGCAAGGTTTCTGGTGTGCCATTGTCACTTTTTAAAAATCTAAGTGTAACGGTTGGATGCCTAAATGATCCTAAGAACTTCATATATAAAGCAGCTATGTGTGCTGTGATTTCTCTTTGAACATCTTTTACACTTCTTGCTTGTTGAATTATATATGCATGTATCCATATCCTCTATATCTAAAACACTCCTGGACCATTAACATAAACCAAATGTCTTAAGAGATATGAAGCCCTTTTAAACCTGTCATCTTATAGTCGAGGTGACATTTATAAATATTCATAAAATGTAGACTAAGTAACATTATGTACAGCTAAGTAAGTTGAATGTTTGTTCAATACAATGAACTAGAAGAAGCGCAATTTTCTGTAGTGGAAGGAAATGGTAACCATGAAACTATTGCATCTGTAAGTTGCAATACGGTTCAGAAGGAGCAGTCCCTCTGCAAGGAATAAGGTACCTCTGTTAGCACCTTACTGCAGTTCATTGTGGTGCCATTTGGTTTTGCCTGAATTCTTTCTTCAATGGAAAATGTTACCAATCTTTCTTTCATAGAATCTCTGTTTTTTATTTTTTCCCTAAACTTGAGTTTAAAATCCTTGTTATGCTCTTGATTATGTACAGTTAGCATGCTGACCGCTCCCGCTGCGGCGCCGGGTAGAGTCGCCGGGCTCTGCCGGCCCTGCACAGTCCAGGGCTGTGCCGCGGGTTCCCCAGGAGCGCGAGCGCATCCCGCACCGTGAAGTAAACGGGAGCGTTCTCTGTCTCCCGGCATCACAGCCACGCGTCGCGGAGCGTCTCCGGGACAATCTGTGAGCCGAGGTCGCGCGTGCGGAGGCGGCGTGCGGGGCGCAGAGCCGGGGACTGCGAGGCGGCGGCGTGCGGGGCGAGTGACGGCTCTGAGAAGCAGGTGGCTTTGCCCTACTTCCCCTGACCTCTCTGGCCGCCCTGGCTGTGTGTGGGCCGCAGAGAGGCCTGCAGGATGGCGAGGTGCGGGGAGCCCCTGAGTCCTGCCACAGGGCCTCCGTGGAAGCGCCAGCTCTGGGAGAACGCGGCTCCCCTAAGGAAATTTAGAGAGACTTAGATTCAGAATTCCGCTGTAACGTTCTGTCCTTTCTCGCTGGGGGTATGGGGGTGGGGGGAGTGCGGGGCGGCCTGGAGCCCCAGCCAGCCTCTTCCTCTGTCTGTGCACAGCCCCTGCCGCAGGGTCTCTCTGGCAGGTGCCCCATGCCCCCTGCTGTGCGGCTCGGGCCAGGTCCTGGGCCACTTTGCGGGCTAGAGCGAGAGGGGCAGGAGGAGCAGCAGTCCACAGCTGCAGGGCCGCACAGGAGCTCACAGGGGACAGCACTGGCACTGCCCAGGGGAGGCGATGTCTTCCCTCCTCTCCTCGGAGGTGTCCCTGCTGATGTGGGCTGGGGAGGGAGGTCTGTTACAGAAATGAAACGGAACAGAAAACTCCTGTGGCTTCCTTGGCTGCCTCGGGAGCTCCAGGTAATCGTGTTGCTTTGGAGGCCGGGAGGTGAGGATGCTCCCACCTGAGCGCGGCCTGGGGACCCTTCCCCACAGGATCTAGGTCCCTCCGCTCAGACAGGGAGGTGTGGCGTCCTCCACACACGGGGATGCGTGGCTCCAAGTGCAATCGGTCCAGCAGGAAATGGCCTGGAGGCAGCCCAGGCAACAGAGAAGCACGACCATGTGTGCGTGGAGACCCCGTGGCGCATTGTCAGTTCCTCCGTGCACCAGGGCGGGTGGTGCTGCCCCCCTGCCTGCTTATTGCTGACGGGCGGCGGGGGGGGGAAGCTCCCTGGAGGCGGCCCTGGCACCTGAGCAGTGCGGGTCTCCTGTGCTCTTGCTGCCAACCCCGAGACACACATTCAAGGCGTGGTGGGAGGGGGAGGCGCTGGGTGGGGGGCAGGAAGGGGCTGTGGCATGGGGACTGCTTCTCTCAGCTGCTCTGGCTCACCTCCTGGAGTTAAGGAGCCCATGGCAGCCACCAGTGGCCAGAACAGTCACTGAGTGGTGTGCACGGTGCTCCGGGCCCTGTCCACCCCTGCCCTAGACAGAGGCAGCCACCTTGGCCTGAGCCAGGAAGGTGGGGATGACTGAGACCCGTGGATGTGCTTCTGAGGCACGTTCATTGCTTTGCACTTCCAAGTTTTTTTATCCTCGGGGTAGAGTTGGAGCGAGGGAAGCCAAGATGCAGAGGGGGAGTGGAGTTTCTGCTTGATTCTCTGGTCTTCAGGTTTTTTTTTTGTTTTTTTTTTTTGTTTTTTTTTTTTTTTTTACAGGCAGAGTGGACAGTGAGAGAGAGAGAGAGAGACAGAGAGAAAGGTCTTCCTTTGCCGTTGGTTCACCCTCCAATGGCTACCGCGGCCAGCGTGCTGCAGCCGGCTCAATGCGCTGATCCGAAGTCAGGAGCCAGGTGCTTCTCCTGGTCTCCCATGGGGTGCAGGGCCCAAGCACTTGGGCCATCCTCCACTGCACTCCCAGGCCACAGCAGAGAGCTGGCCTGGAAGAGGGGCAACCGGGACAGAATCTGGCGCCCCGACCGGGACTAGAACCCGGTGTGCCGGCGCCGCAGGTGGAGGATTAGCCTATTGAGCCGCGGCGCCGGCCTGGTCTTCAGTTTTGTAACTGGGTGTGTTGGCCTCAAATAGCTCAAAAGGGGAAGGGATGGGGGGGTGATCCAGACACCACATTTCTTCTTTGTGGTTCCAGAAGGGGCTGGGGTGCATGGAGAGCTATAGAGAGCTAGGAGTTGAAGTGTGTCTGCGGACATACACCAACTGATACAACAGCCGTTGTGCTGTCAATTCGACAGGCATTGCTGGGGTGAGGGTGGAGTGAGGCTTGGCAACTGTGCCTTCTCTCACCCCTGACTTCTCCAGTGTGGACAGGGGCCTTGAGGGTCCTGTGGATGTCACCCCCTTGGGAGCCAGTGAACATGTGCCTCATCCTGAATGTTCGGAGCTTGCGTCCACACCTCCGGAGCAGTTCTGGATAATGATCAAGTTTCAGTTTCTTTTTTCAAGATTTGACTTGACAGTTTCAGGCTGAGACCGTGAGTTCGTTGGAAGGATCTTTAGTCCCTTGAGGGTTTGGAACATCTTTCTTGTCATGAAGGTCTCAGAAGTGTCTTAAGTGAAAAAAGTGTGTGTGTGTGTGTGTGTGTGTGTGTGTGTGTTGTGGCATAGCCAGTAAAGCCATCCTCCTCAGTGCCAGCATCCCATCTGGGCGCCAGTTCAAGTCCCGGCTGCTCCACTTCTGATCCAGCTCCCTGCTAGTGCCCCTGGGAAAGCATCAGAGGATGGCCCAAGTGCTTGGGTCCCTACATCTACGTAGGAGACCAGATAGAGTTCCTTGCTCCTGGCTTCCACCTGGCCCAATCCCAGCCACTGTGGCCATCTGGGGAGTGAACCAGCAAATGGAAGATATCTCTCTCTGTCTCTGTAACTGTGAAATTCAAATGACTAAATAAACCTTAAAGAAAAAAAAAAAAAAGAAGTGGAGGCAGGTCTGAGTGATGTGGGGTCTGGAGAAACAGACAAAACAACAGAAATACCAGTACACCAGTACACGAGTGTAGAAAGCTGACTGCAGCCGAGGTGAAGATCCCTGGGATGTACTGAAATTCTAGGCTTATAAACTTCACTTCAGTGTCATGGAGAGAAATGACAGGTGATGGGGTGCTGTTGTATTAGATGGTCTTTCAGCACCTATTGCATTTGAGACTGACTTGCAGCAAGAACGAGTGAAAATTCAATTGCAGCAAAGCCTGTTAATTTCATGTTTCAGACCAAAAAGGGCTCCCTTTATAAGTGGCAGCATATTAATGCCCTGTGGCAGGCAGAGTGCTCAGGTCGCCCCCGAGATTTCAGCCCACTAGTGCAGTCCTGTGTAACCCCCTTCCTGGGAGGGTGGGCTGGACCAGAGAGGGTGCTGGGACGTCACGCAGGATCAGTCGACTTTGAGTAAATCACAAGAGATCAAGTGAGCCTTTAAAAGAAGGCAAAGGCCAGCGCCGCGGCTCACTAGGCTAATCCTCTGCCTTGCGGTGCCAGCATACTGGGTTCTAGTCCCGGTCGGGGCGCCGGATTCTGTCCCGGTTGCCCCTCTTCCAGGCCAGCTCTCTGCTGTGGCCAGGGAGTGCAGTGGAGGATGGCCCAAGTGCTTGGGCCCTGCACCCCATGGGAGACCAGGAGAAGCACCTGGCTCCTGCCATCGGATCAGCGCATTGTGCCAGCCGCGGCGGCCATTGGAGGGTGAACCAACGGCAAAGGAAGACCTTTCTCTCTGTCTCTCTCTCTCACTATCCACTCTGCTTGTCAAAAAAAAAAAAAAAAAAAAGAAGGCAAAGCATCCAAGAGGTGCTTTCCTGCCAGCCCGGAAGGAGAAGTGAGCTGCCTTGTGGTGAGCGGCCAGTGAGACGCAGGTCTACAGGTGCTCAGTGGCCTCTGGGCAAAAGCCAGCAGGAAACCGGAACCCAAGTCCTGCAGCCACAAGGGACTGAATTCTCCATTTAGTAGAATGTAAATTCCAGGGGCCGGCGCTGTGGCGTAGCGGGTAAAGCCTCTGCCTGCAGTGCCAGCGTCCCATATGGGTGCCTGTTAATGTCCCGGATTCTCCACTTCCGATCCACCACTCTGGTATGGCCTGGGAGAGCAGTGGAGTATGGCCCAAGTGTGTGGGCCCCTGCACCCGCATGGTAGACCTGGAGGAAGCTCCTGGCTTTGGATCAACGCAGCTCCTGCCATTTCTGCCATTTAGGGACTGAACCAGGAGATGGAAGACCTCTCTCTCTCTCTGCCTCTCCTTCTCTCTCTGTGTAGCTCTGACTTTCAAAGAAATAAATAAATCCTTTTAAAAAAGAGAGATGGGTAACCGTATCAACAATAAAATCAGGCAAGCTAACTTAGGAGAAAATGATCCTTGGTGATTTGGCTCTGCGGCGTGCACTCTGGCCCTCGGAGAGTGATGTTGCCACAGTAGCTGTGCAGGTGCAGCCGCTGCCGAGTCTACTGGCATAACCCTGGGGTGTGGCGTGTGCAGAGTCAGCGAGGGCCTTGATTTCCTTTGACCACGTGGCAAAGGCAGAGACCTTTGAGTTGAGAATGCTGGGCACAGATATCTTGGAAAGCGGTGCCTGTTTTTTCATAAAATTGCTTGGTGTTCTAGCTAAGTTCTATATGTATGTCCATTTAAGCAGTTTTACATATTTATTTATTTTTTTAGAGACAGAGGGACACAGAACCTATCTGCTGGTTCACTTCCCAAATGCCTACAAGGCCTGATGGCCAGGGCTGAAGCAAGGAGCCAAGAACTCTAGACAGGTCTCTCGCATGGGTGGCAGGAGTGCAGCTGAATGAGTCTTTGTCACCAAGGTCGGCATTAGCAGGGAGCTGGAGTCAGAAGCTGGAGCTGGGTATTCACCTCCAATGGGGGACACAGCCACCTCAACTCCAGGCCAAACACCCATCCCTGTTCAAGTATTTTGTAAATTCATGTTTGCATAATTTTCAATACATGTGCAATACCGGAAAAGTTTTCGATGCCTCTAGTATTTTTTACTTAGTGGCCAATATTTTTTACTTATCTGTTAACCATTTTGAAATGAGACTGTGAGGGGCTGGCACTGTGGCACAGTGGGTAAAGCCGCCACCTTCAGTGCCGGCATCCCATATGGGCGCCAGTTCAACTCCCAGCTGCTCCACTTCTGATCCAGCTCTCTGCTGTGGCCTGGGAAAGCAGTAGAAGATGGCCCAAGTTCTTGGGTCCCTGCACCCTCGTGGGAGACCCCGAGGAATCTCCTGGTTCCTGGCTTCGGATCAGCACAGCTCCAGCCATCGTGGCCAATTGGGGAGTGAACCAGTGGGTGGAAGACCTGTCTCTTTCTCTCTCTCTCTCTCTCCTTCTCTCTGTGTGTAAATGACTTTCAAGTAAATAAATAAATCTTTAAAAAGAAAAAAATGAGACTGTGAGATTGCAGTATTATTTTGCAATGAAATGACAGTTGGGGAAAGAAAAGAAAAAGGTTTGAAAACATCCTAGGAAAAAGAACTATCACTGTGATGGATAGCTTGGATGGCACAATAAAGGCAAAAATCTGAAAGGTTAGTTGGGAATCTAGCATTCTAAGCAACAAGTGAAGCTTACTGACACAGCCTTCAACACTCAGCCTTAGCCTTCACTTCCTCTTGGGAAGAGCCTCGAAGTCAGCCAGAGGTGGAAACTTGGGGCCCTGCTCACAGCCCTAAGCTTCCACACAGTATTGCACACATGCATGGTCTTCCAGACTCCCAGAAAATGTGCCAGAGATTTTCAAAACCCACGGGGACATCTCATTCCCCAGAGTTTCCTTTCACTGTTATGGCTAGGCTGTCATTCAACCCAGAAGTTACCTACCAACTCAGACAGCCAAGAATGTAACACAATTGCCTGCAAGGTCCAGCGGGATTGGGAGAATGGGAAGGATCAATAGCTTCTACCATGGAGACATTTCCTAAGAGAAGTAGGACGGTGGGCAGAAGTGTTCACCTGGCCGAGGACACAGCCTACCAGGTGTGAGCTTGAAGGGCTTCCAGAAGTTGTCAGAGTTTGCAGACATCCCAGCAGGGAAGACCAGCCCCATGTCCTGCAGGGAGCAACCCTGGCAGTGAGGACCAGCCCCTGCCTCGCTGCCCAGAAGTCAGTTCCAGCCCCCGTAAGTCACGGCAAAGGAGGTCTTGCCGAGCAGATCACAGAGGTCACGGCTGCTCAGCCCAGCCCCGCAGGTTCAGGCCCTGCCTTCCGAGAACCCACCTTGAACTCTCTCTGTCAACAATCTTCCCAAGAGGAGCTCACCAGGAAGCCCCAGAGAGGACCCAGGGCCCAGTGAGGCCAGCTCACCCCCAGCCCAGGACTGCCAACTGACAGCTCACAAGAAAATGTCACCTTTTCCTGTTTGATGTTTTCCTACGCATTGAGGAAGGCATGAAAAGCTTGAGAATGTCTTGGAACTGAGTCCAGTGAGGGAAAACCCTTTTACATGTTTTTAAGGAAAACACGTACCCGTAATCCACATGTGAGGGAGTTCATCCCTCCCTCCCCATGAGTCTGATGGCTTCGCTTACGTGGCCTGTTACACATGTGTGTGTCGCTGGTGGGGAGGTGTGTGTTTATTTCCGAGCCGTCTGACTGAGGTTTCCTTAGAGGTATAGCACATCATGTTTTCTGCCACTGTGTTCTGTTTTTAAGATCATTATAGTTCTTTGTTATGTATTTTCGTATATAGTGATTTTGTATGAAAATATGGCCCTTTTTTCCTCACAAAATAATCATCTTTGCTTTCTGTAAAACTGATTCTTAACTCTAGAAGTTCTGTGAATGTTGGCACGATTGTTGGATAACTGCTACAGCCTCATATAAAACTAGAACTATTTAAACAACAAACAAATAAATGAAATAATTGCCTGCAATGGTTTTGGCCTAAGTGCCTTGGGGAGAAGGGTTACTGCCCTGAGCTGTCTCCATGCTGTGTCAAACACAGCTTTGCTACTGCGGCCTTTTTTTTTTTTTTTTTTTTTTGTAATATTTATTTATTTACTTGAAAGGCAGAGTTACACAGGCAGAGAGGGAGAGAGAGAGGTCTTTCATCCCCTGGTTCACTCCCCAAATGGTTACAACGGCCAGAGCTGGGCCCATCCAAAGCCAGGAGCCAGGAGCTTCTTCCAGGTCTCCCACGCAGGTGCAGGGGCCCAAGGACTTGGGCCATCCTGCACTGCTTTCCCAGGCCATAGCAGAGAGCTGGCCTGGAAGAGGAGCAGCCAGAACATGAACCGGCACCCACATGGGAAGCCGGTGCTGCAGGCAGAGGCTTAACTACTCTGCCTCAGCTCCAAGCCCTGCAGTCGCGGACTTCCAGGCCGCCAGCAGGCAGTGAAATACTGACCTTGTCCGGATGGGAGGCTTGCAAGAGCTCCTCCTCCGTCTGCTCCTCTGGAGGCTGCACGGCAACGCGGGCTGTCACGTTCACGGCTGCTGCGGAGCCAGTGAGTGGGGGGACGGGGACACCACGCTTTCTGACCACACTGAGGTTCATTCGCGTCTCAGAACGATTGTTGTCTGGGCTACTGTAAGCCTGTAGCTATTCCCAGTGTCCTGGAAGAGAGACTCTGGACATTTTCTGTCCAGTTTCCATGCTTTTCCGGAGGAGCGAGTTTCTGGGAGTTCTTGCGCCGCAGTTTTCGTTGGCATCATCTCTCCTGCGGTTCTTGAGTTCACCCAGGTTTTAGCTGGAGCGGCAAGGAATGACCTATCGTAGTTAACATAGCTCCCGCAGTTAGGTGCGCTGACTTTCCCAGAAAGAAGTATTTTTTTTTTAAGATTTATTTTGTTATTAAAAGACAGAGTTACAGGGAGAGGTAGAGACAGAGAGAGAGGTCTTCCATCTGCTGGTTCACTCCCCAGATGGCCGCCATAGCTGGAGCTGCGCTGATCCGAAGCCAGGAGCCTCCTCTGGGTCTCCCACGCAGGTGCAGGGGCCAAGCACTTGGGCCATCTTCCACTGCTTTCCCAGGCCTTAGCAGAGAGCTGGACTGGAAGAGGAGCAGCCAGGACTAGAACCCGGCGCCCATATGGGAAGTCGGCTCGTCAGTCCAGGGGTTTAACCTGCTGTGCCACAGCGCCAGCCTAAAGAAGTATCTTGAAGTCATAGAAAGCTGACAAAAGCAGTTATCCTATTCAGCTTACTTTTTAAAATTTTTCATCTTAACCATAGAGCATGATATCATGCTGATGAACCTCTGAGTCCTCTTAAATGGCCACATACTGCTTCCTTGTGACTGAAACATAAAAGCTAACCTGGTTTCTGTAGTAAAAGTTTTAGAAATGTGTGTTTTTAAATGGTACCCTCCCCCATAGTACTTTCCTTTCATTTTATTGAAATCCCCAATTTTCTTTGGATTAGTGGATTTTGAGTTTGTTTGAGGGAAACAAAATCTGAAAAGGAGAAACCAAGATTACATGATTTAAAATGATATTGGGGGCCGGCGCCGCGGCTCACTAGGCTAATCCTCCGCCTGCGGTGCCGGCACACGGGGCTCTAGTCCCGGTTGGGGTGCCGGATTCTGTCATGGTTGCTCCTCTTCCAGCCCAGCTCTCTGCTGTGGCCAGGGAAGGCAGTGGAGGATGGCCCAGGTCCTTGGGCCCTGCACCCGCATGGGAGACCAGAAGGAAGCTTCGGATCAGCGCAGCGCCGGCCGTAGTGGCCACTTGGGGGGTGAACCAACGGAAAAAGGAAGACCTTTCTCTCTGTCTCTCTCTCTCTCACTGTCTACCTCTGCCTGTCAAAAAAAAAAAAAAAAAAAAAAAGGAATAAAATGATATTGGGGGGTGAGATGGCATCACGGTGTGGCAGGTTAAGCCACTGCCCGCGACGGCCAGCATCCCAAATGGGCGCTGGTTTGTGTCTTGGCTGCTCCACTTCTGATCCAGCTCCCTGCTAATGGCCTGGGAAAAACAGTGGAAGATGGCCCAAGTGTTTGGGCCACTGCCCCAAGGTGGGAGCCCCGGATGAAGCTCCTGGCCCCTGGCTTTGGCCTGGCTCAGTTCTAGCCATAGCTGCCCTCTGGGGGAGTGAAATAGCAGAAGGAAGCTCGCTCTCTCTGTCTCTCTCTGTCTGATGCTAACTTTCAAATAGAAGAATAAGCCTTTTAAAATAGAGAGTATTGGGGCCTTCCTGTGTCCATTGGTGCTAAGCTCTATCTGGGCATGGGGTGGAATTCAGAACTCTGTGACAGAGCTGGTGTCCAGAGGGCTGATGTCACACAGCCTGTGTCCCTACTGGCATAGCAGTTGAGGCTAGGTCCTGGCTGCCATTCCCCAAGCTTGGGTAGAAGACTCCACTTCTAACAGTGAGCTCATCAACCCTGAATCTTAGTTGCTAGAATTTTATTTAGATTCCCGAGAAGATGCCCTGTTTCCTGAAGTTTGTGTCATTTGTGCTTGTTGTTCTCTGTCGGCTCTCGTCCAGCTATGACTTTGCACGCAGTGAGTACGCTCTGGCTGTCCCCTGTTTCTCTCCTCTACTGGCTCACCTGTGTCCAGCCTCAGAGAGTAAACCCGCTGATGATTCAGGATTGGCTTGAGTAAGACTTACGAGTTAGGATTTCGGGGGAATAATGGTACTTGTCAGTGATAATTGAATACTTTTTCCCCTCAAGTACACATTATTTACAAAATGAATTTACAAATTCTCAGTGTTGAGACAATAACACTTGGCAGCATTTGTTCCCATAGGTCTCTGAGTCTGATGTCCAGACTCCAACACTGGACACAGTTCAGGAGGCCCAAGTGTGTGGGCGTATACCCACTGGGACCAGGGAAGGCCCGTTTGTTAGTTTTTTGTTTTTTTTTTTTTTAGATTATTTATTTTGAAAGTCAGAGTTACAGAGAGGGAGAGACACACAGAGAGATCTTCCATCTGCTGGTTCACTCCCCAGATGGCCCCAACAGCCGGTGCTGGGTCAGGCCAGAGCCAGGAGCCAGAAGCTTCATCTGGGTCTCGCACGTGAGTGGCAGGGGCCCAAATACTTGGGCCATCTTCCGCTGCTTGTTACACGCCATCAGCAGCATTGAAAGTAGAGCAGCCAGGACACGAACCAGGGCCCGGGTGGGATGCCGGCGTCAAAGGTGGTGGCTTTACCAGCCACACCGCCAGTCCCCCTGTTGGTTATTCATAGTGCATGTTACCAGCTATGAAAGAAAAAATTCTTCCTACACTGTGGTGTAGCGGGTAAGACCGCCGCCTGCTGTGCTGGCATTCCATATGGGCACTGGTTTGAGTCCTGGCTGCTCCACTTCCAATCCAGCTCTCTGCTATGGCCTGAGAAGGCAGTGGAGGATGGCCCAGGTCCTTGTGCCCCTGCACCCATGTGGGAGACTTGGAGGAGGCTCCTGGCTTCAGATTTGCTCAGCTCCAGCCATTTTTGTCATCTAAGGGAGTGAACCAGCAGGTGAAAGACCTCTCTCTCTCTCTTTCTCTCTCTGCCTCTCCTTTCTCTTTGTAAGTCTGACTTTCAAATAAATAAATCTATAAAAAATTTTAAAAAAGAAAAAGATTCTTCCTGATCTCTCTCCTGGTTTCCTCCTCTCTGTATTTTGCCTTTTAGTCCCTTTCCATCAACAAATAAATAGCCTATCTACCCCTGGGCTGGGGTGGGCCCCTTGGCCTCCTTGGAAGAGGATCTGTGGTTTGGGGTCCACTCCGTCTCCGCTGAGGGGAGTGGGCTGAGCTGCTCTGTGGCTGGGGTCCGGGAGGCCATGCCTCTGGTCGACGTGCACCTCTTGGCCTAGGTGGATCGAAGAACTTCGACCTCCGGACAGTGGTCCTGCTCATCATCGGTGGCAGCATCCTGATAGCCATAATCATACTGACCGGCATTGTCATAGGCCTGTACGTCAAAGTGTCCAAAGTGCTGATGTGAGTCATGTGCGTGGGAGTGGACAGCGCCCCCTGCGTGGGGCCCTGGGCTCGCTGCTTTTTTTTTTTTATATTTATTTATTTATTTGAAGGGCAGAGTTACACAGAGAGAAGGTGGGGTGGGGGGAGGCGGGTCTTCCATCCGCTGGTTCACTCCCAATTGACCGCAACGGCCGGAGCTGTGCCAATCCGAAGCCAGGAGCCAGGAGCTCAAAGTTTTGGGCCATCTTCTACTGCTTTCCCAGGCCACAGCGGAGAGCTGGATGGGAAGTGGAACTGCCGGGGCTTGAACCGGCATCCATAAGTGATTCCAGCACTGCCGGTAGCGGCTTTACCTGCTATGCCACAGTGCCGGAGCCGACTCGCTGCTTGGCCAGGGTCGCTGCTTGCTGCTGTGACCTCCCCCTGGCTGAGCTCACAAGAGCAGTCGGGAGAGGCCAACGCAGGGCGGGTGGGGTCTCGGGCTGCCTCCCCCCTGACTTGGGCGCCTGAGCTCGACCATAGAGTGTCCCCCGCTGGGGGCCGTGCGTCAGCGCTGCTTTGCTGTCACCAGACCTCACTGGGTCTGTCAGGTGATGAACTCGGGCCGTGGCCGAGTCTCCCCCGTCCTGGGCGCTGGAGCCTGAACCCTCGCTGGGGGATGCGTGGGCGTGAGCCTCTGCTGCCTGTTCACGCAGGGGGTGGGCGAACTGACCTCTCGCCCCAGCTGGGAGCTCCCAGGGCGTTCCTTGCTCACGGCCAGCGTTCCTGGGGACGGTGAGGTGGGCCCCTAAGGACAGACGTCCTATAGAGGACAGCTGGAGAGGCGGTAGGTCAGCTGAGAGATGTCCAGCATTAGGGGAGAGGAGCTTGCAGGCGTGGGCGATGTTGGTTGTCGGAGCAGCCGTGTCCCGCTGCAGGGAGCCAGGTGGTGAACCCCGGAGCCCGGGCAGAGCCGTCTGCAGCACCTTCCCCTCATCCCTGCTCGCACAGCGGGCTGCCCCTGGCTGGCAACCCGCTCTCCCTTGCTTTCGGAACCTGAGTTTACCTGCACAGCATCGTAGGAGGGGAGGGGACCGAGGGAACTTGGCACAGTGGCAGAGAGCTTTAACCTAGGGCTGGTGGCGCCTGCTTGGCGGGCTGAAGCCCTGAATTCCCTGCCACCCTGAGAATTGTCAGAGACTGGGAGGAAAGAAAAATTCTGACCCCGACTTTGTGTTTGTCGTTTCCCTAGAGCTGCAAAGGAACTTTTGTGTGTAAACAGTCATTTAGCCAAGGACACGCAGGACCACATCATTCCTGTGAAAGCTTTCACCACGGATTCCTGTCGTGCGCTCCCATGCTGTGACGACTGTAACGTGTATGCGAATTTCGATCCCCTGCCACCTTGCTCCTGTGCAACCAACGAGGGACTCTGACTCGGGAAATGTGGGCACTAAAATCTTCATGAGCAGTATTTCCCTCTTATTAGAATGTCCTACTATCCAATCAGGTTCTGTAGTATTTACATTACACGATTTCTGTACAATGTTATTTTATGTGCTTTTGAGTAAATGTATGGTATTAAAGAGAACCTGTGTCTAGTGTCGCATTCGCTGTCAACATCCCTGTTCAAGAGTACGCGTTACCCACGAGGACCTGGAGCAAGGTGTTGGGGCCGTTACGCTGCCAGGAAGAAGGAGAGCCCGCGAGGACAGTCCCTGTTGGTCTTGGGGCGTTTGCAGTCTGAGCCCTGGCCAACTGTGCCAGGCTGGGGTGGAGCGCCGGGCTCCTGCCCCCCACCCAGCTCCTCCCTGCAGACTGTGCTGCGTTGTCCTGAAGGGGGCGCCATGGGTTGGGCGAGACGGAGGTCAGGCAGGCAGGACATCTCTGGTGAAAATGGTCTGCCCTGGTCCTGATGGGGCTGAGCTCAGCGTCCTCAAGAGAACTCAGAAGACCTGCGATCCCTCCTGCTCACGCCTGCCTTCGCCCTGACATGGGTCTGTGCTGACCTGGCCACCCGTGTCTGCAGTGGCCCGGGGACCTCCAGCCCAAGGCGAAAGCCCAGGCTCCCTTGACCACAGCGGGGGCAGTGCTTCTGCTCTGCAGCCCCCTGTGTCCTGGCTCCTTCCGCGGAGCCTCCCGGAGCACACACTGGTCAGCAGGGACAGTGGACTCCTCCTCCCCCTCCCGCTCAGGTGAGCACCTGGCGGGATGCCTGAGTGACCGGCCGGACCCAGAGTGCCCGTGCCACCCCTGCCTCCCCCGCCCTGCAGTCCTGGGGACTCGAATGGCTTCCATTCTTGGAGGACTGTGGAGGCTTAAGGAGTCAGCGTCGTCACTGTCCAGGCAAAGGCTCAGTCCCGCGAGCAATTTCCCAGGGCCTGCGTGGGCCAGCTGCTGGGGGTCCCCGTGCCGAGCTTTAGCTGGGCCCGGCTGCAGACCCTCCTGGACGGGGTCAGGGACTCAGACCGGCTGTTGGGGATTGTTGGTCACAGTCCAGTCTCCCAGCTGCTAAGTTCTCATGGAAGTTCGCGCCTGGGTGGCTGGAGCAGACACGTCTCCCTGCACATGGCCAGGATCTTATCTGCCCAGATAGCCAGGAAACAGAGAGAAGTATAAAAGGCTGCAGCCCTTGGGCTTCCTAACCCCGACAGCGATGGAGGTGGCGAGAAGGCTGCTCTCTCTGGCCCTTCTGATGGCCCCGTGTTTGGCGGAGTGGAATTCCACTGAGGCTGAAGGTAAGAACGTGGCAGATTTCTCAGCAGAGCAGGGGGCCCCATTCGAGAGGCCTCTTCCAGGAATTTTGCAAGCTTTTGTATCTGCTGATGATGCCAATACAAAGAAAAGTTTATTCTAATACTCTTTATGGTATTTAGAATTAATACTAATTTTATTCAGGCCCCTGTGACATTGTACGAGAGTCTTTCAATAAGTTCATGGGAATGGAATTAAAAAGTGTTTATTTCAGGGCAAAAACTTTGAAATACACTTAGACAGGGGTTTTAAGTTTGTTCATGGAAAATGTGTAGTACAAAAATGCATATATTTCATTTTTTGCACCAAAATAAACTATCTTTTCCATTTTTTACAAACTTTTTGAAATACTCTTGTACATAAAAATATAAGAAGCATATTGAATTTTACTGGGTAATTGCACAACTAAGAGTTTATTTTTAGGGAATTATCTATCTATATCTGTCTGTACAAAAGTATGCACATTACATAATCGTAAAAAAAGCTCAGAAATTTCCATCACATATCCCAACATAGTTAACCTATACTAAGAAATATTCTTTGGCAACTCAAAAAGTGACGTTGATCTATAAAACCCATGTCCAAGATCTACATGAAGCCACTACCTAGAGGGCGGCACTATGGCGTAGTGGGTAAAGCCACCACCCACAATGCCCGCATCCCATATGGGCACCAGTTCTAGACCTGGCTGCTCCACTTCTGATCCAGCTCCCGTGCTAATGGCCTGGGAATAGTAATGGATGATGGCCCAAGTGTCTGGGCCCCGCAGCTCATGTGGGAGAGCAGGATGAAGCTCCTGGCCTTGTCTGGCTCAGCCCTGGCCATTGTGGCCATCTGGG
The DNA here is from genome assembly GCF_051225735.1 of Oryctolagus cuniculus. Lineage (NCBI taxonomy): Eukaryota > Metazoa > Chordata > Mammalia > Lagomorpha > Leporidae > Oryctolagus > Oryctolagus cuniculus. Next base: position 8,160,285 of record NC_142881.1, read on the forward strand.
GGCGTGAACCAACAGATGGGAGATTCACTCTGCTTCTCTCCCTCTCTCTGTAACTCAGACTTTCAAAAAAATATTTTAAAAAAGATATATTATTATTTATTTATTTGAAAGGCAGAGTTACAGAGGCAGAGAAGTCTTCCATCCACTGGTTCACTCCCCAGATGGCTGCAATGGCTGGAGCTGTGCTGATCTGAAGCCAGGAGCCAGGAGCTTTTTCTGGGTCTCCCACACATGTGCAGCGGTCCAAGGATTTGGGCCATCCTCTACTGCTTTTCCAGGCCATAGCAAAGAGCTGGATCAGAAATGGAGCAGCTGGGACTTGAACTGGCGCCCATATGGGATGCTGGCACTGTGGGTGGCGGCTTTATCCGCTGCACCAGAGCGCCAGCCCCTAAAATATTCTTAAAAAAAAGAAAGCACTGTCTAAATTTTGTACCACATGATAGTGTTTATATTTAAAATATACACTGTGGTGCATTTAGGAAATTTTGAAGTAAAAGAGAAGGGAAAAGGAAGGAACGTGGGGTGTTTACAGCAAGTTTTCCACGAGCACTGGCTCTGGGTGGACGAGGTAATCAGCTACTTCTTTTCTTTGATTGTCTTTTATTTCTGATATTTTACTAATATAGTATTGGTAGCTATTTTTGGGTAAAAATAAAAGACTGTTTTTTATAAGGACATTGTCACTCATCCATCACAGATAAGAAAGAAAGTGAAAAGCTTTGTTACTAAGGAAGTTAAGTTTTTGACCATTACATCTTTTTGGCAAAATGTGTATTCTGGTTCCATTTTTAATTGGGTTCTTTTTTTTTTTTTAGTTACTGAATTATAAGAACTTTTTATATATTATAGATGTGAAGGTTCCTTTTAAAATCATCTTTCTTTATTTTATTTTATTTTTTTAATTTATTTTATTTATTTATTTATTTTTTTGACAGGCAGAGTGGACAGTGAGAGAGAGAGACAGAGAGAAAGGTCTTCCTTTGCTGTTGGTTCACCCTCCAATGGCCACCGCGGCCGGTGCACTGCGGCCGGCGCACCGCGCTGATCCGATGGCAGGAGCCAGGAGCCAGGTGCTTTTCCTGGTCTCCCATGGGGTGCAGGGCCCAAGCACCTGGGCCATCCTCCACTGCACTCCCTGGCCACAGCAGAGAGCTGGCCTGGAAGAGGGGCAACCGGGACAGAATCCGGCACCCCGACCGGGACTAGAACCCGGTGTGCCGGTGCCGCTAGGCGGAGGATTAGCCTAGTGAGCCGCAGCGCCGGCCAAAAACCATCTTTCTTAAGGCCTAAATACATTCTCTTATCTTTCATGGGCCATATGTATGCTTCTTCTCAAAGGCCCCAAGAAGCGGACGTGAACGGTCGTGGCTTATTTTGAAGTGAGCCATGTGTCCTTCACGATCAGCGCCTGCAGCTGTGTGGCTGTTCCGCGTGGGAGGTGGATTCCCATCCCGGGGGAAGGGCAGGGGTTGCCCACTTCCCTCAGTGCGAACTGTGGTCTCTACCAGGCAGATCAAGCTGCAGGGCCAGCCTGGGAGGGAGCAACGCAGGAGAGACACACAAGACCTTCATCGTGAACCTGAATTCCGACGAGAACTGCATTTGGACCATAGACAAACCAGAGAACAAAAGCATCAGACTCGTCTTTTCCCACGTCCAGTGAGTAGACGCTTCGGTTTCCTGGAAGTGCTGGCTGGACTCTGACCACATTGGTGTTGGTTTTGGGGGTGGAGGGCTCTGTGGGAAGGATCCAGCTGCTGCCCAGGTGCAGCAATGCCCATGACCATGAGGATGGACTTTGGACGAGTGGTTGTGTCTTCCTTGACCATTGCTGCTGCTGCTGATTGACTTCTGATTGTTGATTGACTGCTGATTGTTGATTGACTGCTGGTTGCTGCTAGGCACTGATGACTTTGTGCTCAGCCCTACCTCAGAGGTTCTGTGGGGTCAGTATTAGCGTCATAGACAAGGGAGGCTGAGAACATGCTGACGTCATCAAGGAGTGAATGGAATGACCAGGATAGTATGTGGCTAGTCCTGTTCCGTTTCCTAGTTCTTAAAACACTACTTCATGATCCCAAACTTTGCTGTGCATTAAAGTCAACAGAGGAGCTTCCCAAAGCCCCGAGGCCTAGGCTGCACCCCTGTAGACAGATCCACAGTCTCTGAGGGTACAACTTGGGTATTGACATATTTTTATTTTATACTTTTTATTTTGAAATGACCATACATTCTTAAGTGTTTTTTGATAAGTTCTCAGGCAACCCCCGTGTGAGGCCACACTGAGAACAAGACACTGCATTGCAGACCCTCAGGGCTCCTCGAGACCTGCCCCAGTCAACCCTTCCAACAGCCCTCTGGGGCAGGTGCAATTTAATTCTCATTAAGGGGCCGGCGCCGTGGAACAGCAGGTTAAAGCCCCAGTCTACAGCTCCGGAATCCCACATAAGTGCAGTTAAAGTCCTGGCTGCTCTACTTCTGATCCAGCTCCCTGCGCCTGGGAAAACAGTGGAGGATGACCCAAGTGCTTGGGCCCCTGCACCCATAGGGGAGACCTGGAAGAAGCTCCTGGCTCCTGACTTCAGATCAACTCAGCTCCGGCCATTGCAGCCATTTGGGGAGTGAACCTGCAGATGGAAGACCTCTCTCTCTCTCTCTCTCTCTCTTCCTCCATCCTTCTGTCTCTACCTCTCTCTGTAACTCTGCATTTCAAATACATTTTTTTAAAAAATCTTAATCTCCATTCAGTAGACAAGGAAGTTCGAGGAAGTCAATAAGGGACCCAAGGCTGCAGAATAATAAGAGCAGGAGAGGAACTGAACCAAGCAAGCTGGCTCCAGAGTCCCTCCCCTCACCCTGTGCAGGGGTCCCACACAGCCGCCACCAGGAGCGCGCAGAGGGCTTGGTAAGGCGCGACTGCGTGCCCCAGTCTCCAGGGTCACACCCCGATGGCGTGGATGGAGCCTGGGAAACGGACTCCCAGGCGATGCTGAGGCTCCCGGCCCAGGAACCACGCTCGGAGCCCGTGGCCCTGTTCTGCTGAAGTTAGACCGCCTTCCCGTTATTCCTCAGCGGAACAAAAGAGCAGGGCGCGCAAGTTTCCTGGGATGACAGAGCCGTTAGGAAGCACACACACTCACCGTGCTAAGAAGGGAGAGGAAGAGAAGGCAGTGTGGGAAGGACAGGGGTAGAGGGAATCAACACTTAACTTTTACTGGACACTTCCTGTGGCCATGCCTGCGGTATGGATGTAGATTGTGATATCGCCATTTTACAGGAAAGCAAACTGAGGTCAAGAAAGACCAATTTTTTCCAAAGTCATACAACAGGTGAGTGACTAAGGTGGACGGAGAACTCAGGTTTCTCTGCCCTTGTGGAGACGGCGGTCTTGATTCTCAGCTAACATTTTTTATTTTGAAACGAGCAAGCATTCCTGAGTACTTCTAAGGAAACAGGGGGCTTCAAAAAGTCTGTGGAAAGATGGAATCAGAAGGCCATGTGCACATTTTCCATGGACTTTTTGAATGTCCCTCCCGTTTCTCCCAAGTTACCTGGAGCACATATCCTCTGTGGGCATTTGGAGAGACTGAAAATGAGCAAGGCACAGAGGGCTGCTCAGAATGAGGGCGCGGCGAGCGGAGGGAAGGGGCATCCAGGTGGTGCTAAGGTTTGCTTGGTCTTAAGAAAGTGGCTGTGGGAGAAGATCGCTTCCCTCTGCACAGCCTTGGATCTCAGGTGCGACTGCGGAAGGCTCAGAAGGCTCTGCACCACGGGAGCGGGAGAGGGGGAAAGTGGTGCAAGGAAAAAGCCCTGGACCCGGGCCATCCTCAGACGGCACCTGTGGGGCTGTTCTAGGGACACAGTTTACTGCAAAGCGGTGCACCTCCCTGAGCCTCCGAGGCTGCTGGTGGGAGGTGGTGTGGCAGGTGGGAGAGTGGGGGGCTGCTGGTGGGAGGTGGTGTGGCAGGTGGGAGAGTGGGGGGGCTGCTGGTGGGAGGTGGTGTGACAGGTGGGAGAGTGGGGGGGATTGCTGGTGGGAGGTGGTGTGGCAGGTGGGAGAGTGGGGGGCTGCTGGTGGGAGGTGGTGTGGCAGGTGGGAGAGTGGGGGGGCTGCTGGTGGGAGGTGGTGTGACAGGTGGGAGAGTGGGGGGGATTGCTGGTGGGAGGTGGTGTGGCAGGTGGGAGAGTGGGGGGCTGCTGGTGGGAGGTGGTGTGGCAGGTGGGAGAGTGGGGGGGCTGCTGGTGGGAGGTGGTGTGGCAGGCGGGAGAGTGGTGGGGTCCCAGCGCCAGCAGCTGTGCAGCTGCTCCGTGAACGCAGTGCCACTGTGAGCAGAAGCCTGTTAACCCTGCCTTGCTTCGCGGCTTGTCCCAGCCACAGCTGTGTCTGTCCACAGGCTGGATCCAGATGGAAGCTGTGAAAATGAAAACATTAAAGTTTTTGATGGACTTCCTGCAAATGGGTACCTGCTGGGGACCGTCTGCAGTAAACACGACTACGTGCCTGTATTTGAATCGTCAGCCGATACACTGACGTTTCAGATAGTCACCGACTCCACAACACTTCCAAGAACTGTCTTTGTCTCCTACTACTTCTTCTCTCCTGACACCTGTAAGTCCTTCTTTACACACCCTTGGCCCTGACCTCCTGCAAGCACAGGTGGCTCGCACCCCTGGGGTGGTGGGGGAGGTCGTGATCCCAAGGCTGCCTCTGCTCCCTCGGGGGTTCCTCCTCTCTAACTGGAGTGTGCTGAGTCATGGGAGAGCTCATTACATCACAGACCTGACCTGCTCCCCCAGAGACTCCAGTCCACTGGGAGTCCTGGGAGAGGCCCATGAATGTGCTCTTCTGACCAGCTCCCAGGCGAGAGAGAGAGGGATGGGGCTGGTCAGATGGCCACAGGTGAGGGCCACTGTGTTAGCGCCCAGAGCAGAACCTCCTCATTAAAGGCTGCTTCTTTGTAAGCCTGAGATCTTCTGCACAAACCTCTGGCTCACAGAGCTGGGATGGGGCTGCGGTGTTTAACCTTCATGTTTAACAAGTCCCTGGGTGACGCTGGCAGGCACTGGGAGCACACGATGAGAAATGTTGACCTGATTTGTCAGATGTGACACGGTCTGCACTCACAGCACCTGCAGCCCCTTGTGACCTAAGCAGGATGTCAAGGACTTCTGGGAAAGCTCCAGCCCGGTTTGCCTTCCAAGGTCAAGAGCCGAACATGTTGCTCTTGCTTGAAGCCCTGATTTCTTGGTGCCAACAAATCGACAGACTAGAGCGGTCAAGGTTTTCCCACACCAGCCCCTGAACAGGCCACCTGTTCAAACTTGATCTCTAGCCACTGCCCAGCACCCATCCTGTGCCCCAGCCTGTCCAAACCATTCCACAGTTCCGAGAAAGAGACTTCAGTGTTGCTCTCCACATTCCGTTTCCCCTCTGCTGGTTTGTGTACTTACTGGGGGACGGGAGAGACCATGAAGATTCTTGAAGCTTCACTCACCTGCCTTGCGCTTTGAGTGGTAGCAGGAGGAAGGCAGGCAGAGGGGGTGTCAGGGGAGGCAGACCCATTTCTGCAGGGCCAACAGCCTGAGGAAAAGAAAGGCGGCTGGAGCCGCAGGTCCTGGGTAGTGGCCCAGGAGACTGGGAAGCTTGGCGGGAGCTGAGTGAGGAGGAGCCTGCAGCGCTGGTCCTGGGAGTGGACGTCACTCTCCGGAGCCCAGTCCAGGTAACAGGCTCCCCACAGCCAGGACAGCTCTTAGGCTGCCGCTTTAGTATGGCTCATTGAGCAGCAAAAAGATTCACTCTCTGTCCTGCTCCAACAGGCAGAAAGCCCAGTCTAAAAGAGGATGAAAGGGGAAGAGAGAGGCAGAATGATGTGCACGGGGGACTTCGGGCTCCAGGCACAACTCAGGAACTCAACCAAGTCTCCAATCTGATGCACACTCTTGGTCATCTTCTCATTCCCTCCAGCTATTCCGGACTGTGGCGGGTACCTGGATGCGTTGGAAGGTTCCTTCACCAGCCCCAATTACCCAAAGCCCCATCCTGAGCTGGCTTACTGTGTGTGGCACATACAAGTGGAGAAAGGTTACAAGATCAAACTGACCTTCAAAGATATTTTGTAAGTACTGCTGTCGGCTGCTGTGGGAGTAACGGCATCTGTGAGCCCACCTGGCACCTGGGGTACCTGGGGAAGAAGTTACAACGTGGAATCCAGCATCAGTAGGCACTTCCCAAATAATTATGTAGAAAGAGAAACAGTGGTACTATGGCACTGAACTTGACTTTTTCGGAAGATTCCAAGGTTCTGTTGGGGACTGACAAAGCCTCAGGTTGATCACCAAAAACCTGCGATGCAGGGGTCATCTAAAAGTTCACAAAAAATGTGTATTAAGAAAAAACTAGGCACAGATTTCAACATTGTTTTTGCATTAAGACAGACACCCAACATTTTAATTCCATTTTCCATCAACTTTTTGAAGTACCTTTGTGCCACTGAAGGACCAATCCACGCGTGCTTGAGTGGGGTTGTGGGATGACAGATGGGGTGATGGCGGATAGCCCCGGATCGGTGTGAAGGCGTGCTCACCCAGCTCCCTCCTTCTCAGCCTGGAAGTAGACGACAACTGCAGGTTTGATTTCGTCGCCGTCTATGACGGCTCCTCCACCAGCTCTGGCCTGATCGAACAAGTCTGTGGCCGCAGGAAGCCCACCTTCGAATCTTCTTCAGACTCCTTGACTGTTGTGTTATCTACCGATTATGCCAACTCCTACTGGGGCTTTTCTGCTTCCTACACTTCAATTTATACCGAAAACGTCAACACCAGTAAGTCATAGTTGATGTTGCTTGGCTGTTTGGAGGTCGCTGAAGATCCCACATGTAGAAACTGCTGCTTAGTTTTCAGCCTACCTGTGGCTGCCGCTCTGCACACAGCTGTCACACACGCCAACAAATTCAGTCTGCAGCCGGAGACTCAGGTTGTCCCCCCACCCCACCCCGGACAGGCAGAGTTAGACAGTGTGAGAGAGAGAGAGACAGAGAGAAAGGTCTTTCTTCCGTTGGTTCACCCTCCTAATGGCTGCTACAGCCGGCGCTGCACTGATCCAAAGCCAGGAGCCAGGTGCTTCCTCCCAGTCTCCCATGTGGGTGCAGGACCCAAGCACTTGGGCCATCCTCCACTGCCCTCCCAGGCCACAGCAGAGAGCTGGACTGGAAGAGGGGCAACCGGGACTAGTACCCAGTGCCCCAACCGGGACTAGAACCCAGGGTGCCAGCGCCGCAGGCAGAAGATTAGCCAAGTGAGCCATGGCACCAGCCTGAGATTCATTTTTGTGGCTGTTCAACACAGGAGTAGATGAATGGCTTTGGTCAACTGAAAGAGATTTCTTCAGAAAATATGGACTGTTTAGTGCCTTCTACAGAGACACAATTAAAAATATTAGGTTTGAAGACTGTAGCACCAAACAAGGTGACAATGAACATTGTCAAAGGTGAATCAGTTTGTTGGCTCCCTCAGGCTTCTGATTATTGTCTAGGGAAAAATGAGTTTTGACATTTTACACTTGTCTGTTCACTTGCACACATAGCTCCCCATGATCCAAACTTCCTATGTGGCATAAATGTAATTATCTTTCTTTTTTTTTTTTTTTTTTTATTCTCTCCCACTTTTTTTTTTTTCTGACAGCGTCTTTAACTTGCTCTTCTGATAAGATGAGAGTCATCATAAACAAATCATACCTGGCATCATTCAACTATAATGAGAATAACTTACAACTAAATGACCCAACCTGTAGACCGAGGGTATCCAATGTTGTGGAATTTTCGAGCCCTCTGGATGGATGTGGCATGATCAAACAGGTGAAGTGAAAGGCTGGTCGCTGCCTTCTCCCGGTGGCAAATGTGTGCTGGGTGATGCAGTCTGGGTGGGGCTTGCCGGACGCTTTAACAAACTGCACACGTGACAGGCACAGGCAAGCATGTAGATGTACACGTTCACTCACACACAAGCCCCAGACCCCTGCTTTCGTGTTCAGGGTGACTGGCGGGCGGATATCTTTATTGGAAGACTCTCTGGGAAAGTTTGGACGTCCAGATGTTGAGGGTTTCCTAGTCTACCGCAGCATTTGTGCAGGAAGTGTCTGCTTGTCACGCTTGCTAGACATCTGGCCGGGTGTTTCTCCTCTGCCTTTGTAAAGAAAGAAGGTGGACCACGCTGCTTGCCTTCCGCGTGGAGGGCTGCAGGGTGGTATCTGAGTGGCAGACCTCACACGTTCCCAGCCCGTGGATCCTGTTAGGATACACACCACGGACTTCCGCCCAGGAGGTTAAACAGCACCCAATCGAAGAGAATGGAGGTTATTCTGGAGGACTTGATAGGACAGAGATGAATCTTTTTTTTTTTTTTTTGTCAAAAATGAACACGCAAGCTTTGTGACACTGTGAGCCTTTAGGGAACGTGACCCGGCCGCACCTGTTGCAGGCTCTTTGTCTCCAAACACCTTGGGAGATGCCCGCTAACTGCGCCTTAGAGTAGGACTACCAACAGTGTAGGACTACCGAGTCCTCATGGGGCTGGAGATTGGCATTCAAGCTGATCTTAGCGTCACTGAAACCAATTCTACCTGCAAGTCTTTCCCACGGAAGCTGCCTCTCTTATCTCCCACTTCCTTCCTTCCCCAGAACGTTTCCTCCAGAAAACCCACTGAAGGTGCAGTTTCCTGACACAGAAGCTGTTATCTCATGATCTACAAAACCGAAATCTCCACCCGCAACTGTTACTCACTTCCGTGGTCTAACATATTACTGGGAACATATGAAACTTGTACCCCATCTTCTTCTGCAGGTGGAAGACCACTCAATCACCTACACCAACGTCATCAGCTTCACCGTGTCCCCGACTTCTGAAATCATCACCCGCCAGAAGCACCTCCAGATCATCGTGAAGTGCGAAATGGAAAACAATTCCACCGTGGAGATCATGTACATAACGGAGGACGACGTCATACAAAGTCAGGTCACACTGGGCAAATACAACACAAGCATGGCTCTTTTTGAATCCAGTTCCTTCGAAAGGCCTGTACTCGAGTCACCGTATTATGTGGATTTGAATCAGACTCTTTATGTTCAAGTCAGTCTGCACGCCCCAGACCCAAATCTGGTGGTGTTTCTTGATACGTGCAGAGCCTCTTCCACGTCTGACTTTGGCTCTCCAACCTATGACTTAATCAAGAGCGGGTAGGTATCGATGCGCCCGATGCCGATGTTCCTCTGTGAGTAACAGTGGGTTTTTTTTTTTTTTTTGACAGGCAGAGTGGACAGCGAGAGAGAGAGACAGAGAGAAAGGTCTTCCTTTGCTGTTGGTTCACCCTCCAATGGCCGCCATGGCCGGCGCACTGCGCTGATCCGAAGGCAGGAGCCAGGTGCTTCTCCTGGTCTCCCATGGGGTGCAGGGCCCAAGCACTTGGGCCATCCTCCACTGCACTCCCTGGCCACAGCAGAGAGCTGGCCTGGAAGGGGCAACCCGGACAGAATCCGGCACCTCGACCGGGACTAGAACCCGGTGTGCCGGCACCGCTAGGTGGAGGATTAGCCTAGTGAGCCGCAGCGCCGGCCGAGTAACAGTGGTTTTAATACAGTGATGCTTTGTGCATGTGTGTATATGATACACTCTGCATGTATGTATACATTTGGTCTAGTGCTACTACCGTAGACTTTTATTAATCTTAATCATTTTATAAAGTACAATTACTCTGTACTGATCACAAATAGGCTAAAACATTCAGCTACACCCTCTAGAGTTTTGAGTGTTTTTACAGAATATTTACGAGTGGGAGAAAATGTATTTTTTGTCAAGAATGCTCTATTTGTGTGTTTTTTTTTTTTACATTATGGTTATTTCCAACAAAAACTCAGAAGGTTATTTTTTGTGTGCTAACTGAAGAACATATTGTTGTTGATAGTGTTCACATGACCTTCTTAAAAAGTATGAAATTCTTTTTTTAAATTTATTTATTTGAAAGGCAGAGTTACAGAGAGGTAGAGGCAAGAGTGAGTGTGAGAGAGAGAGAGAGAGGTCTTCCATCTGCTGGTTCACTCCCCAGATGGCCGGGGCTGAGCCAGAACCAAGCCAGGAGCCAGGAGCTTCATCCAGGTCTCACCTGGGTGCAGGGTCCAAGCACTCTGGCCATCTTCTACTGCTTTCCCAGCGGCATTAACAGAGAGCTGTATCGGAAGTGGAGCAGCTGGGACACGCATTGGTGCCCACATGGGCTGCTGGTGCTGCAGACGGCGGCCTAACCTGCTGCGCCAGAGATTCTTTTTTAAGAGAAAAAATTCTGGGCTGATGCTGCAGTGTAGCAGGTAAAGTGAGTGCCTGCAGTGCTGACATCCGACATAGACACCGGTTCCTGTCCCAGCTGCTCTCCATCCTGTCCAGCTCTCTGCCAATGGCCCTGCCACCCACACGGGAGACCTGAAAGATGCTCCTGGCTGTGGCCTAGCCCAGCGCCAGCTTTCAGCCATCAGGGGGGTGAGCCAGCAGATGGAAGACATTCTCTCTGTCTGTCTCTCCTCCTCTCTCTGAAACTCTACCTTTCAAATAAATAATCTTTAAAATAAAAGAGAAAAAATCACCCCCCCCAAAGCTGATGGATTATAACTAAAGCAGTGAGACGGTTCCATTTATAACAAGCATGGAAAGAAAGCTCTTTAGCTCTAGTGCACGGGCACCAAAGAGCCAGAAGGAACCTTGCTCTCTTACCCAGGAATCAGAGCTGCAGCCTTGGCTAGCTGTAGTCTGAATTAAAAACTTTGTCTTTCTAGAGAGATACCTTTTGGTATTGAGAAGACTGAACTGAGCGGCACATCGTGGTGCAGATTAAGCCGGCCCGTATCCGGGCTCCGGATTGAGTCCTGGCTGCTCTGCTCCTGACCCGCCTCTTGTTAACGCACCTGGGAAGGCAGCAGATGATGGCTCCAGGACTTGGGCACCTGCCGCCCATGCAGGGGAGCCAGATGGCGTTCCTGGCTTCTAGATTTGGCTTGGCCCCACCCTGGCTGTTGTGGCCATTTTTGGGGAGTGAACCAGTTTAGGCAAGATCTCTTTCTCCATCACTGTTTCTCCCCTTCTGTCGTTCTTTCTTTCAAATAAACAAATTTTGTTAAAAAAAAAAAAAAAGGACTGAATTCCTGTGCAGAGTCTAAACATGTCCTAAACCGTGTTCCAGGTGTAGTCGAGATGACACCTGTGAGCTGTATCCTTTGTCCAGACACCACGGGAGGTTCCAGTTTCGCGCCTTTAAGTTCTTGAGGAGTCTGAACTCCGTGTACCTGCAGTGTAAGGTTCTGATCTGCGACAGCGGCGACGAGCAGTCTCGCTGCCATCAAGGCTGTGCCGGCAGGAGGAAGCGCGAAGTCTCTTCCTACACGTGGAAGGCCGACTCTGTCATAGGCCCCATTCGTCTGAAAAGGGATCGGAGTGCGGGGGGAGACTCAGGTACGGAGAAGGCCGTCTCGTGCTCCAAGAACACCTCAACCCCTGAGATGCTGCTCGGCTCCAGCTGCTCCTGGGCACCCCCGGGACACCCATCCCGGAGGCTCTAGCACCTGAGCTATGTGTTTTAGGCACCCAGATTAACATGGATTTCCATCTGCTGGTAACACACTAGGAATTCACCTTTGAGTGTGAGCATATTCCCTCATTTGTTTTTTAAGATTTATTTATTTATTTGAGAGGCCGAGTTACAGAGAGAGAGAGAGGGAGAGGTCTCCCAAATGGCTGCAGTAGCCGGAGCCGGGCCAATCCAAAGCCAGAGGCTTCTTCCAGGTCTCCCACAAGGGTACAGAGGCCCAAACACGCGGGCCATCTTCCACTGCTTTCCCAGGTCATAGCAGAGAGCTGGACTGGAAGAGGAGCGGCTGGGACTTGAACCTGCTCCCATTCGGGATGCCAGGGCCGCATGTGGAAGCTTAGCCTACTAGGCCACAGTGACGGCCCCAGTGCCCTCATTTATTTTTTTCTTTCTTTTTTTTTCTTTTTTTTTTCCTGACAGGCAGAGTGGATAGTGAGAGAGAGAGACAGAGAGAAAGGTCTTCCTTTTGCCGTTGGTTCACCCTCCAATGGTCGCCACGGCTGGCGCGCTGTGGCCAGTGCACGGCGCTGATCCGAAAGCAGGAGCCAGGTGCTTCTCCTGGTCTCCCATGGGGTGCAGGGCCCAAGCACTTGGGCTATCCTCCACTGCACTCCCGGGCCACAGCAGAGAGCTGGCCTGGAAGAGGGGCAACCGGGACAGAATCCGGCGCCCCGACTGGGACTAGAACCTGCTGTGCCAGCGCTGCAAGGTGGAGAATTAGCCTAGTGAGCCGCGGCGCCGGCCCCCAGTGCCCTCATTTCTAAAAGCAACTCTCTTTAGCTTCCTGAATCCTTACTATGGATGCTAGAGCAGATAACTGAATAAGAAGCAATGCATTTTAACTCCCAAATGAGTAAGAAGCAAAACAACACACAACAATAGCCAGCATCCACAGAGCGCCTATTTGAAAAAAAAAAAAAAAGTTACGTTTTGAAAGCAGAAACTGTTATAGTTCTGTCCTGCTTCTTTTGAGAGGGTTGATATTGAGATCCGCCAGGTTGCATGGGAGAGAGGTGATGGCAAATACCCACTGACAGCACAAATTTGAATGGCTTAAGATGAGCCGCTATGAAATACAAACTCTTAGAATTGATCCAAGGTGCAGGTGGCATTAAAAAATCCCTGGCCTCTATCTCTATGTATTGGCATGGACCATAAAGCTATATGATTCTGGTCTGCAGTGAAATATTTCTATGGCAAAAACAAAAGAATCCAAATGAAAATGAAATACAGTAGTAGTCTCAACACACTCAGTAAAAGGCTTGCATGGTGTATCTCTAGATATTGATTTGAAATCAGTTAAAATCTGGTATGAAAGCCATTAGAGAAATATATGTATTAGGAAAGTATCCTTTTCCTGTTTCGAGGGAATAAGCAAACCTTTTATGCTGGCCACGTGCATTCTGACAACTGTGGGTGTCAAAAAGCCAGTTCTGAGGCTGCTGACAGGTGAACCTGCGTTCCATTTGACTTTTGTGCTTGAATTTCACACGTTTTTCATGTGACATCAAGGAACCAAATTACTTAAACCTTTTGAACCAAGTAAATGTAACCATTAGCTAATTAAAATATTTAACAGCGGCTCCTCTATGTTGTTTTAGAATTTCATATTCTGCAGTAATTCATAGAACAGATTTATAGGGTAGGTAGTGGTATTATAAATGCAACCAACGTTTTGCAATGCTAATTCTTTAGAAGAAATTATTTCTGAGGTGGGCATTTAGCCTCGCAGTTAAGATGCTAGGTCAGGTGGCCATGTCCCATGTCAGAGTGCCTGGGTTTGATACCCAGGGTTGTTTCTGACTGCAGCTTCCTGCAAATGCAAACTCTACAGGCAATGATGATAGCTCAGAAGTTGAGCCACCCATACGGGAGCCCTGAATGGAATTCCCTGCTCCCAGGTTTGGTGTTGGCCCAGCCCTGGCTGTTGTAAGCATTTAAGGAGTGAACTAGCAGATGGCAACTCCTATCTATTATCTATCTATCTATCTATCTATCTATCTATCTCTATCACTTATCTATATCTATCATCTATATAATCGATATCTTTCTCTCTGCCTCTCAAATACGATTTTAGAAAATGATTTTCACTTCTTTCCAATTAACAGGCCGTCCACACCAACCACAGGCAGAAGAAACGCGGAACCAGCCTTTTGATAGCCTGCACCTGGTTTCATTCACGGTCCTTGCCTTGAATGTGGTGGTTGTAGCCGCAGTCGTGGTGAGGCATTTTCTAAATCAGCGGGCGGACTACAAATACCACAAGCTGCCAGGCTCTAACTAGTGGGCTCGGCTCCGTGTGAGACACGTTTATCCTGGTTGCCAAAGCAAACGGAGTCTCGTGGCTACACACGTCGTGAACAACCAAGGCCTGCGAATGTGGCCCCGGGGCTTGGTGTCACTGTGCTGGTGTGTTTCATTGCAGGAGGATTGGAATAAATATGCATGATGTCAGCACTCTGCTTTTAGTACTAAAGGCACCAAAATATTACATGGCTTGGAAACATCTCTGGTCATTAGCATAAAATATTTTAACCAAATTGTAGGTGAAAAGAAAGATTATTTCTATTTAAGAAAAGCAATCTTCAGTTAGATGCTTTTATTTTAAAAATGTGAGCATGAAACACAAATAAACAACACCTCTGAAACCCCAAAGCCATCATTTCTGAAACTAAGGTGTGAGAGAACCTCGCTCCGCTGCTTTATGTACGTTATATTGCACGTCTTACCCGCACGTCTCAGAACAGGGCTTTGGGAAGAAGGACTGAGAGAGAGACACTTTGTACAGGTTCTGGGTTAATGAGATTAAAACAACATTTTCTTTTCCCGTTTACCATCCAACACCAAGGCTAAAGGTTAACCGGCCCAAGCAGGAGTAGCCAGTTCTGAGTTGCAATTTCTTGCCTGCTATGACCGAGCCGTGAGCAACCCCCAGTGTGAGCTGACCTGACACAGGCCAAACATGGAATCTTCTCGTCTCAGATAACAATACAGCTCTTTCTGGGCACTTCACAACCCACATGGGTTCAGGGTCTGCTGTGCATCCAAGCGGGTGACACATTCCTGCATGCCCAAAGCATTCTCTGTTCTTCTATAAACATGGAATGCATATATTAAATGATGGCAAAATGCTTATAGGAAAATGGAATTAAAAGGCAAGTTTATTTTGGTACAAAAATTTTCAAAATCTATACATAATTTTTTCATTATGGTCACTTCCCATGATTCCCATGAACTTTTTCTAAAAATGATTTATTTATTTACTTGAAAAGCAGAGTTAGAGTCACAGAGAGGCAGAGGTAGAGGCAGAGAGAAATCTTCCATCCGCTGGTTCACTCCCAGATGGCTGCAATGGCCTGAGCCGGGCTGATCCGAAACCAGGAGTGGGTGCAGGGGCCCAAGCACTTGGGCCATCTCCTACTGCTTTCCCAGGCCATACAGAGAGCTGGATCGGAAGTGGGGCAGCTGGGACTCGAACTGGCACTCATGTGGGATGGAGGCTCGCAGGGGATGCCTGTGTCACAGGTGGCAGCTTAATCCACTGAGCCACAAAGCTGGCCCCTCATTTTCTTTTCAATGTCCCCATGTAGATCTTCTAGATACTTCCACAGAAGTCACGTCATGAGCCTCCTTGATGTTCACCATGTAACCAAAGTTGACTATCGCAAAGTTCTTTTTAAACCTAGACATTTCATCAGAATGGCCACATCACAATAAATACTTGAACACGGTACAGCTGTCTGGGCGGGGCGCTGCCCGTCTCTCCTCTCCCCATCAGGAACCGACCAAACCTTGTCGGCCGGCCAGCAAGGCATTCAGGCACGGGCGTGTCACAACTAGGGAATTTCCGAACACCGTGATGCACTGGAGTAAAAACTTGTCACTGAGTCAGACCTCCCTCTGCAGCAGTGCTATGAGCCACGCCAAACACTCCCAGTGCCCACGCCGCCCCCGAAGGCCCCTCCTTTAGGAAGAGCCACAGTGGAGCCAGGAAGCTGTGGCCTGGCTCCACCTCCTTCCACTCAGCGGCCGGGTCACACCTTCAGCCTTGGACCCAAATGTAAAGTAGGGACTGGAGACAGCTGCCACGGCCATGGGAAGGTCAGGGGATTAAAGAGAACGCAACACAGCCAACCGCCATTCATGTTCCACGCGTCACCAGGGCCGGGCCCTCATTGCTCACTCCAGAGCTCCATCTTGGAATCTGCTGTCTTGAGCCACAGCTGGCACTGACTGTTATAGGTGGGGGTCCCGGGAAACTGACCCCAACCCAGAGGCTTGTGACAGGGTCCCGTGGGGAGTGTGTTCAGGATAAGCCCCTGGTAAGGGGCAGGCCATGAGCTCTGAGCTGTGACGCGGCCGCAGTAAAAGGGGCTCAGCCAGTTGCCCCGGGGCCTCCTGGGGCCTCCCGGGGCTGGGCTGGTCCTTCAGAGATGTCCCATGGAGGCGGGGTGCTCAGGCCTCCGTGCGTCTGTATTTCCCAGTTGTTGGATGAGGGGTGTTCAGGCAGGGGCTGTGAGTGTGGGCGAGACAGGTGTCGGGCCGAGAGAGATTTCTGGAGAGCGATGGTGTTGAGAGCCACCAGGAGCAACAGTCCCGGCAGCAGGAGAATGACCGCGAACCGGGAGGCGTCTGGGCGTCACCCTGGCGCAGCCACTGCACGCACACCTCCCAGAGAGCAGGGTTTTCAGTACCGATCACAAGGCCAAGTCCAACCCTGTGCTGGGTTCAAGGAACAAAGCGTCTCAGAAAAGCAAAAAGCAAAGAAATGGGCAATGGGACGCTGGTTTTGTGCAACACCAGATGGCCAGACAGGTGGAATTTGGCCCGTGGACGTGACCTCCAGGGGAGTGGGACCACCCTGGGCCTCCCTCACCAGTACAGCCTGAAAGTGGATTTTTGTCCCTGCCACGAGGGGCTGCAAGCGGAAGTCCAGGCTCCGCACCCGGCCTGCACCTGACATGGGGGTTCTGGCAGCAGTCTCACTCCTGCTGGGGGGTGACAAGCATCCCCGTGCCCACCCTGGCCCTCTGTCACCACCCTAGTGAGGCGCAGGGAGTAGGAAGGGGTGCTGGGAGAGGGTGGAGGTCTTGGTGCCTCGCTCAGCCTTTCCTGGCTGGGCGGAGGCAGGGCCAGGCTGTTTCCTGAGATGTTTGACTGAGGCAGGAGAGTTCTGCCCAGACGTTTTTGGTCTTGTTTGTCCGTGGCTAGAGAGAGAGGGCTTCTCCTGGGTTCTTTTCGGGTACACCCTTGGTGTTTTGCTGTGCCCAGCACGGCAGGGTGTCAGGTTAAGCCAAAAGAGGGCCGATGGCACATAGATTAAGGAAGACTCAGATTAAAGAGTTTAATGTGGGGAGGCCAGGGACACTCAGTCCACTGTCGAGGTATTTATTATCAATGCTGATGTGATCGGTTTTGCAAAAACAGGATTTCGTTTAAACAGTGAATCAGGGAACAATGGGGAGTTTTGTGTTTACAGGAAGGACTTGTTTGCTTGGAAGCTGGGATTAAGAGAACAATCCCAACAGGGAGGGGTCCTCCGGAGGACGAATCATGAACTGGGGGAGGGTGCTTGCTGTTTCCCGGAGCCCACGGCATCTCCCTAGCTGCTACAGCATCGTCTCAAATGACCTTGGCCACTGACATGACTCGACCGACTACCTTTGCAATCTGGCCAAGCAGGCCTTCGGCAGAGTTCGGGCCGTGCGGTGGTCCCCGAAATCTAGGCCTTTAACTGAATTCAGGCTGCGTCTGGTCCCCAACAGTGTTTTCCAATGTCAGGCTTGTCCTTGGTCAGTGCCTTTTGAAGCACAGGACATGGCTGTGGCCCCTGTGCCAGTGTCCCTGAGACCCCTCCAGACGGCCCCAGGAGAGGGCCACTTCCCGCCCCCGCTCCTCGAACCCCTCCAGGGGAAGTGATCTGGAAGCGCGTGTGGACTCTTCTTTATTACAGTGTCCGTCCATTCACACGCGGAACTTATTAAAGGCAGTAAAATGCTGGACTCTGCAAGGGGTCAGCCGCCACTTCCTCAATGCAGCTGCATAGCTACAGCTCATCAGCAGGATTTTGAGAGTGGACTCCAGCCGCCCACGACAACTACTTGGAAAAGCTCTATTACAAATCCGAAGCATTTGCATGTGACAGACGCCTGATGGTAAAATCCCCGTTTCATGTGACCGGAGACGAAGCTGTTGGGGACAAACAACTCACTTTGATTAAGGAACCCATTTCATCTACTTGCCCAGCAGTCGCATTGTGTGGGTTCCTACGAGGAGTAGGGAACCTGCACCGTGTTGTGCCGAGGCAGCTGCTGATGACGGGCGTGTTCATATAAAGCCGAGAGGCCACGCCTCTCCCAGGGCCGTCCGTCAGATTTTCATCGCTCAGGGTCAACTCCCAGCCCCACGCTGCCTTCTCCCCGCGGCACTGGCCAATCCTGCCATTGCACATGTCCATGCCCTTTCCCAAGGATGGGAACAAGGCCCTAGAGGTGGGAACTCAGTGCTTCTGGGTCCTTCTGTTCTGGCAAAAGCGAAACCACACACCTGACCCCACTCAAGTCTCTCTTCACAGACAGCTTGGAGGGTGGCCAGCCTAGCGCAGGTCTCTTGCGGCCACATGAACCGTGGCAGCCCAGAGAGCAGATACACCTGGGTCTAGTGAGTGTTTCCACCTCGCGCACCTGCGCGCTGTAGCCCAAACTCAGCAAAGCCGGGATCCCATTCATTCCCTGGGAAACGAAGCAGTCAAAGGTTGTTTTGATAAAAAACGACAATTTAATTCAAATGACCCATTGTAGAGGTAAAAAAATGTAATGTGTTCCTGACAGATGCTCAGCTTATCGCTTTTGCAAGACCCTTGACACGATCTGAAAGTAAATTTGCACCTTCCATCAAGGGGAGAGAAACAGATCTGCTCACCAGCGGCTGAACACTGAGTCAAATTTTACAAACAACCTCTGCACTGGCAGTGCGGTACAGAGCGATAGCCCCGCTTTCACGACATTTTGTACACTTTAAGACTTTTATGATGTTCTGGACAGTGAAGAATTAGAAAAATCAACATTTTTAGCCTATAAAGAAACTGCCTTAGGCCGGCGCCGCGGCTCACTAGGCTAATCCTCCGCCTTGCGGCGCCGGCACACCGGGTTCTAGTCCCGGTCGGGGCGCCGGATTCTGTCCCGGTTGCCCCTCTTCCAGGCCAGCCCTCTGCTGTGGCCCGGGAGTGCAGTGGAGGATGGCCCAGGTGCTTGGGCCCTGCACCCCATGGGAGACCAGGAAAAGCACCTGGCTCCTGGCTCCTGCCATCGGATCAGCGCGGTGCGCCGGCCGCAGCGCGCCGGCCGCGGCGGCCATTGGAGGGTGAACCAACGGCAAAGGAAGACCTTTCTCTCTGTCTCTCTCTCTCACCGTCCACTCTGCCTGTCAAAAAAATAAAAAAAATAAAAATAAAAAAAAAATAAAAAAAAATAAAAAAAAAAAAAGAAACTGCCTTAGAAGTTTAGCAATCAGGGAAGCTTTATTTAGTAAAAGTCAGACAAGCAATCCTCGCCAGCGGTTCTCGCACCGGTCTCCACACGGGTAGCTTCTGCTTCATGAAATGTGACATTACAGTAGGTAGGGAAATAGACTTTGCTTCTTAATTTCTAAGAGATTCTTGGGAAAACTGGAGAATTCAAACACGGGGCTTCCTCGGACCAGCTGCTTTGGGGATCTCCAGCGGCCCCACCTGCTGGAACCGCTCAGTCTGTGCTTCCTTGAGCCCCGCGGAGCCAGCTTCTCTCCTGCTCCGCCCCACACAGCCCCGGGAGCAACGAGAGGCGGGGTCCCCCACTCGACACACGGCAACCTTACACTGTAGATAGACCACATCATAGCTGTCGAGAAAACTGAAGGCATTGAACTTGAACTGGGCCACGTTCTTCTGGCGGGAGGGAAGGCTGCTGTAGGTATTGTCTCTGACGCACCTGATGGGAAGAAAAATCCAAGGCCAAAACCATTAATGGAAAGCATGATGGGAACACACTCCGACCCAGTCCTTCGAATTCCAAATGGAGTTCTTCCCACAACCCACCTTTTCTTTTTGTGTGTTTAAAAGATTTATTTTTTTATTTGCAAGGCAGAGTTACACAGAGAGAGAGAGAGACAGACAGACAGACACACACACACACAGAGACAGAGAAAGAGAGAGGGAGAGAGGGATTTTCTATCTGCTGGCTTACTCCCCAGATGCCCCACTGGCTGGGTCCAGGTAGCCCAGAACTCCATCCGGGTCTCCCATATGGGTGTAGGGGCCCAAGGACCTGGGCCGTCCCCTCCATCACCCTCCAAGGTGCATTAACAGGGAGCTGCACAGGAAGTGGAACAGCCAGGATTTGAACCAGGGCCCATATGGGATGCCGGCGTCACAGGTGATGGCCAAACCACCGCACTACAATGTGCTCCCTGCCCCCTTTCTTTTAAAGAATGTTTGTAACACTACTATGAGAAAATCACTAGTCTTGGCCAGAAACAGTAGGAAGTTACATGACAAACACCACCCCCCACACACACGCAGTTAAATTCTAGCTAGAACCCTTGCTCTCAGAAGACCTAATCTATTTTCTCAAAAGGAGATGTTAAAAGTGGCGACTGTACTATTTTTAAGTGAACTCAGATGATTTAAAACTGTATATTGTAAACCCTGGACAACCACCAACAAAGTTAAGGAAAGAAACATAAACTATGCACGGAGAGATGACACAGCATCATATAAAAGGCTCAATTAAAACCAGAGAAGGCAACCAAAGGTGGGATGGGGTGGGGCGGGGAGAAGAATAAACAAAACAAACAGAGAGGAGTTACCAAGTGGTAGAGCCCAAACCAACTATGGCAGTGATTGCTTAAATGTGAATGGTCGAATGTAACCATTTAAAGACAGATTAGACTAAAAAACTGTAACATCCAACTATATATTGTCTACAAAAATTTTTTTAAAGACACCTAAATTAAAAGTAAAGGGGTAGAGGGGCCAGTGCTGTGGCACAGGAGGTTAAAGTCCCAGCCTGTGGCACTGACATCCCATATGGGCACTGGTTTGAGTTCCAGCTGCTCCTCTTCCGATCCAGCTCTCTGCTGTGGCCTGAAAAGCAGTAGAAGATGGCTCAAGTCCTTGGGCCCCTGCACCCTCATGGGAGACCTGGAAGAAGCACCTGGCTCCTGGCTTCGGATCAGCTCAGCTCTGGTCATTGTGGTATTTTGGGGAGTGAACCAGTGGAATGGAAGACCTTTCTCTCTCTCTGGCTCTACCTCTCTCTGTAACTCTGTCTTTCAAATAAATAAAATAAACCCTTGAAAAATGATAGTAACTGTGGAATTAAAAAATAAATAATTTTTTTTTAAAAAGTAAAGGGGTAGAAAAAGACACACTGTGCTAATACTAATTAAAAGAAACTGAGAGTCCTGTATTAACCTAAGATAAAGTTCACTGCCATCATCATCAGGAGTAAAGCAGGACATCAGACAACTAGGAAGCAGCCAATCCTCCAAGAAGCCACAGCAATCCTTAACCCATGTGCACCGAACAAGAGAGCCTCAAAATACACGAGCCAAAACTGGGAGAACTGCAATGGAAATCAGAAAGTTCAATGTTACACTTTAATATCTCTGTATTAATAACTGACAGAACCAGCAGGAAGACAATCAGCAAGGATACGGAAGTCCTAAAGCTTAGCATGAGTCCAGTCATCCCAGCTGACGCTTACACAACACTACCTACCGACGGCAGAGTGCACATTCTTCCAAGTCCCCACGGAGCACTCACAACGACAGATCGCAGGGGGGGCCACAGTGTGAACTCAACACAGGAGAAAGAGTAGAGGTCACACTCAGCACGCTCTCAGATCCCAGTGGAATCACACGAGAAAGCAACGGCATAAAGATGGCTGTAAAATGCCCAGACTTGGACACTAAGCAGCAGACTTTCAAAAAAAGAAAAAAGAAAAAAAAAAAAAAACAGCCTGTGGGTCAAGGAGGAAGTCCCAAGAGAAATTTGAAAATGTTTTGAAGTAAGTGAAAACAAATACACCGATTAAGAAAGCTTGTAAGGCCGGCGCTGCGGCTCACTAGGCTAATCCTCCACCTAGCGGCGCCGGATTCTGTCCTGGTTGCCCCTCTTCCAGGCCAGCTCTCTGCTGTGGCCAGGGAGTGCAGTGGAGGATGGCCCAAGTGCTTGGGCCCTGCACCCCATGGGAGACCAGGAGAAGCACCTGGCTCCTGCCATCGGATCAGTGCGGTGCGCCGGCCGCAGCGCACCAGCCGCGGCGGCCATTGGAGGGTGAACCAACGGCAAAGGAAGACCTTTCTCTCTGTTTCTCTCTCTCACTGTCCACTCTGCCTGTCAAAAAAAAAAAAAAAATGCTTGTGAGATGCAGCTAAAGCTGTGCCTACAGGGAAATTTCTAGCATTAAATGCATGTATTAGAAAAGAAGAAGAACCTAAAATAAATGATATCAGCTTCAAGAAAGAAGAGTAAGTTAAACCCAAAGCAAGAAGCATTGGTAATTAACTTCTGGCACCAGAGTTTCCTGCTTTGGTGTATCTGAGAGGAGAGAGCTGGTTTGCAGCCACTCTGTGCACCTGCACCTCTCAGGCCGGGGCTCACTGCGCAGGGCGCTGTGTCCTGCCCTGCCCCAGCCTTGGGAAGTGGCGACCACGTGCCTCTCACGAGCTTTAGACCACGTGGCTCTCACAGCTCTACAGCTGCCACTGAGTAACGTGGGGGTTTTGCTGTGTTGGAATTTGTGGCAATCGCTCATCCGTTAAGTGTTTTGCCACTGTTAAGGGACAAGGGAGCCGTAAAGGCAAGCAACTTGCTAAAGTTCTAACCTGGCAAAGCGTTTGGTTAACCAAAGTGACTCAGGTGGGTGGGTAGCTAGGGAGCTGCAAGGAGCTAAGGACTTGCCAACACCCGAGCTGCGTGGACTGCCCAAGTCTCAACTCTGTGCTGATTCAACACGACTGGAGGCAGAACACCCCTCCCTTCACACAGCAAAGTCTCGCTTTCCACACGGCACCAGAGGCCGACTTCTTCCTGGAGACCACACTGGTGGCCCCAGCCCCAAACCCGACCTCCTTGGAGTCTGCAATCAGGCCCTGCCCCTTATCCTATAAAACCAACCCTCCCAGTCTGGGTGGGGCAATTCTCTCTCTTAAGGTCGCCCGCTCTCCTCTCTGAGTGTGGACTCTCCCTCTGCCTTTCCACGACTCCTGCTTCTCTGCTCCCCTCTCTCTCTGTTTCCTGGTTGTATCCTCCCCGCAGGCAGACAAGAACCCAGACTAAGTCTAGAGGGTGCCTGTGCTCACCACTGAATGCAATCAACGTAAATCTTAGAAGTGCAAGTATCGCCAAGAGCTTCACTTGGGACAGCCCATAGCCCATGAGGGCAGGCCTGGAGAGCGTGTGCCGGGAGTCAGCAGTTGGACGCACTAGAAGGGAAGGGAGGAGGTGTGGACATGAAAGGCTGGGTGGGAGAGCAGAGTCCAGGGCAGCCAGGCCCTGCCCAGGACTCCTGGGATCAAGGGAGGTTGCCCAGGCTACAATTATTTGTCTCCAACAGGCACCAGAGGGAGGGTAAGGGCCCCGACTCTGCTCCTGGGGCATGACAAGGACCCCAGTGCACAACGTTTTGATTCAGGACCGCCCAGCAAGAAGCCGCAGGTGCCCTAAGGGAATGGCACGTGAATATGACAGCCCCAGGGGGCCTTCCATTTTCCTTACCCCTGTCGGATCAAATCGTACTTGACGGTTTCAAAATCATGGGGATCAGGAGAAGCCACACAGGTATCCACGAAGAGTCTCAGGCTGGGGTCCTGGCTGTGGAGGGTGGCCTGCAGGAAGACCTCCTCCCTCTGGCTGGCGTAGTGCGGTGCCAAGCCCCGCCCAGGCTGGGATGCCGGTGACTGGAGGAAGGATATGGACACATCGTAGTGGGCACTGCCCAGGGGGGTGTCTGCCCCGTGAGTGATTCCATCTGCAGACGAAATGTCCACCCTGCAGGTGAACTTCAGCTGGGGGACCTTGTGCCGCACGATGACTCGGCCAGGGTGGCCATGTTTCCGGCCCCTGATGGAGTTGGAGTAGCTGAGGGAGCCGCGGTGTTCCTGTGAGGATGGGAGGAGAGCTGGTGACCGGCCCTGGCTTTCCCCATGCAGCCTGGTGCCACCTTGCCCGCCCGCTAGAGGGCGGGAGCCCTGGTCGGTCCTCTGTGGTACGTAGCACTGGGGGTGCATGCAGGACAGCCCGTGCCCCCCCTCCTGCCGGGAGGGCTCAGCTGTGCCGTGCTGAGCTGGGGCAGCTTGGAGCTCCCTCTCTGCTCCTCCTCAGAGCCCCTTCCTTCAGGCACACACGTTCCTCCCCCCACCCAACTATCTCATCTCCTCCCTGCCCCGGTCCCAGGCCACTTCTGGCTCCTTCAAACCCAGCAGGACCTGCAGGGGCTCTGGGTGCTGTGGGCGTCGGGGTGGGGCCTCGGCTCCTCACCTCCTTGTCTCATACCCATATGGGTGCCCAGAGGCTCAGCTTGCCCTGGGTACTTCCTGAAGGAAGCCTCAGTGTGCGAGGCTCAGATTCCGGAAGATTCTGACCTCTGAACCCTCCAAGGACTGACTGCCCCAGGGGCTCTGATTCTGTCTCCATGTGGGTCCTCCTCGTTCTGCCCTCTCTCTGGCCCCGCTGGGGAACTGTAACACTGTCTATACTTGCGCTTCTGCCATAAAGAGTTTACTTACTTTTGCCTCTAAGAACCAATAGCCAGCTCCCCTCTCCCTTGCTCCCTGAGAACACACAGCCTAGAATGAAAGCCGAACTCCTCGATGCTGGTCCCAGCCTCCTCTAATCCGACCTTGGCCTCCCCAGCCTGGGCCTTGAGTCTCCTCCTTGGGCCTCTGCCCCCAGGCCTGCTGCCCCCTCGAGGCCTCCATTCTCAAGACCCCCTGAGCAAAGGGCATCCCTCCGGCCCTCCTCCCGGGCTGCTCCAGCTCCACATCCAGCCCTGGCTCTGTAGCCGCCCACCCCAAGTCACCCACCCCTCCCCTATCTTGTGTGCTTAACCCTGTCCATGTAGAAAGGACTCCCATCCACGTATGTGTTCGGCGCCTGTCTCTCTTGATAAGTGAGCACGAGGTCTTGCTTCGGAACATGTTGCATTGTTAAACATACTGAGAAAAAAGATTTAACTGCTATATACTCTTCCTACAATTTGGTATACTTGCTTCCCTAATTTCAATGCCATTGTTTCATGAAATAACAAGTGGTTAAGGAAAATTAAGTGGAGACATGTATTTCATTGCTCATAAATGTCCTAGAGATCTGCTTTTTAGGCTGTGGACTGTAGCCGGCTGCCTGGCTAGAAACCAGTAGCCAGGTCAGAAGTTCTGTCTGTCTTCCCTAAGATCCAGCATTGTGGTTCGCACGTAGCAGGTGTGCCATTATGCAACAGAGAGGTATGTTCTGAAAACTGCTTTTGCTTGGGAGCTCAGAGAGCATTAGCAACCCCTTGAGACCCCTGTGTATCCATCACACACTAGCAGTCAAGTTCAAGGTGTACCCTAAACTCCCCAAAGCAAAGAACGTTTCAGACCAATCAGTGAGCTGCTCTAGGTATCACCAAACTTAGGGAGTCATGGCTGGTACCTTTGCTCTCTCCCTGCACAGGTTTTTAAGGGGTGGTTGAATTTTCCAGGACTCTCTCCTTGTCCTCCACCGACAGAAAGGGACCACACCACCCCGCCAGCTTTGTACCTGGCGGACGGTGCCACAGCGGCCATAGGGAATGCTGAAGATCAGGTAGTGCCCGGTGACTCGGGGGCGGCACAGCTCATCATTCACGCGCATGTCCCAGGAGGAGTAGCCCAGCCTCCGGAGGTAGCCTCGGTCAATGACAGCTTGGAAGAGGTGAGGGAAGCAGGAGAGCCGAGCTGCAGGAGGGGAAGACGGGGAATCCGTGCACCGGATGTGAGCTCTGGAGGTCAGACTTACACCCTCCTCCCCCGTTTAGTAAAAGGCTTTGAGGTCACATCATACCCTTGGGGACCCTACGCACGGCACAGAGTTCAGAGCCTCGTCCAAGGGCTTCAAGGACAGCTCGTTTCCCACATTGAGAACACATGAGCCTTTGCTCACATAGAGAAAGTGGAAAGAAAAGAGGGAGGGAGCCTGGGCACAAAGGGGCTTCCTCTTCACCCTCCTAAAGCCTGCCCAGCCACAGGAGCAGAGAGAGCTCCGTGGAAACAGGCCGGTGCCCTCAAAGCCTCCCCACTTGGCTGCTCCCTGAGCTTTCCCTCCCAGGAGCCTCAGACCCCGGCGGGGGGTGGGGGGAGACGTTACCATTGTCCTCGGGCACGACAGAGTCAGCCGCACCTGCTGAGAGAAGACGACAGCCAGATGTCAATTGTGTTGCGTCATGGGAGACAGTGATGAGCCGTGCGGGCTGCAGTGCAGGTAACTGGGCTCCCGCAACTGAGCTGCTGAAGCTGGGGTTCACAGGCACCGGGATATTCCAGGGCATGCAAAGAAACACGGGCCCAGGGCCTCCTCTCATTGGATTCCGGCACACGCGCAACAATATGGTAAATACAGAAATCACGCACACCAAGATTCGTGGGTGCAAGAGAAGAGCAAACACATGGCTTTGGAGGCCGTCCACACCACCACAAGTGTGAGTTCTGGCTGGCCAGTGCGCCTGTCCATGCTCGTGGCACGGGGGAGCTCACAGGGACAGGTGCGGCTTGCAGCTACCCGAGAATGCTCCAGCTCAGAAGCAAGGCAGGGGGCCGGGGGCCGGTGCTGCGGCAGAGTAGCCTAAGCCTCCGCCTGCGGCACCGGCATCAAATATGGGCACTGGTCTGTGTCCCGGCTACTTCGCTTTCCATACAGCTCTCTGCTATGACCTGGAAAAGCAGCAGAAGATGGCCCAAGACACTCCTGGCTCCTGGCTTCAGCTGGGCTCAGCTCTGGCCCTTGCAGCCACTTGGGGAGTGAATCAGCGGATGGGAGATGTCCCTCTGTCTTTCCCTCTCTCTGTCTGTAATGCTGCCTCTCAAATAAATAAATAAATATTAAAAAAAAAAAAGAAGCAAGGCCAGGTGCACCCAGGACCAAGGCCCACTCTGGGACACATGACCAGCCTGATTCACTCAGCCCTTCAGACACCCTGGGCCCCAACCACTTCCGGTTGGACGGGAACCCTCCCGGTGTGTCAATCAAGAGTGGACAGTGGACTGTCATTCAGATGGAGTGCCCCAGCAACACCGGGAATGGCTGGCACTGCAGACACAACAAAATGAGTGACAGGAAGGCACGGAGCCCATGCCCCAGAGCGGACCCCTGCTCCTTGACTCTGGGTTGGGGGTCACGGGACCCCGACAGCCTTGCTAGCTGGGCCCCATGTCTTTGCAAAGCAAGGCAACACCAAGATAAAGGAAAAATCACTGGCAACCAGGCCGGGACGGACCTGCAAGAGGCACAGAACAGAACAGACAAGGTGAGGCCAGATTGGCTCACCGACTCTTGGAATTTCACAACTCCTTGAGATCCACGTGGGTCACTTTAGGGTACATTTAGGATAAATACAAGACAGTATCACCCCATATGGAAGGCACTCAACTGCCTATGGAGGTCAGAATGCCAAGACACGTGTCAGGTGATACTAAAACACATTCGAGGCAAGGTGTAGGCCAAGTCTTGGATGACAGACGGGAACCTGGGACTTCGGGGGCGGGGCGAGAGGCGGCTCTCTGACTTTTGCCGGTGTTGGCAGCACGTCTCTCTGCCGCAGCCCTCCACGGGGACTGCACAAACGTGGTCTGGCTGACCAGAGTTCTACGTCCTTCGTCATTTCATTGGGTTCTCAGGCCTTCCCTTGATCTCATAATCTTTTAGCCAGAGACCAGCACAAACGCTGCGTAAACTGGAATTGGACAAAACTAATAAACTCCCAAGCCTGGGTCATGAATACCGTTAGCAGGCTTCCGGAACCAGCAGGGCTTCGTTATTCCAGGATCTGGAGCCTTGGCCACCCCTGCCAGTCCTCAGGGTGGTCAACGTTTGCTGGGCGGGGAGACCCCCCACCCCCCAGCGCGCGTGAGGACAGCGCGGGGAGCCGGGTACCTGCGCACACCACGCCCGCGTCCTCGTCGTGCCGGCAGTTGTGCCTCGCCCAGCCTGCGTGTGCGCAGCGCCCCAGCGCGTCCTCGGTGCCCGCGCAGCGCACGTCGTCCAGCAGAATGGGCCCAGTGCCCGGGCCGAAGCGGGCGCGGCCCGGGGCGGCCAGCGCGCGGCCGCAGCGCAGCAGGCGGCACACGACGCGCGCGTTCCTGATGCTCCAGTGGTCGTCGCACACCGTGCCCCAGGCGCCCTGGTGCTGCACCTCCAGCCGGCCCTCGCAGCGGCCGCGCCCGCCAGCCAGGCGCAGGGCTGGGTCTGCGGGGGCGAGAGGCGCAGTCAGCGGGGAGGGGGCTTGGAGACGCGGCCGGCCGTTGGACTTGCACGGGGGCCACCTGCCATTGCAGTGGAGAACTACGCGGCGAGGGGCCGATTCTGGCGCTGTCGTGCCCTAAGTCTCTGGCACGCAAAGGAAAGCCCAAATGACCCACGGCCCTCAAGGAACGGCCATTCGAAGCCGCTCCTAATTTTCCAAAAATACCCAAGGAATTAATTTTTAAACACAAATATACAGCCCGAGAGAAACCAAGAAATAGGCAAAAATCAGACATACAGAAACTTGTGGGAAGTGCACGCCGTGTGGCTATCACGGAGCGATCCGTGCAACGCGCTCCCCGCAGGAGAAAGCCCAGCCCAGCCGCCAAGGCGGTTTGCAGCAGATGAGCACACCCTGGTTCCGTTTCTGTGCGGTTTTGTGTGATCCACAGAGACGGAGAACAGCGGGGTTGGTGTGGGGAGGCGGGAGAGACCCCCAGGGGCCGGGCGGCCTTTGTGGGTGAGGGAGACAGATCAGACGTGCCTATCCTGACAGTGGTGCCAACATAGCCGCACGCTACGGAAAACTCGAAGGTGTGAGCATTTAATGTATGCAAATTAGACTTCAAAGAAGGTTATCTAAAAAGTGAAAAACCAGCAGACGGTTTTTCTGCAGTCAGGGGGCTGCAGTGGCTGCGTCTCCCGGTCCCCTGCTCTGCTGGGCTCACGGAGGAGGCCTGGTGAGCGCAGTGGCCCTGGCTGGCAGCAGCCGCGCTGCCGGCGATGTCCTCTGATGCCGGGGGCAAGGCAGCCATGCTGGTGTGAGCGCCGGATTCCTGCTGAGTGAGGCAGATTTGGGGATTTGGACCTACAAACTGTGTGTCTGCACGTACACGCCTACAAGGGCACAGCATTTTTCTGTAAGGAGTGGGAAAGGGAAATGAGACAGAAAGGATTCTAACAGCATCATTGTAAAGTCATCATCATTTCGGTGGTTAGAAACAAAAAGAAGTTACCAAGTAGAGGGATCATTTCTTCATCCACTGAAATTGTAACTGTGAATAAGAAAAAGTAAGCTTTAAAAACTCGAACCATCCAAGCCACACGTTTGTATTCAAAGACGAAGAATTTCTCTGCTTTCAGACACCATTACTTTAATTTTCAACTTTGGTTTGGGGGTATAAACACTGTCCATTGAGTTTGATTTACTTGGCATGAAAATGTAACAAATCGTGTTATATCCTACATATTCTCCAAGTGGTCAGAAAGGAAGCTTTATAAATATGTTTTTGAGGGGCCGGTGCCATGGCACACTAGGTTAAACCTCCACCTGCGGTGCCGGCATCCCATATAAGCGCCGGTTCTAGTCCCGGCTGCTCCACTTCAGTCCAGCTCTCTGCTGTGGCCCGGGGAAGCAGTGGAGGATGGCCCAAGTCCTTGGGCCCCTGCACCCGCATGGGAGACCAGGAAGAAGCACCTGGCTCCTGGCTTCGGATCAGCGCAGCTCTGGCTGTTACAGCCATTTGGGGAGTGAGCCAACAGAAGGAAGACCTTTCTCTCTGTCTCTCTCTCTCTCTCATTGTCTGTAACTCTACCTCTCAAATACATAAAATCCTAAAAAATGTATGTTTTTGAAAGGAAGACCATTCTTACAGGGACTGAAAATGACGCAAAGAAAATCAAGTCAGATTCCTCAGAAACATTTTATGTAAGAGAAAGATCATGTATGAGAGTCATAATTTCATATTAAAATATACAGAGGGAAACCATGTAGGAAAATTAACAGTGGACTTTATAATAGAATATGGTAATGTAAATTTTGGAACTCTAGCAAAAGGTGTATGAACCTTACCAGGTAATGGTATCACTTTGGTTGACATTGGATCTGTGACTGCCAAAAAAAAAAAAAAAAAAAGTCTAGTGAAAAGAAAGCCTTAGAATTTGGCTTCATTGAGAAGTTTATGACAACAAGCCTGCTTCATGAGTGGCACGCAGTGGAAATCCAACCTGCTCATTTGTCTTGTGGCTGCACACACTCAGTCATGCAATGGTCCATGAGAAGCTGGCATCTCTAATCCCCAGGACAGCTGGGCCAGCTACGTGCCCTCACTGCTCTGGCGACGAGGAGCAGAGAGGTGGACAATGACAACGGGCCAGGTCACCCACAGTCCCAACCCTTGAGGGGCGTGTGGTATGGGAGCTGCATTTGCTGGGCTCAATGCGCGGAGTAGGGAGACAGGGGAAGGTACCGGCCACCACACCTGTCATCACACCCCGAGAGCCACTTCCAGCAGAATCAGGAAGTAGCTTTGGCTGTCCATAAAGGAAGTAAAATGTGAGCGCCTCCCAATTTGTGTAAAAAGCAACCTAGTTGCCATCAGCCAAGTCTACAAGAAAGGCTGGAGCCAGTGAGAGCGGCAGGAACTACTGACAACAGAGAAGCCACAGTGCAGGCGGGGAAGGAAGGCAAACGAGGCGGGAGAGCGGCGGGGAGGAAGGAGAGCCGTCCTGAGACAGGAAGGACAAGAAAGCACTGAACGCTGGCTGCACTGAGTTCCACCCCGGCGGTCTCTGACGCAGCCAGAGCTCTGTGACTCAGGATGTCGACGGCGCAGGGACCTGGGGTCGTGGCGGGGTCTCAGCAAGGCCTGGGAGCAGAAAGGACCTCGGATGGATCCCGGGAGGCCTGGCGCCGCCTCACTCCGGTCTCCGGCTTTCCTCAGGTCTATCTGTTCTGGGGGGAGGCTCAGCACCTCCGTCCTCCCCTACGGCCGGCGGCGTCGGCATCACCCAGCAGCTGCCGGTGATGCCGGGTTCGCTCCAGCTGGAGCCGCTGAGCCTGCGTTTTAATGGGAGCCTCTGCTGTGCAGGCCTCCCTGGTCCGCGGGAGCTGCGCCCGCACGTTAGCATTGAGCAGTGTGGTTTCAGCTTCCCTAAGTCCCCCGGGGCTCACGCGGACGGCTGCTTTGTCCTGCTCAGCCTGGCCCAGCACCTGCCTCCGCTGAGCTCAGTGCGTAACCGGGGTCCTCCGGGGAGCTGCCTGCCTCCTGACCTCTCCTTTCTTTCCCCCGACCTCACCTGCAGGAACAGTGAGGGTTTCGCCCGCCCAGGTGTGCAGTCTCGCTGGGCGGGGGGTTCTCAGCCTCCCACCGGGCTCTGCAGGGAGCAGACAGCCTACCTGGAGACGAAGGTGTCCCGTCTGCCGAGAGAGCTGCCCCTGCAAGGGAGAAT
The DNA here is from genome assembly GCF_051225735.1 of Oryctolagus cuniculus. Lineage (NCBI taxonomy): Eukaryota > Metazoa > Chordata > Mammalia > Lagomorpha > Leporidae > Oryctolagus > Oryctolagus cuniculus. The sequence goes on from NC_142881.1 coordinate 8,191,601, forward strand.
GTTCAGTTTGACTGACAGGGTGGTGGAAAACAAGAGAACTGGCAGGACTAACAACCTGGTTCTCGCGTGCGAGTCGGGCTGGGCTGGCTGGGCGGAAGTGTCACCCGGAACACCGGAGTCAGCCGAGGTGCGGATGCCCAGCCCAGCCTCTCCGGGGCACATCCGATCAGGACCAGCACATTGGGCGGGCATCGTGCCACTTGCGATGCTGGCATCCCACCGCAGAGTGCGGGCTTGAGGCCTGCTGCTCTGCCTTCCATCCAGTGCCCTGCTAAGGTGCCTGGGAAAGCAGAAGATGCCCAGGTACTTGGGCTCCTGCCTCCTACGTGGGAGACCAGCACGAAGTTCTGAGCTCCTGGCTCTCTGGCCTGGTCCAGTTCCAGCTATATATATACAGCTGGGCTCAATGCGCGGAGTAGGGAGGCAGGGGAAGGCAACGGCCACCACACCTGTCCTCACACCCCGAGAGCCACTGCAGCAGAAACAGGAAGTGGCTTTGGCTGTCCATAAGGGAAGTAAAATGTGAGTGCCTCCCAATTTGTGTAAAAAGCAACCTAGTTAATATATATATATATATTTAAACTAGATTGAAAGATTTATTCATTTATGTATATATAAAGATTTATTCATTTATTTGAAAGGCAGAGAGCTACAGAGAGGCAGAGGCAGAGAGAGTGAGAGAAGTCTTCCATCTGCTGCTTCATTTCCCAAATGACTGCAATGGCTAGAACTGCACCAATCCGAAGCCAGGAGCCAGGAGCTTCTTCCAAGTTTCCCACATGGGTGCAGGCGCCCAAGGACTTGGGCCATCTTCTACTGCTTTCCCAGGCCATAGCAGAGAGCTGGATCGGAAGTGGAGCAGCCAGGACTCGAACTGGTGCCCGCATGGGATGCCGGCACTGCAGGCAGCAGCTTTACCCACTATGCCACAGCACTGGCTCCCCCCAAGCCATATTGAGACTTACGCCACAGACAAAATATTCAGTATATGTGTTCATTTGCCAAACAGGAGGAGGAAAAGTTGATCATGTTTAATTAAGAATGTGACGGGCAGAAAACGTTACCGGAGGACAGGTGCACTTCTGCCGGGGTTGAAGGTACCTCTGCATAAACAAAGAGAAAAGGACTCAGACGTGGGAGGAAGGCTGTGCGGTGCGGCTCGGACAGCATCTCCCGAGCAGAACACGGTGGAGGAGCAATCGTCTCGTTAACGGAAGCAGCGTGAGAGACGGCCATTCTGTGCAGTGGACACCTGCATCCGCATCTGGGTCACTGGGTTCGAGCCCTTGTCCGTACTTCCACTTCTCGCTTCCTCTGATGGGCACCCTGGGAAGCGGCAGGTGAAGCCCTTGGGTCCCTGCCAGCCCCGTGGGGCACCCAAAGGGAGTGCCTGGTTTTCCAGCTTCGGCCTGGCCTGGTCCTCCTGGCTTCTGTGGGCATTTGAGGAGTGAACCAGTATGTGGCAGACCTATGTCTCTTTCTGTGTCCCCCTCTCGCTGCCTTTCAAATAGGCAAACAAATAAATAAAAACTAAACAAAAAGCAGGAGTAAGACTTTACCGGATGGAGAGGTCACTTCTGCTGAGGTTGACAAGATGTCTATAGATAAGGGGAGAGGGAGAGGGAGAGGGAGAGGGAGAGGGAGAGAGAGAGAGAGAGACTTAAATACAGCAGAGGCAACCCACAGGTTTACATTTTTACTGCAGCTACATTGGAGACAGAGCTTTCAAGAAACAGCCTCATCGGATAAATGGACCAAGAAGAGGCACTTAGTGGGACCCTGGTGTGGCGGCTGCACTGGCTGCACTGGCTGCACTGGTTACTGAAGCTGCAGGCAGACCCGGCAGGGCAGAGTGAGACAGTCCCGTCAGACCCCCTCGTGGTGGCACAGATCTGTGTGCCGGGCTGGGCTTGTCCCTGCTCTCCAGACACAGGCTGCGGCAGGACCCCGCCAGACCCTCCCCTGCCTCCCAGCCACCCCCACTCCTCTTGCAGAGATCCCTGTGTGGAGGTCACAGCCATGGGCCACATCTGTCATCCGGGTGGAGCTGATCTCACAGTCCCCGAACAGGGCCTTGCTTTCCTGGCCTTCCTCCTCCTGCGTAGCAGGTGGGAGGCAGGGGCCCAAGAGAGGGTCAGCTCTGCAGACGGGGACTCCCCCTAGGTGGGCTGAGGGTGGCGAGGGTGCAGGCCTGTTTGTGGCACTAAGCGTTGCCCTCCATGCCACCTTTCTCAGCAGTAAGGACCTGCTGTCCGGTGCCGACTCTGCTGTTTTATATTTCATTTGCTTCCCTCCACATTCTGTTTGTAACATCATTGAACCTGGAGTCACACCAGGCGCTCCTTGGACAATTCGGACCAGCAGCCTGAGAGTGAGCTACTAGCCATCCTGGCCAGCTGGGTCCCCGCTCCTTGGCACAGAGCTGACGTGTGGCCACCCTTACTGAATGCCAGCTGAGTGTTCTGGGTATGTGGCAGAGCCATAGTTTGATGGCTCCCTGTTCTGGCAACACCACTGAGTCGTTGGTCACCAGGAGAGACTCCAGCTATAGACTCCAATAGGAAATTACCCCAGACCCTCCACCAGTCCAGTAGGTAATTTAACCGGCTCAATGAATTCCCCTTGGCTCAGGCATTTAACTGGGCTCCCCAGAATTCACTCACTATCAGGGCATCCAGAGATCGCCCTCATGACTGAGGTCAACATAGACATATTTTAAAAACCTAGGAGTTTACTAAAAAATCAAGAATGTCACCAGCACATGACAGTTGGTTAAGGAATTCACCAGAAAACCAAATAGAAGTTTTTATAGCGAGCACGACAGCTAAATTACCTGCTGGAGTAGTTGCAGCGATATTCAGAGGTCCTGGAAATAAAGAGAAGGACTTGATCAAAACCCAGCAAAGGGAAAGTGAACCTTGCTGCACAGTTAACTTGTCTTCTTCTCTTGGCCCTTGAAGCATACAAAGTATGGCCTTCGTTTCTTTCACTAACAAAACCTCGATTGCCTGACCCCCTGTGCCAGGCTCTGGGCTGGCCTCTGAGTGAAGCTGTCAACACAGTTACATATTCTTCCTGCCGTCAGCGACAGGCGAAAGACAGAGGCTTCAATGCAAAACTGCTGCGGTGGCCGGTGCTGTGAAGGAGCCCGCAGGATGGTGTGAGAGCCCAGCGGGAGGTGTCCCCTCTCTGTCCCGCCGCCACCTGTGCCTGGTCCAGCGTCTGGCTTGGACAAAGACGGTGATGAGCTGACACCACACTGCCCTAGGCTGGTCCCGGTCTCGGCCCGGGGGTGGGACAGAGGCACTTCTACACCTGCGCACTAGGCACAGAGGGCATCACCTGGTGGAAGAGTCACTTTTTCCACGGTGGAAGGCGTGCCTGCACGTGGAACACGTCCTGGTCCTGGTCAGGACGCTGGATGTGTTTTCTGATTTCTTACAACTCTGCCTTTACCAGGCTTTGTTGTTGGAAAAATGCTAGTGATGAGGGCTGTTTGTTTCCCGTCCTCCAGAATTAAAGTTTAAGTAATGAAATTGAAATTAAAAGCATATGCGCTGTCATACTATAAATGGAATCATTCCAGAAATGAAATATACTTCGCTGTCCTTTTAAACAGAAGATATTGATCAGATTTTTTTTTTAAAAAATACTTATTTGAAAGGCACAGTTACAGAGGCAGAGGGAGACAGGAAGAGAGGACCAGGGCTGGGCCAGGCCAGAGCCAGGAGCCTGGAATTCCACCCCTGTCTCCCACATGGGTGCAGGTGCCGAAGTACTTGGGCCATCCCCCACGGCCCTCCCAGGTGCATTGGCAGGGAACTGGATTGGAAGTGGGGCAGCCGGGACTCAAACCGGAGCTCACACTGGGATGCTGGTGTTGCAGGTGGTGGCCACAACGCCCGCCCAGATATTGATCAGGTTTTCATCTGTACGATTCAGACTCGTTAGGAAGAATCTCGTCATTGTTCAGAGATGTCATATAAAGGGTCTCGAAGGATGCGGGGGTGAGTGGGTGCTTTGGCCTCGCGTTGCTACATTTAGAACGTCCGGGAGCCTGCATGGTCCACCAGGGTAGGCTGCTCTGTGATGCTGGCATCCCATATGGGTGCCGGTTAGAGTCCCAGCGGCTCCATTTCCACTCTAGCTCCCTGTTAATGCACTTGGGAAGGCCCTGCCTGGGCCCCTGGCACCTATGTGGGAGCCCCGGGTGGGTCATCATCTCTCTCTCTCCTAGTACACGGTCAATGGGAAGCCCAGACAGCCAACTGTTAGATGTGTGTAGAAGCTCGGAACAGCAGGCCCCGAGCACCAGACTCCGGGTGCTCCACCTTCTCCCGAGCTGGAATGGTGGGGTCTTCATCTGGCTACAGAGGCCCTTGCTGTCTGTTTCTGGGTCCTCGTCTACTTTCCAAGGGATTGACTTAGCGCGATGACTCCTAGACCAGTTGGGGGCATCACTGCTTATCTGGTCAGAATTTGAGCAGAGCAGTACTCTTAGTGCAAGGAACAAATCACTGGGAGCTTGTTACCAGCTGTAAGAGCCAAGTCGGTGTCTGCAATTGAGGCAGAGCCTGTGAAACAAGGAAAGGTAAGGAAATCTGTGATTAAACACTATCCCCAAGTTCATCAGCACAGACTTTTCAAAAATAATTTACACATTACCCCCACGACTGTGTTCATATTTGATTATGCGCTGTCCCTGTTTGATGCTTCTATTCTCTGTGTCATTGAGCCAAGGGAAATAAATGTTTAGGAAGGCGGTGCATAGGCTGGGGCCCAGCAGGTCTGGGTTCTGTCCCTGCTGTTTGTGTAACAGAGCAGTGGCCGTAGACAAGTCTCCATGTGTCTCTGGGCTTTAGCTGCTGTGTCTGAGGGCGGCTGCCCCACAGCCTGGTAGCACATGCAGCACCTTGGCAGAAAGACAGACTCTTGGGAGGCACTGCCCAGAACCCGCCGTTTAACAAGATCTCCAGGCACGCTGCGTGGGCATTAACCTCCGAGGAGCACCAAGCATGCAAATGGAGCTACCTGCGGGCCTGCACATGCATGGCACAGGTCAGGAGCAAACAGGAGAGCGTGTGCCCGTGTCAGGCGGGCAGCTTCTTCCTTCTTAGTCCTGGCAATCGGTGCCCTGCTCATAGCAACTCAGGCTACCGTTAACCATTCTCAGATGTTTTAATCGAAGCTGGAAATCTATATGCTGTGTGAAATCTCCTATTTTTAAAATTTGGGATTAAAAATCATGTGGACAGTGTAGGAAAAACTGGGTTGTCTGAAACCACACCCATGGGTGAGACAGAGCTGGCCCAGGGGCTGCCTCCTTTGTGACTTCAGATCTGAGCAGTCTCTAAGGTTTCTTCCAATTCTTGGAGAAGGGCTACACTGTGCTGCTGCCGTTTCTAACTTGTCCTTGCAGAGGCAACCATGAGAAGAGACGTACACGGCATTGCCCCGTTTTCCTTAGAGGTTAGTGTCTGCCTCACCTGGGATAGTTTAGAGGAAACTGGGAGTTGGGGTGACTTGAGGTGAGCTGAGACTTCTCCTCCAACTTTTAAACCACACAGTGTTCACCCCAAGCTCTGGGATGATCTTCAGGGTGCGCGGAGGCAGGAAGTTTGCAAGAGGACACAGGGTTGTTGACACTGGAAAGCCAAGCCAGGTCTGGGCAGGTGGCAGCTGACACATTCCTGGGGAGAGTGACTCCTGCGTGTGCAGCACTGCGTACTGTACAGGTGTGGACACCCAGTCCCCAAGGCAAGGTGTCCATTCTCGTCCTGCTCTACAGACGAAGAGACCAAGGCCCTGAGAGCAGGGGGCTTGCCCACGTCACCCGGCTGGTTAAGGCTGCAGCCACAACGTAACATCCAAGTCCATGATGCTGCATTACTTCTTAAAAGGTTTCAGTGACCAAAGAGGTCGGAGAAGCATTGGTTTAAACAAAAATCCTTTACCAAAAGTTGCATGTCCCTGGCTCAGTCTCTGGTACCGTGAAACACACGTGGGAGATGAGGTACCCTACTATTTTCTAAAAATGCAGATTTAAGGAGGAGTTTTGGGAGAGGTGTGTGAAGTCCTGTGATGGTTTGGAAAAAGCCAGGCTTACTGAAGAGTCCCATGTGTGGGCGCTGGGGAGCACGTGCGTGAAGCCGGGCCACTAAATGCGATCCCAGAGCAGCCATGACACCAGGGGAAGGAACAGACGACAAAGACTGCATCTCACCGATCTTTTCAATTTCCCGCCCCAGTCCATGAGTGCATAAACACCTTACATGAGTTGAGATGAGCTTGACATTTAGTTTCATAAGAGATATAAACTCCAACGCTAACCACATGCAAGGTGATAGCCACGCATCGGATTCATAGAAAGCAAGAATGAAAATAAAATTACCAGGTGTCGTGGTCCTTTCTGTGGCTGATGCTGAAATTGAGAATAAATAGGAATTTAGAAGACACATTTTTCTTTACTTCAAAATGTATACCTTAGATGCATTAAAATCAACACAGACAACTTCTGGAATGTGAAGCTAAAAATGAGAAGCTCTCGTAGTTGAGACTGAAATGGACACAGGGATGCACAGGGAGGAGCAACATTCACAGCCCAGGGAGAGGAAGGAGCGGCCGCTCACTGCGCCTGGACAGCGGCCCCTTCCCGACTCTGACCTCAGGTTTCTAACGTTGATTCCTCATTTTCACCAAATCAGTTTTACAACAAAACCAAGTTATCTGAACACTATAGAAAAGTGGCCCCTTAACATCATAAAGCCTGTTGGGACCCCTGATTCAGCATTCATTTGCTTTTTAAAAAATTTATTTTAGGGGTCGGCGCTGTGGTGCAGCATGTTAAAGCCCTGGCCTGAAGTGCAGGTATCCCATATGGGTGCCGGTTCTAGTCCCGGCTGCTCCTCTTCCAATCCAGCTCACTGCTATGGCCTGGGAAAGCAGTGGCAGATGGCTCAAATCCTTGGGCCCCTGCACCCACATGGGAGACCTGGAAGAAGCTCCTGGCTTTGGATCAGCCCAGCTCTAGCCATTGCAGCCATTTGGGGAGTGAACCAGTGGATAGAAGATCTCTCTCTCTCTCTCTCTCTCTCTCTCTCTCTCTCTCTTTGTAACTCTTTCAAATAAATAAAATGAATCTTTAAAAAATAAAAATAGTTTTATTTTATTTTAAACCTTTGTTTGCTAGGCAGAAAGATGGGAGGTAGGAGGGGACCCAGGATTATGTTCCACCTGCTGCCTTTTCCACCTCCCACCCCCACATACCTGCAATGGCTGGGCTGGTCCAGGCTGAAGCTGGGAACCAGGCACTCAGTCCAGGCCTCCTACATGGGTGGCAGGTACCCAAATACCTGTACCGTCACCTGCTGCTCCCAGCACGCACATTAGCAGAAAACCGAGCTGGGACTCAAAGCCAGGCACACTGATATGGGATGCGGGCATGCCAAGGGGTGTCTCAACCACCATGCCCGCCCCCATCTCCTTCTGCTGACGATCTACTGCAGTGGAAGTGCACAGCTCAGTGGGCTGTTCACTGGGAGGCGAGCCCCACGGCAGGAGGATTGCTGTCTGCTGAGTTCACCTGGACGCCCTCAGTACCTGGGTGCACCTCAGTGCCAGGCACGTATGATGTGCTCCAGAGACGTCTGCTAAATAAGTGGATGAATGAATTAAATTAAATGCATTATATTCTATTATTTTAGACTTTGTCCTATAAAATTAAGATAAGCTGAGTAGTAGATATTTCATTTACTCTTATTTTTTTTTCTTTTCAAAAGATTTGTTTGATTTATTTGAAAGGCAGAGAGAGAGAGAGAGAGAGAGAGAGAGAGAGATCTTCTATCCACTGGTTCACTCCCCAAATGGCTGCAACGGTCAGAGCTGGGCCAGGCTGAAGCCAGGAACCTGGAACTCCGTCTGGGTCTCCCACGTGGGTGGCAGGGGCCCAGGGGCTTGGGCCAGCCTCCACTGCTTCCCCAGGTGCACTAACGGGGAGCTGGCTCAGAAGCGGAGCATCATGGATTCCAACCGTCACCCCTGTGGATGCCAGCATTGCAGGTGGCAGTTAACCTGCTGTGCCACAACACCGGCCCCATCTGACTTTTTTTTTTTTCATATTCTACTTTTTTGGCAAGAGAAAGAAAACAGGTAATGCACAAACTGGGCTGACTTTCCAAGAAGACACAAGTGGTCTCAAACCATAAAGGCCAAAAAGGAAATAGCGCTGAGGGCGAGAGGAACCAGGATTTGTTCATGTAGCTCCCCAGACCAGCGCAACCAAGTCAGCACTAGAGCTCAACACAGACCGTGCTGGGACGAAGCAAGGAAGGACCGCTGTGCCTACAGTAGTAACAGACAGAGCTGGCAACTTCTGGGGACTGCAGAGCCCGCGGGCCCTGGGAGGCATCCCTGGTGTTGGATCAAACCCTGGGCAGACAGCAAACGAGGGGAGGCAGCATGCCAGGGCAGCCTCCCAGATCCAAGGTCAGGGCAGCACACAGGTAGAGGGACTCTGGGTTGGCGCTGGCTTGTGCTGTACCTGCTGATCCCGTGAGCCTCAGCACGTGGACACTGCACTGTCCCTGGGCACGTGTTTAGGGGACCTCAATGGGACCCAAAAGTCCCCATGTTAATTCCCAGGTCCCCACCAAGAGTCATGGAACTGGCAGCCATAGGAGAAAGCCGGGAGTGAGTACCTGAGTGGATGACCCCACATCCTTGAGGTGGCCACAGCTGTGGACGGACAGGCCCCGATGGTAGCACAGGCCAAGCAAGGCCTGGTGGCCCTCACACTGCTCCCCAACCCTCCCTGCATGTCCACACCCCAGGGCCCTGAAGCCCCGCCCCCCAGCTGTCTGCACACACGGTGCCGCACGTGCCTCTGTGCTGGGTTCAAGGTGCCCATCAACCAACCTGATGGTGGGCAGGCCTGGGGAAGACCCACAGGCCGCTGCTGGACCTGGGCAGGCGATTTCTGACGGGACTTTGCTTCAGTTTGTATCCTGATACACCCACACTCTAGAGACCCAGAAACTCTTGTTCTTGGTCACAAGGAACGGAGCCCAGTTGGAGCTGATAAACGCACTGCCCGGCTGTTCCAGCCCATTTCTGGTTCCCAGGGTTTTGTTCCCTCCTTCCCATCTTTGAATTGGAAATACGGTAGATATAAGAGTAAGGATGAATACTTATTTGGGAGTCAAGCCATGAAATTGATAGGCAGTAACATTGGGTTATGTTGTGTTCAACTTTTCATGCTTTCCTCTGGGCCAAACTCGCCCCCACTGGCCCAAGTTCAAAGTCTAAAGACGTTTTTCATGAACCAGAGGGGAGCAGCAGCCAGCTCTGCTCATCACCTCGCCCTCTGTGCCTCTGTGTTTTTTTTTGTTTTTTGTTTGTTTGTTTGTTTTTTTTTTTTTTTTTTTTTTTTTTTTTTTTTTTTTTTTTTTACAGATAGAGTTATAGACAGTGAGAGAGAGAGAGAGACAGAGAAAGGTCTTCCTTCCGTTGGTTCACTCCCCAAATGGCTGCTACAGCCCATGCTGCGCCGATCCGAAGCCAGGAGCCAGGTGCTTCCTCCTGGTCTCCCCTGCAGGTGCAGGCGCCCAAGCACTTGGGCCATCCTCCACTGCCTTCCCAGACCACAGCAGAGAGCTGGACTGGAAGAGGAGCAACTGGGACTAGAACCTGGCACCCATATGGGATGCCGGCGCCGCAGGTAGAGAATTAGCCTAGCACGCCATGGCGCCAGCCCGCCTCGCCCTCCATTTTGACTCTGAATTTCCTCCGTCCTGGGGAGGCATGAACGTAGGTTGGCACCAGCAGAGCTGCTGTAACCGCAGGGAGGCCCCGGAAGGACCGAGTGACCAGGAAGCCCCGGGACACACAGCGAGAGGGTCCTCACCGACCGTGGGAGCCGGTGCTGCGGACGCTGGCGCTAGCTCGGCACCCGGGAGAGAACACCCGAGGCGTCTGAGTGAGCGGAGGTGAGTGCTGACGAAGCTGAGGGGGCACGGGAGTTGCCACCTGTGCCTGTGTGGCGGTTCAGAACATTCTGGAAAAGGCAGCACCCATGCTGCGGGGGCTCCAGATGTCTCTCCCTTGCTGGGTGAGACCCCGACCCATCGTTCTGGAAGCCTCTCCCTGAACTCTACGGGAAGCTGTCAACTTCCGGAAACATCCTGTCTCATCCGGGCCCTCGGGGAGCGGCGGTGGCTCTGGGGTTCGTGGAGGCCGCTGTCGGGGCTGGGGGTCACAGGTGTGTTTTTCACACAATTATTTAGTAAAAAAAAAAAAAAAGGGCATCAAATCGGGCATTCAGCATTCTCATTCAACTGTTTAGGGTGACTGCACGAAGCTGTCCCTGTGCGAGGAAGTCCCCGTCCAGGTAACGAGCAGAGCAGGTGGCTCTTTCTGGGAAGGAGCTTCAGAGAAATGCATGAACTTGGCGCACGTAGGCAACCACTCCTGGGAGCGGGGAGGCGCCCAGGGCCCAGGCAGAACCTCCTGGCTGAGGGCGCTGCTTGGTCATGATCTCTTCCAGGCCCAGGGGAATGGGCTGTGACGTCGGGCAGGGCACCTTCCTCTCCTGACACCGGGCGACCAGCGTCCTGGGTTGTCTGAGTCCAAGGAGGGTTCCCAGGACGTGGGATGCCCAGTGCTGAAACCAGGGCCCTTCCGGGCAAACCAGGAGAACTGGTTCACCCGACCTGGGCCCGCAGGTCGGCCAGGGTCGGCTTGAGAGGTGGGTGCTGTGGGAGGCTGGATGGGGAAGCCTGGCTTTGCAGGGGGCAAGTACCCGAGCAGATGGCCCTGGTGTCCTCGTGGTGGCCGCAGTTATGGACGGACAGGGCAAGGTGGTGGCACCGCCCCAGGCTGCTCTCGGTGCCTGTGCACCTCACATCGTCTAGAAAGATGGGGCTGGAGCCATCGCCAAACAGACTCCCCCCGGGGGCCTCCAGGGCGGGCCCGCAGCCCAGCTGCCAGCACACCGCCTGGGCGGCAGGTAGCTGCCAGAGGTCGTCGCACACAGACCCCCAGGTGCCACTGTGGTGGATCTCCACGCGGCCCTAGCACCTGCTCCTCCCATCGGCCGGTCTCACCACCGGCAGATCTGCAGGATCCAAGAACCACGGCGGCCTGAGAAGGGCCCTTCCATTCTCCCATGGGGTGGTGCTTCCAGTTAGGAACCTGAGCCCCTCTACTGTCTGCTGTTGGGGACGCCCACGGGGGCATTGCACATGCAGAGCAAGAGGCACGGCTGCTTTCTGCGTGTGCAATTCAGCACAGACTCCACGCTGCCTGTCCTCACCAGCAGCTGTCGCCGGGCCCTCGCAAACAGCATCCTACGTCCATGCCCAGTTGCTGTCATCTCCCACGTGGTTTCTCTAAAATTTCAGACCCAGGCAGCCTGAGTGTCTGCAGTTCAGACTTTGCCAGCTCAGGTCTCCCAGAGAACATCATGAGATTCTCAGGACAAAAGGAGTTTTCTTTTCCTTGAATCTGGAAAACCCTGCCGGGAGACGACAGGGGAGCTTGGGGGTCGGACGATCGAGCAGAGAAGACGCAGCCCCTCTGCTGCAGGAAATGAGGGGTTGGCCACGGGCGGGTTCCTCGGCACCCAGAGTTCACTCTCAGGGTTTGAGCCCCCAGAGATGGGGCTGGGTCAGGGGGTCCCTGCAAGAGGGGCCAGTAAGAGTGCCCGGGGGCCCAGGCACCCGCTGCGGTGCTGCGAGGTGAGGACTCCGTGTCGGGACCCCTGGCCTAGGAGACGGGGCCAGCACAGCTTTCACTCCGTTCTGCCTGTTGCCCTGGAAGCAGCTGCTGCTTTCCTGTTGGCCGCCGACGGCGGGACCCCAGCCTCCGACAAGCTACACCACGTAGGAATGGGAAGAGTACCTATTGGATGGAAAACGTGCCAGTGCGCCCCGGGAGTCGAAGACACTGCCCAAGCGAAGAAGGAAGCCAGTCACCCTGAGAACATTCCAGACAAACACAGCGCGACGGCATCTTGCAGACACCGCGTGGAGCGCGTAAACGGGCTGGCACGACCAACCCCATGCAGTCTCTAGTCAGTCACTGCTTACAGTGTGATGGCGGCTCTCGGGTGTGTGCACACCATTCTGATGAATAGCACAAAAGAAAGCAAATTCCTACGGGGACTGAGATACAGTCCCTGCATGCAGGACATATTTTAGTGGGTGCATGCTGGGTCCCAGGTAGGGCTGCAGGGAGAGGAGCAGCTCCCGGCCCCAGCCCCTCCTGCCCTCAGGCCCTAGGCCCTCCTGGCCCCCAGGCCCCCCTACCCCCAGGCCCTCCTGCCCTGTTGGGCTTGCCAAGGTTGGTATGAATTACCAATTTGGGTCAAGAGCTGGAGTGTTAGACATGGAAGGAATGATACATTCACCTCTAACACCAAGAGCAGCCTTACCGCTGGGTGCACACAGCAGGACCCCAAGGAATGAGACACAGCCCTGGATCCTCAGTTTTTGGGGGGGAGGGTGGAAGAGCCTTGACCTTGGGACCAACGTCAGGAAAGTCAAAGCTCAGAAGGCAGACCCCGCAGTCACCTGTCAGTAGATACACCGGATGGAAACTCAGAGATACCTGGCTGTCCAGCAGCTGTCGCCCCTGTGGAGGTGAGAGAAGCACACCGGCTATTTAATGTTAGAAACCAGAGGCGGCGTGCTTTTGAGAACACCGCCCCAGTTTAAACCCAAGAGCACTCGCTGCGAAGCACCCACACTGCCCCCTGCGGGCCACAGCCAGCAATGCATGATCTCAGCTGGCTGGAAACTGAGGCCGAAGTTTACAGATGTTGTCTTAGCTAAACACCAATGACGGCGGTCAGCCAGTTGGCCAAACGTTCCGTGTGGATTGTCCGAGAGTCGCCCTCCGAGACTGGAGCCCTAATTTTCTCCATGTCACAACCTGCTCTGCTCACTCAGGTCGAATGGGGCCCTTCCCTGCACTAAGCAGCTGGCAAACCGTTCCGAGTTGGAGCGGAAACTCTCATGGTCACGGGGGAAGGCCGGAGGCTGGGCCTTTTCCAGCTCTCTCTGGGAATTCCAGGCCTGGCACGGGCAGCCCCACCACTGGTCAGGAGGCCCTGCGCTCACCTGAGCAGATGACACCGGCATCCTCGTGGTGGCCACAGTCGTGGCTGAACCAGCCTCGGTGAGCACACTCTTCCAGGGAGGACTCCCTTCCGGTGCACCTGACGTCATCCAGGAGGATGTGGCCCGAGCCGGGGCTGAAGCTGTCCCCCGAGAGGGCGGACACGGCCAGGCCGCAGCCCAGCTGCCTGCAGACCACGTGCGCATTCTCCACGGACCAGCTGTCGTCACACACGGTGCCCCACGTGTCGGCGTGGTAGACCTCGACTCGGCCCTCACACCGGCTCGACCCGTTCACCAGCCGCAGGCGCAGACCTTGGCAGGAATTCCAAAGAACGGCTTCCGTGAAGGCTTCCCCAGGAGGCTACCGGAAGAGCCAGCTGCGTCCTGGGAAACGTGCGCTGACAGCCGCAGAGCACAGTGCCCCCCCCCCCCCTTCATTTCACCCTGGTGGTCCTGGGGCCCCTCAGTGGTTTCTTCTGAGGTTACAATTACTAAGAAACAGTTGTTCCTGGGCGAGGTAGACAAGCAACTGGTGTGCTGCATAACTTTCCACTGCGGGAAGGGAGCACTGGGGGAGGGAGCACTGGGGGAGGGGACATTGGGGGGAGGGGACGCTCTGGGGAGGGGATGCTCTGGGGAGGGGATGCTCTGGGGAGGGGACACTGGGGGAGGGGGCACTGGGGGAAGGGGGCACTGGGGGAGGGGACGCTCTGGGGAGGGGTCTTGGGGGGAGGGGGCACTGGGGGAAGGGGGCACTCGGAAATGGGGCACTGGGACAGGGGGCACTGGGGGAGGGGATGCTCTCGGGAGGTGTCTTGGGGGAGGGAGCACTGGGGGAGAGAGCACTGGGGGAGGGGATGCTCTGGGGAGGGGTCTTGGGGGAGGGGGCACTGGGGGAAGGGGGCATTCGGAAAGGGAGCACCGGGACGGGGGCACTGGGGGAGGGGGAGGAGATGCTCTGGGGAGGGGTCTTGGGGGAGGGGGCACTGGGGGAAGGGGGCACTCGGAAATGGGGTGCTGGGACGGGGGCACTGGGGGAGGGGATGCTCTGGGGAGGGGTCTTGGGGGAGGGGGCACTGGGGGGAGGGGATGCTCTGGAGAGGGGTCTTGGGGGGAGGGGCACTGGGGGAGGGGCACTAGAGGAAGGTAGAAATGGCAGGAACACTTCCTTCCACTGTAATATGAGGGTTTCTGAGCTAAAACTCTACAAAGGGAAGGCAGTGGAAAGGAGAGGAAAGGATTACCTGCTGAGGTGGGCATCGCTGTTGACTTTGGGAAGGATGCTAAGGACAGACAGAAAACAAAAGAAAATGACACAGCTTTTCGGTTAAGGTCAGACATATTCAGCTCCGGGTCGGCTGTCAGAGGGCTCTCCGCCCTGCGCACCAACCACAGACAGTTTCTGCTTCTAGACTGGGTCCCTTCTGGTGCCCCTTCGGTGGGGGGTCCTCCTTCCATCACCCAGCTGGTGTGTGCAGGGAGTACAAGGCAGCTGATGCTCCTACAAGCTCAAGGACACCCAAGCGTGGTGCTTGGCGGCTGATTTGAAACACAGACGTAGTTTAAAGTCAAGAACCGATCTGCTCTCCAGGAAGCCCTACCTGGCCCTTCCTCGGAGGGCGGGCGCGTTTCTCACTTTCCTAACCCTTCCTTACATACTGCACTTTACTCTTAAAGACCTGGACGAGCAGCTGACCGGATGTGACGTGTAACACCTGCTGGCCGATCACAGAGCCGGGAGCAAACAGAAAAGCGATGTCGCTTTCAGCGTCTTCATTCTCGACAGTGTGTCAAGCAGAGAGTAGCACACAGAGGTAACCCCGGCAGTGCTCTGGCCTCGGGCGAGGCGGGGTCAGGGACCGAGACGGACACCCCAATGGCACGCCCTGCCACAGCTACTCTGCAGACAGAGCCCTGAATCCCAACACACCCAGGGAGGCAAATGCCCCAGCCCTCCGCAGCCCCGTGCCAGGAGGAACCTGCGGCGAGAAGCAGCTCAGAGGTCTGCCGGAGGCAGGCTGGTACACGGTGAAGCAGGACGCCGGCTCCTGAACCACCGCCCCTCTGCCGGTCACTTTGCCCAGGTCAGCTACGGCTGATCCGTGAAGAACGCGGGAAGGTACCTGACACGGTGGAACTCTCGGCAGCTGATGGTGTCGAGTGAGGCGGAGAGGCTGTGAAAGAGACAGTGGGAGGTTATCGCCCTTCTTTGCTCTTAAACCCAAGGGGGTGACCTGCTCGCTTGTATCAGAAATACACAATGTCTTGTCTGGGGAGAGGCTGCCCTTATCTGAGCTTCTTAGTTTTTCTAAAGATGTATTTATCTGAGAGAGAGAGAGAGAGAGAGAGAGAGAGAGAGAGAGAGAGAGAGGTCTTCTAGGTGCTGGTTTACAACCCAAAAGGCCACCATGACTGGGACTGGGCCAGGTGGAAGCCAGGAGCCCAGGACCCCATCCAGGCTTCCCACCTGGGTGGCAGGGACCCAAGCACTTGGGCCATCTTCTGCTGCTTTCCCAGGTGCATTAGCAGGGGGCTGGATTGGAAGCGGAGCAGCCGGACTTCGAGCTCCGACACGAGTTGCCAGGGTTGCAAGCGTTGGCTGAACTCCCAGTGCCATAGTGCTGACCCCTGGGGCACTGACCCCGACCCCCAGCTTCTCTCCTCTCTGAACCTTCCATGGCCCCTCCCCCTCCTACGCCCTCCCCTCTCTCAGGTCGTCTAGCTGATAAGCAAGTTTGGCTCTTCCCAGCCTAACCCAGAGGGATGCAGGTGGGGACTTCTGAAGTTGTTTGCAGAGGCTCAGCTGGTGCAAGCCTGAGGCCTGCGAGCCCTGGGCTGGCTCCCAGCTGTTAGGAGAGTCCCGTGTTCTCTGTAGAACTGGGGATTGAGCAAAGGGACGACCCACCCCTGCTGGGCTGAGGGATAATCTGAGAGGCACCTCTTCTACCTTAAGTGTCGTGTATTTATCATCCTAAAATTAAAAAAATTATATCTGGTTCCATTCTGATTAAGGATATTTTCAGAGATGCATGGGTGTGAAGGGATTAGATTAGAAAATTCATTGTTTATAAACATTGGTTTTTTGCCACTGTGATTTCAGGGATCATTGGTGGTAAGTGGTCCTGACTTTCCTTTTATCGTGGTGCTATAAAGTCGTCTTGCAAAATAGGTCCATATATGTTAAAAAAAAAAGAGGTCAACTTAAGGGAAGTATTAAGAAAATTGCAGAGTGGGTGGCAGGGATCATGCAGGGGGCCAGAGGGGCCAACCTTTGGGGAACAGTAGGCCGGGGCTCTGGGGACTTCCTATAGCCTTAAGCAGCCAAGCTGGAGCCTCCCAGCTGCCCCCAGCTCCGGGTCAGGGCCCACCTGAGCAGACGGCGCTGGCGTCCTCATGGTGGCCACAGTTGTGGGCAAACCAGCCATTGTGCAGGCACCACCACAGCTTGGCTTCCGTCCCCACGCACTCCACATCATCTAGAGCGACGGGACCCTCGCCGCGCTTGAAATGCGCCTGTCCCGGGGCTGCCACAGCCCCGCCGCAGCCCAGCTGCCCGCACACCACCTGGGCGTCGCGCAGGTCCCAGCTGTCGTCACACACCGTGCCCCAGGTGCCGTTGTAGTACAGCTCCACGCGGCCTTCACACCGGTGGCTGCCGTCCATCAGCCTGATGGCCACCCCTGGGAGAGGAGGTGCACGAATCAGCGCTCTGGGCCCACGGGCATCGCTGCCGGGGGCCCTCCCACCCT
Organism: Oryctolagus cuniculus; assembly: GCF_051225735.1. NCBI lineage: Eukaryota > Metazoa > Chordata > Mammalia > Lagomorpha > Leporidae > Oryctolagus > Oryctolagus cuniculus. The sequence continues at coordinate 8,208,465 of NC_142881.1, forward strand.
CGGGGGCCGAGCCGGCCCTAGGGGCACTTTGGTTTTGAAGACTGGGGGAGGGGTGTCAAGGCTTTTCTCCAGACTGGGTTAACTCTCTCCTTGATGGAGGTGAAGGAGGACCCTCAGCCTTGGTCAACACCACCAGCTCGGTTGCTGCCTCGGCGTGGAGTAGCTCTCTTCAAGCCAGGTGAGAAGAAACCACACACGGTTTGGAATGAAACAAGGGCAAGTGGAGGACCTTCCTCAGCACCGCGGGCTGGCCTTGACCGTCAGAAGATATGAGCAGGTGCATTCTTCCAGGGCAGTGCCAAGTGTTTGGTCCGGGTCTCCAAGTCACGTGACTCCCAAGCAGCACAGGGAGCCCCCTTTCAGGTCCCCAGGGCCCACTCGCCTGAGCTGGCCATCCAGCACTCTCCCTTGGGCCAGGGGCTGAGACAGCCAGGGACCTACCAGCGTCATTCTCATCCGGCACCAGAGACTCGTAGGAGGCGTGGAAGCCGCTGTTGGTGATGATGGCGTCGCTGTGGAACACCACGGTCAGGTGGTTTGCAGAGGAGGTGAATACCCGGGCGGCCCCGGAACAGAACTTCCCCAGCGAGAACGGCTCGCTCTGCGGACCATCGAAGATTTCGATGAAGTCGTATGGGCAGCCGTAGAAATTTTCCAGCCTGTGAAGCAAGATGGCTTCTTCAGACCCAGTCCGCTGGGGCTCTCTTCCCAGCCAGATGGGCTTGGGCAGGCTCGGGGAAAGCTACCTGAAATCTACATCTCATGCAGGGGCTGGAGGAAGCCCTGGCCCTACAGACACGGGAGGTTTAATGGTCAGAGGTCTAATCCCATAACTCAGTGCGGCTTTCTACTGTACTGCAAGCACGTGGAACAGGGTGTAAGCAGCACTGATGGACACACTTGTGCCCCTCCCCTGACTCAGCCCCCTCTCCCTCCCCTCTCCTTCCACGAAGCGGCTTCAGCGCAGGGTTTCTTTTGACCTCCTTCCAGCGCCAGTCCACAAACAAGTGGCGGCAGCCTGCACCGCGTCCACGTTTCTCCTGCTTGTTCCACAGCGAGCACACCACGTGGTGACCGCGACGTGTGGACGCACTGGTGCCCTACTGACGGACAAGCAGCTGGATTCCACCTGCTCCTGCTGTGCTTCCCTAGTTATCCTCGACTGCACAGCAAACTCCCGGAACCGGGACTGCTGGGTTAACAGTCTGTGTGTTTAAATTTTGACGTATGATACAATGAGCCCCCAAAGCCTAGCTCACATATTTTTAAACCATCTTAACCTTTAGTTAAAAATTTATTTATTTGAGAGGGAGGTTTCTTCTCCAAAGGCCTGCAACAAAGCTGGGGCTGGACCAGGCCGAAGCACAGAAGTCAATTCAGGTCTCCTGTGGGCGTGGCAGGAACCCAATCACTCCAGCTATCCAGGGTCCACGTTAGCAGGAAGCGGGAGTCAGCTGTGGAGCCCAGGCCTTGCAACGTGGGATGCAGGCCCTTGAACTGACCTCGGAACTGCTAGGCCAAGAGCCACTCCCCCCCAACTCACTTGTAAAAATTAGTTATGGGGACTTTCCGAGAGCAGGGGAGGAGGCGGGCAGGGAAGCAGGGCTGCGTAACTGGGTGAAGATGATGGTGAAGGTAGCAAATGTTTACTCACTTTACCACTTGAAAGGTAAGCTTGATGCGGGCCCTGCTATCCACCTGTATGTCCCAGGCACACACCACATTTGTGGGGTACTTCCGAGGGTACCAAGGACTGGAGAGGGAGCCTGAGCTATTTGTGAGCAAGCCGCCACACTGCAAATCGTCGTCTGTGAGACACAGAGAACCTCGTCAGAAGGGGCACGGGCCGCTGCAGCTGCTTCCTTTCAGTGGGGCCGAGAGGGGAGAGTGGGGACAGAAGGAAGAGGAACCTGATCTGAAATTGTCAGCGTGGGAGACATGGAGCCCCTCACACCGACCTTCAGCAGACGAAGGTCATCACCGGCCCTCCGCCAGGAGCAAGGGGCAGTGCGATGGACTGGCAGAGTGTGCGCTTGCATGGTAAGGGTGCAAAGACAAGGCAAACCAAAGCACCCTTTCCCAGCGCAGGGCTCTGCTAAGCAGCTGGCCGTGGGGGGCCCCTGGTTGTTTGCTAAAGCAGGGAGGGAGGCCACTAGCCTGGTGCAGCACCCACACCGAGACCCAGCCCAGTCAATGGTCCTAACAGCCAGACACCACCAACCAGCCTCCAGCTGGGACCTCCTGGTAGAAATGATCCAAATAAAGCTGATCCTGAACTTGAACCAGTCAAATGCTGTCTCTGCCTGGCTTCAGGTTCCCTCTGTGCCTTCCCCTGAGGCTGCCCTGGTGGAATATCAGGCCGGGCCAGTTTGGAGCTGCCCCCTGCATAAACTGCTCCCTGGTCAGGTAAATCTTCGAACTTTTCAAGGGCCAGAATTCACCGTTTACCAATCATGGAGCACATCCTATTGATAGCTGGAATACTGGATTTGGTTAAAGTGGAGCTGGTGAAAGGCCTTGTCTGTGCCACAGCTTGTCACGTGACAAAGGGAGAAAGCATTTGTCCTGGTCCTGGAAGAGCTCAAATTGAAAACGAAGCAAATACAACTGCCCAGGAAGAGCTTACACAACTTGTAAAGGCATTGCCACTAGTGAGGTCCGTGGAAACGCACAGGAAAAGTCACAAGTTTGGACATTTGCATGCCGAGTGCTTGGACGGGGTTGCTCCATCTGCCCCACGGAGGGCCGAGCCTGGGGTTCCTGCTCCCTCCGAGCACGGCCACCACTGCCGCTGGCCCTCCCTGCTCAGCAGACGGGCTCAGGCACCCCGCTGGCTGGGAGAGCACTTCTGGTGCACCTGAACTCTCCTCCCTCCCACGTCTCTCTGCACGCTCTATGGCCCCTCAGCCCCACCACGTTACCAGCCCCAGTGGGCTGCCTCGCTCTTCTAGTGAGCTACAGAGTGCCCCAACTTCAGAACTGGACAGCAGCGGGGATTTGCGTACGTCAGGGGCCCGGCCACCAGCTGGACGGTAGGGAAGAGCGATACCTGCTGGTGCTGCATCCGGACTGCCATCGATCCCTGATACAAAGACGGGGGAGAGGATGAGAGACGGCTTGAGTAAGGCGGTCCGTGATTCCCAGGGGCTTTTCCCAGGGTGAAAGCTCCTACTCTGCTCTGGAGAGCCGGGTCCCAAGATGAGCCGCCCGAGTGCGGGGCGCTGTGCTTTCCCGAGGGCTCAGACACACCGTGTCTGTAGGTTTGGGGTCGGGTACTGGGCTGGATGAGCTTTAGTGATAGAGTTGAGCTGTGTCTTTCACCCGGTCCCTCGGGAGGGCAGCACTCAGACGCTGGGGCTGCCTGTGACCTCGGATACACCATTGCTGCAACGGAAAGGTGGTGCCAACAGCGCCTGCTTCCTCAGAGGCTGTGACGGGCGCGTGCAGACACCGCTTTGGAGCAGGGCCTCGTGTCAACCGCCCCCGGCCACCAGCTCCTGTTTATACTCAGGGTGAGTAGACCGTGCCGTTCCACGGACAGGGCATCGGACAACACAGACCCTCTGTCTAATCACAGCTCTTCAGGAGGGACCCGGGACATTTTACAGGTGCACCAACTTAAAGGAAGGAAATCGACTCTTAAGCAAATTGACTTCCAACTCTGGCCTGACGCCCAGGGCTCATTCCCAGTCACCGCCTGCTGGCTTGGACAGCCCCCTTCGGGGCTCGCTCACCTGAGCAGATGGCGCTGGCGTCCTGGTGGTGCCCGCAGTTGTGGGAGAACCATCCGCTGTGCCTGCATTGCCACACCTTGGCCTCGGCCCCTGTGCACTGCATGTCATCCAGCAGGATGTGGCCGGTGCCTCCGTCGAAGTAGCTCTGCGGGGGGGCCGACAGAGCGTCCCCGCAGCCGAGCTGCTGGCACACCACCCTGGCGTCCGACAGGTCCCAGCCGTCGTCGCACACCGTGCCCCAGGTGCCGTTGTAGGAGACTTCCACCCGGCCTTCACACCTGTGGCTGCCATTCACCAGACGGAGGGACATGTCTGGGGGACAGTGACAGGGGGCTTCTGAGCGGGGGAGCTGCCCCCAGACGCCAGGGCAGACAGCGTTCTCCAGCCCCGGGGCACATGCTCCTGCGTTAGGGTGCTGGACTCTCAGTAGGGTGGCCTTGGGACCCAATTGGGAGGACAAGTTACACGGTCAACCCTGAGCAGGCGCCCCTGAGACCTCGGGGTGCCCCTCACATCCTGCTGCAGAGCCTGGGAGGTTCTCGCTGGCTTTCCTGTTGAATTATCTGAGCTGCAGTTTTAGACAATTCTGTCCCAGAAGGGATGCCCCCACTGCATTTTCCCTGCTTTTGCGGAGGAAGGAGCTCTCGTCTGAGTGCTTGACTGGCACACACACAGCCAAGGACGCGAGCCTTCGGCCTCTTGTTTCTTCAGCCTGGTGCTTTGGTGGAGGACGGTGACGGTGGGTGCACAGCCGGGGTGAGAGGTGGGGCTGGGGGCTGTTAGCGCCAGCGTGCATGTCCCCGGAACATCGTTAGTGAAGGCGCGCTCAGCAGGTCAGTTCTGGAAAGCGTCTCCTTTCTTACAGGGAACAAGTACAAACCAGCCCCATTTCCCTCCAACGACAGCTGGGATACCCACCGCTCGGCTGTGCGTCTTGCTCGACGGCGCTGTACAGAGCACGGAAGCCGGTGCTGGTGACCACGGAGTCGCTTCTGAACACTACGGTCATGATGTTCGAAGAGGAGAGGAAGGTGAGCTCCGCTCCGGCACAGAACCTGCCCATGGAGCGCGAGGCGGCTTGCCGGCCGTCGAAGACTTCCAGGAAGTCGTACGGGCACCCGTAGATGTCCTCTAACCTGCGGAGGGGACGCAGCGTTCATCTCCCCGAGGAAGCCTGCACCAGGTTCTCAGTGGAACCCCCGGCTGCACAGCATCCAGACAGAAACTGCAGCCAGCGCTGCCACCTCCTCCCAACACAGTCTCCGCCCCCAGCCCTCCCTCCGCCCTAGACCTCCTGCATGTCGCCTGAGTCTCCCTCCTGTCCCTCCCCAAGGGGGCGCCCCAGGGCTGTCAGACTCTCCCCTCTCTCACCTGGTCTATTTCAGCCGCCTCCCCCTCCCGGAGGGCTTGGCTTTCCCTCTCTCCTGCCAGTCTCCTCTCTACCTCGAGTGGCTCCATCACATCCTCCGCTCTCAAAGTCCCTGCACCCCACCTGGCCTCACTGAGTGAAATTCTCAAGCAGACCCGGAGGCGGAGAAATAACCATAGCTGTGAAAGCTTGGAGGCCTGTGGGCTAGGCCTCTTCCCATCAGTGCTGCAAATAATCTGGCCCTGCACAAGTGTTTGCACGCCATTCAGCAGCCTGCGTGATCAGAGCTCTCCCGAGCATCCTGCCTCGGGCTGTCTCCTCCCCTCTCACTCTAACCACACATGCAGTGTGTTTTCCGTCCAGCACGGATCAACTTGCCACCAGCAGGCATTGCCCGTGGGTCTCTGTTTATTCTGAGTTCTATCTGGCTGCCCCTCTAGACCGTAGGCGCCGTGAGGGTGGAGCGCTTGTCAGTGTGGTTTGGCTCTCTGAGCTCATTCCTAGGCCAGGCCCTGCGACAGCAGGAGCTGCGTGAATGTATGGTGACCGTGCACCCACATTGATCTAACACGGCACACGCATCTCAAAACTGAACAAAGTCACTGAGCCAGCTCCTGAGAGCCGCCTTCTGCTGATGGATTGCCTGGTTGATAGGCTAGAGCTGTCAAGCGTTCCAGTGCCAGGTTCAAGTGCGGACACCCAGGAGCCGCTCCGCCACTGTCACGTCTGGACAGCTTCAGGGTTAAACTCCTAACCGCCCTCATTGTCTCCTCTATTTTTGCCGGTTTCGAGTTTACTCATCAGGCTTCCCATTCTTAACTTTCTCCCAGTTGAAAATGTAACTTGACACTATTGACTTGAAAAAAGTTAAATGCAATATAACTTTACAACACAACCCCCCACCCCACCCCCAGAATTCTGGTTATTTTGTGTTATGGGAGAGTTCACTGCGTTTAGAGAAAGAAAAAAGGATAGGTATGATTTGTAAATAGAAAGTATTTGATCTCATAAATCGTAGTAGTGCCTTAATGTGTGAGAAGTGTGTGTGTGTGTGTACATATATTTGTGAAAGTTTAAAATCATTGATTTCACCAAATTAAATTTGTTTTACAAGGGAAAAATGCCAAGATATGCACATTCATGTTTATTTTTTTAATTTTTTTAATTTTTTTAATTTTTTGACAGGCAGAGTGGACAGTGAGAGAGAGAGACAGAGAGAAAGGTCTTCCTTTACCGTTGGTTCACCCTCCAATGGCTGCCGCGGCCGGCGTGCTGCGGCCGGTGCACCGCGCTGATCCAATGGCAGGAGCCAGGAGCCAGGTGCTTTTCCTGGTCTCCCATGGGGTGCAGGGCCCAAGCACCTGGGCCATCCTCCACTGCACTCCCTGGCCACAGCAGAGAGCTGGCCTGGAAGAGGGGCAACCGGGACAGAATCCGGCGCCCGACCGGGACTAGAACCTGGTGTGCCGGCGCCGCTAGGCGGAGGATTAGCCTAGTGAGCCGCGGCGCCGGCCCACATTCATGTTTAAATAACAGAAAGTAGCCTTTGAGACCTAGGTTATAAGTTTCATTCTGTTCATTGTATAAATTAATACACAATGGACACAGATGTATTTGCGTACAAACTAAATACCACATTTGAAACCCTGCAATTGCTGGTCACATCTGTTCCAGTGCAGCAAAAGCCAAGTACCTTCAAATAAGCCATTTTTATGTGCTTAAGAAAATGTAAATAACATTTGTGTAAGGTAACAGTGTGGCAGCCGCAGGGCTGGCGTCACGTGGAGACCAGGCCTGAAGAATCCCTGAGCAGACAAGGCCAGCCAGGGCTCAGGCGTGATCTCCACCTTGCTTGATGTGTGCAACACAAGGAAAACTGAGCTGTTTTATGTAAATGCTGACGCTAAAGAAACAGCAGGGGCCAGTGCTGTGGCTTAGCAAGTAAAGCCACCACCCGCAGTGGCGGCGCCAGTCCCACCTGCTCCACTTCCACTCCAGCTCTCTTCCACGGCCTGGGAAAACAGTGGAAGATGGCCTAAGTCCGTGGGCCCCTGCACCCACGTGGGAGACTTGGAGGAAGCTCCAGGCTCCTGGCTTCTAGCTCCAGCTCTTGCGGCCATTTGAGGATTGAACCAGCTGATCTCTCTGTCTCTTACTCTCTGCCTCTGTCTCTCTGCAACTCTGCCTTTCAAATAAATAAATAAATCTTTAAAAAAAAAAAAAAAAACCAGCAGAACTTAAGCTCAATCAGAAGCAGCCAAGAAACAGGCCTTACCGGCGAGGCTCGACCCAGGCGACTGTGTAACCGTAACCAGGCACAGTGCTCTTTGCTTTACTTCTGCTCTGGTTCTGTGATGCCTCCCGCGCAGTCCCCCAGAGGGTCGGAGCTGCCTGATACGCTGTTCAGATAAGCTCTTTGAACATTATGTGCCTCAGTTTACCTTTCTGATGTAGGTGACACTGCAATCTGGGATATCGCTGCATCAGGTAACAGGGCATGCTAGGGGTTTGTTTGTACCACAGCAGGTAAAGCCACCATCTGCAATGCCGGCAGCCCATATGAGCGCCAGTTTGCATTCTGGCTGCTCTGCTTCTGATCCATCTCCATGCTAATGCCCTGGGAAAAGCAGCCGTAGATGGTCCAAGCATTTAGGCCCTCCACACATATGGGAGACCTGGATGAAGCTCCTTGTTCCCAGCTTTGGCCTGGCTCAGCACAGGCGATTGCGGCCATATGGAGAGAGAACCGGTGGATGGAAGATCTCTTTCTCACTGTCTCCCCCTCTCTTGGTAACTCTTTCAAATAAATAAATCTTTTTAAAAATGTACATCCCTAGCAAGAATAAAATGGCATAATTTAGTTTATATAAATTGATAAAATTCCTTACAAATAATTTAAAAAAAATTTTTAAATTTGAGTGGCAGAGTTATAAATACAGAGGAAGAGACAGAGAGAAAGGTCTTCCATCATCTGGTTCACTCCCCGAATGGCCTCAATGGCTGGAGCTGGGCTGTTCTGAAGCCAGGAGCCAGGAGCTTCTTCTGGGTCTCCCACGTGGGTGCAGGGCCCCAAGCACTTGGACCATCTTCTGTTGCTTTCCCAGGCCATAGCAGAGAGCTGGATCGGAAGAGGAGCAGCCGGGACACGAACTGGTGCCCATAAGGATGCCAGCACTGCAGGCGGAGGCTCAGCCTACTGCACCACAGCATCGGCCCGAACCTACAGATGATTTTGGCTATAATTCCCCCAAACCATAATGAAGCAACGTCCTGTAGAGACTGAAGTAGAAAAAACATAAAGCAGCATGCTGCATGCTGTGTAAGTCAGGGACTCTCATCTCCACACCGTGGACCTTTGGTGCTGGGCAATTGTTCCTGGTGTAGGGTTAGGGAGGGCCCTCTTGTGCACTGCAGGCCTCTTAGCAGCATCCCCGGCCTCCGTCCACTAGATGGCAGTGCTGCCCATCAATCATGAGCATCAACGTCCTCAGTGCTGCCACCTGTAGGAAGACACTCACTCCCAGTTGAGAACCCCTGGGATAAATAAATCTAATTTATTTAACAAAATGTAAGTAATAACAAACATAGACTTAGAAACATCAAGTTTCCCCCAAAACTGTGCTCTGGTTCTAGGCAACACAACAGACAAGTCCTTAACTGTGTGCTCTAGAAATTCCAGTAGGAAACTTGTGTTGGAAAACACCCTGTGAGACAGGGCACCGGCTGTGACTGCTGTGTGCAGTAACTGTTTTCCAGGAGTGATGACGAGATAGCCTGTGCCCCGGAACCCTGACCTGGGAATTCATAGGGTTTCTTCACACGTTGCTTTCAACACAGAAATGTGTCGAAGGAATGAATGATAAATATCCCTTGCTCATAGTATGCTATTCCCTCTGACATTAGTTCAGTCTGTATCCAAAAGGAATTTACCCGTCACACCCACCCTTTACTCCACCACCTACTTGCTTTGCATCTTTGAAGGCAGCATTTATCCACTCATACTCGTGAGTGATGTAGCCAACAGACTCAGATAGAAAGAACTGACACAGGGCAGGGGCAGACTAAGGAAAAATATCAGGAAGCGAAAATGACCCAGATGCAACCCAGAAAGACAAAACCAGGGTAAGTATTAATAGGAAATTCAGTAAGTTACTCATGCATTTGTACATATAAGAAGTCTTCAAAGAGTTCATGAAAAATGTATATTATCAAAAAGTTATGCAAGAATTTCAAAATAAACTCTTCTTAACCCCATGAACTCTTAAAAGTATCTTTATATACATGCAAGCATAAACATTACGTATACCTGCATATAAAAAATACATTAAAATGGGATAAAGTCCCTTAAAAACGGGTGATGGAGGCAGTGGCAGGAAGTAGAAGGTGCGTGCTGGGAAGAAAGAATCAACTGTTTGCTTTGCAGAAGAAAAACCTAGGTAGGGACGAGATCGAAATTCTTGGCAGGAAGAGGAAGCAGACTGGCTTTGTGTGCACTGAAGGGAAGAGTGAAGACCACACAGGGCATGGGCAGCAGGGGAGGCACTGGATGCGAATGAGGGGTGAGGTCTTCACGGGGCCACCAGGCCCCGGGGACTCCACGCCAGGGGTCAGGATGCCCAGGTGAAGTCCGCTTTTTGTGTGGGAAGATGAGCTAAGTGACTCAAAGGCCCTCCACAGCTCAGAAGACCAGACCGTTCCCAACCAGCAGGTGCAAGGATGTGCGCCACGGGAAGGCGGCCTCTCTGGGGAACGCATGGAGCCCGGCCAACTCCGGCCTCCACGGCAGAGAGAGGCAAAGCCGCTTACTCCAGGCTCGGGATCCTCAGCTCTATGTGGAACTTCTCAGCCACGTGTAGCACCCAGACGCACTCCACGTTGGTGGGGTAGTTTGCAGGATACCAAGGACTGGAGAAGGCGCCAGAGAGACTGGAAAGCATTCCGCCGCAAGAGTTACTCCCTTCTGCAAGAGAGGAGTGGGGCCGGCGTTGTGACGTGGCGGGTTAAGCTGCCACCTGTGACGCCAACATACCACATGGGTATGGTTCCTGTCCCCGTGTCCCAGCTGCTCCACCTCGAATCCAGTGCCTTGCTAATGTACCCAGGAAGGCAGTGGACGATGGCCCAGTGCTTGGGCCCCTGCCACCCACGTGGGCAACGTGGAGGAAGCTCCTGGCTCCTGGCTTCAGCCTGGTCCAGTCCTGGCTGTTGTAGTCATTTGGGGAATGAATCAATAGATGGAAGATTGCTGTCTCTCTCTCTCCCTCTCTCTCTCTCTTTCTCTGTAACAATGCCTTTCAAATAAATAAATCTTTAAAAAAGAGAGCATTTGAGAGACTGAAAGCGCCTGTAGTTTCACAGGTGCAGGACCCAGATCCCATCACATTTGGCAGCTGAATCACAAAACGCAAAGACGTTGTGGAGGAGACGTCGCTGTGGCTGCCATGAGTGACTCCGCCTCCGGCAGGGAGGGGGAAAGGCACACGGTGGCAATGAGGACCTTCCAGTTGATGGTGGGTAGGCTGGTGATGGAGTTAGATGGACGTATGGAGCACATGTGGAGTGTCTCGGATGTACTTAGTGATTTTATTTTTTTACTTTTTTCAGAGGCAGACAGGGGGCTGGAGGGAGAGCACTTGTATCTTCCAGTTCACTCCCCAAATGCCTGTGTCAGGCCAAGCCAGGAGCTGGGACCTCATCCAGGTCTCCTACGTGGGTGGCATGAAGCCATTCGCCTGAGCCATTGCTGCTGCCTCCCAGGGTCTGCATTAGCAGGAAGCTACCGTCAGCAGCCCAAGCGGGGAACTGAACCCAGGTACGCTGCTGTGGGACCCTCCTGCCATGCAACTGCTCTTTGTGGACACCCATTTGGGAGGGTCCATCCCAGGCATTGCTTCCCTTAAGGCAGCCAGGATCAAACTGATCCCACCCACAGGTACTTCCCAGCTTATACTTTCAATAAAGACTCACCTCGTGGCACGGGCGCTTGAGTACTGGCTACTGCAAAAATCAAAACCAAAGACCATCAGCAGAGGACCTAGCTCATCAGACCATCAATCATGCGAGTCAGAGGAGTGAACGCACTGCTACGCTACAGTGCTCACACAGGGTGTAGACACACCACTGCTCTTTCCCCCTCTTTCAGCCGATTCACCAGGAAGTCACGGAGCTTCTTTCCTCTTATGTGCCAGGGCTGTCCTGAGATGGACCAGCTCCCGGGGGTCTCCACCGTGACATCACTGGCTTATGACCATCCCACTGTGCCTGCAGAAGTTCATCAAGTCCCCAGATCCACAGGGACTAGAAGCAGGGAGCTGAGAGCGAGGGTGAAGGGGAGGAGAGGCGGGCGGGACAAGCATTCTGCGCAAGGAAGTTGGGCCTCCGTGGGGAGCAGCACTGCTGTGCGAGGTCTCTTCTCCCTCCTTTCATAGGTCCTGTTGACTTTGAATTCTGTGCACAAATGTTGATGTTCTCTGTGTACTTTCAGTCCCCACTGCCTGGCAGCTGAGAGCAGGACAGCTGTGAAAGCCTGGCCGTTGGGTTGCTGGGAGTTTCTTGAGTTTTCCACTAAGGGCTTCCAGGGGCAGGAAGTGGATGCAAATGGGTCTGATGCGTGGAGAGTCCTGGCTCCCCACTGGTGTGCACCTCGGCCCGCTTTGCCAAAGACACAGAGTCATGAAGGCAACGGATACTATCCACGTGTCTCTCCTTCCTACTCCCCTGCCAGGAAGAGTGTTGGATATCACACAATGCATATTCTCTAACCAAAAGTATGGCAGAAGCGACTTTTCTTTTGCTAAAATGCTTGATAAGCAGTATTTCCCTCCGAGGATGAAATGACAAAAGCTTTGTCTTTATTGCTTGTGCCTAAGTAGGTAGATGTTGCTGGCTCAGGAAAGAGCTTTCAGGGCTAACACTTTCAGGACTGTTATTCAGACATAAGTGACTGCATTCCCTCCATAGTTGCTTTATCCCACGACTCATTTGCTCTGGCCAGCTGTGCACCTCTGCCTCTGGAGACAGACATGGCACGGAGAAGACAAGACCTTCTCAGCTCCAAGAAGACATGGACAGAGAGCATCTGATGACCACAAGCTGTGTCCTCCCCTCTCTGCCACCCTCCTCCTCTCTGGCCCCAGAAGAGAACAGTTGTCTCACCGCAGAAGCAGAGGAAACCCAGAGGAACTTGGAACACTTAACTGTCTGTTGGGTCCTGAGAAAGGGCTCTGGGTGCCCTGTCTGCCCTGCAGGGCTGCTTCATAACTTGTGAGTCCCCGTGCACAGTGCAAAGGTTGGGCATTGTCCAAGAGTAGAAAAATCACTCTCCACTCCCCACAGTGCTGCTGTCCCACCCCACAGCGGGTGGGAAATCCCTGGGATGCACCTAGGACCTTGACCTCAGTGGGCGAGAGACCTCCACCGAGTTCCCTGCCAACCAGCATGCTGGGCTCTGAGACACTGCAGGGTATATCTGAGCCTGACACCTTCCTGGGGCCCAGGCCCCCCTGGAGCAGAGGGTGGAAGCAGTCACCGGGCAGGGCCAGGACGCGTTAGATGAAAGCAGGGGAATACAGCTGAGAGCCCATCTCCAAGAGGCAGGACCAACAAGAGGCAGGACCATGTGCGCTGGATCTAGTTGGAATCCTGGTGTGGGAGGAGGTCATTGCCACAACTGACTGTGCATAGGTTACAAAAAGGCCTACTCTGCTGTGCTGGCTAAGCCAGGAGCCACAGAAGAGCCCCGCATGGTCAGTGCTCGCCAGCAGTCTGCTCTTGATCCACTGGGAAACAGTTTGATCCTTAATGCATCCTTTTCTCTTGACCGGTTTCATGTTCTGTCCCACGGCCCTGAGAGGTGACCTTTCCACCCCCTCTATACCTGCACAGCCACCATCTTCTCAGCAGTGAACAAACCTTTCTGGTCTCTCCCATCCCACCCCTCCTCGCTCTGCCGCTAGACAAGAGTCTTGGATGCTGTTCCCATTGGGATATGTGGCTCTTCAATCCCCAAGCTACTGCGCCTCACCTTTGACTACACATGAGACTCTCATGGGGAATTTTAAATATTACTGATGGGGCCGGCGCCGCGGCTCACTAGGCTAATCCTCCGCCTAGCGGCGCCGGCACACCGGGTTCTAGTCCCGGTCGGGGCGCCGGATTCTGTCCCGGTTGCCCCTCTTCCAGGCCAGCTCTCTGCTGTGGCCAGGGAGTGCAGTGGAGGATGGCCCAAGTGCTTGGGCCCTGCACCCCATGGGAGACCAGGAAAAGCACCTGGCTCCTGGCTCCTGCCATCGGATCAGCACGGTGCGCCGGCCGCAGCGCGCTGGCCGCGGCGGCCATTGGAGAGTGAACCAACGGCAAAGGAAGACCTTTCTCTCTGTCTCTCTCTCTCACTGTCCACTCTGCCTGTCAAAAAAAAAAAAAGAAAAAAAATATTACTGATGACCAGGAGTGACCCCAGAGACCCTAAAGTGGCTGGCCTGGGGTGTAGCCAGACTGACCTGGCCTGGCCCACCAGCATCTAGGCCAGGACAGAGGGTGCAGTCCTTGGTAACTTTGCAGATAGTAAGGTTCACAGTCCTGGACCTACCTGGGGGTGCAGGGGTCACCTCTGGGGCCCAGGTCCCAGCATCTGTACCATGAAAGAAAAGTAGATTTAGGGAATTGAAATAAAATTCTAAGGAGATGAAGAGGTGATGGCTTTCTTGTTTGGGCAGGACAGGAAGTAGGCTGGGCTTTGTGTTGCGTGAGCAAGCATGGAGGCCTGGGTAGACTCCAGAGAGGCAGCTCTGCACCTGGCTGAGGTGAGAGGCAGAGGGCAGGGGTAGCCAGCTGTGTGGCCCTCAGAAACAGAGCCAGGTTCTCAGTATTCTGTCTGCCTGGCCGAAGGGACAATCACCTGTCAGCTCTCTGTCCCTAGATTCCCTGGCCCTGCTCCATGCATGACCTCCACCCACCACTAAGATGCTTCTGCCTGGGGCTGATGTTATGGTGCAGGGGTGAAGCCACTGCCCGCAATGCCAGCATCCCATATCAGAGCACCTGTTGGAGTGCCCGCTGCTCTACTTCCAATCCAGCAGGAGAGGCTACCTGAGCAGATGACACCAGCATCCTCATGGTGGCCGCAGTTGTGGTCTGACCAGCTGGAGCTGGGGCACTGGCCAAGGTGGCTCTCACTTCCTGAACACTGAATGTTGTCCAGAAGGATGTTCCCAGACCCTGGACCAAAGTAGGCTTTTCCAGGAGCAGCGATGGCCCGTCCACAGCCCAGCTGTCTGCACACGACCTCAGCTTCATTCAGGTCCCACAGGTCATCACACACGGTGCCCCAGGCCCCCTGGTGGAAGACCTCCACACGTCCCAAGCACCGGCCGGAGCCGCCCACAAGTTGCAGCATTGGTCCATCTTCTAAACAAAGCAAGATTTTATTTTTGAGTTTCAGAAGTTTTAAGTAGGGATTATTTATAGTTCCTGTGTTTGTTGCCAGGAAAAATACATGAGCCAAATCCTAAGATTGTCTTGATTCCACAATAGGCTTACAGGCTACTGAATGAGACAGAGGTGGATTTGAACCCAGTTATACTGCTCCCTAGTTCTGGAGCCCTTGGCAAACACTTTGTCTCCCTGGGCTCAGTGTCCCCCTCTGTAAAATGAGAAGCCTAGCAGCATGTCTCACAGAGATGAGACAGGAGACATGAGATGAGACAGAGACGTGGGGATGAGTCCACAGAACCATGCACACAAAGCACCCAGCACCCAGTGTGCTGTGGTTCCTGCAGATCTTGCCATGTACTTTTCTGGGTCCCAGTGCTGGGTCACTGGGGAAGTAGGGTGCCAGCTGCTCGTTGGATGTATTTTGGACAAGTGGAGATTAATTCCCTGGACCACAGGAGTGACATAGAGCCAAGGGCAACAGCCATTTCTGGGCTTAAGGGCTGGAGTCAGTTGGAATCATCTGCTCTCTCCTGCAGACAACCTCTACCATGCTGGCCTTCTTTCTGTTGCTTCTACACGTTCTACATGTTGCTCCCCTTGCACTTGCTGTTCTCTCTGCCCGGAATCCCCTCCGTTGTCACTCATCACGTCACTCCTCAGGGAAGCTGTTCACTTCCATCCAACCCACGGTGCTCCACCCATCACTCTCTATTCTCCCACCTGGCTTTTTATTCCCAGCTTTTGTCTTTCCCCTTCCAATCCTTACACCAGAACTGTCTTGTGATTTACTTGTTTCTGGGGTCTTGATTCTTCCTTATGCACCCATTCTCACACTAGAATATAAACCCCAAGAGGACAGGTGGCTGTGTTGTGCCCCCAACTTCTAAGTGGACCTGGACTGCAGGAGGAGCCTCTGCATATTTTTGGAAGAGTGAAGTGTGATCACGAGACAATGAGGGGTCTGGATGTCAAGCACTAGTGTTTACTTAGCTTTCCCAGGCAAGGTCTCCAACATACATCGGAGGAGCAAATATACAAAGAACTTTCTTATTTGGAAATAATCAATCTGCAAATTTCAGCCAGGGACTTACTTGTGGACTTGGACGTGTTACTCGGTCTCTCACAGGGGCCCATGAACATGACAAGTCCCACCATTGGCAGGCAGTGTCCTCAAGGGGGAAAACTAGGCTTAGCTGTGGAATGACTGCTATAGGCTCATGATAAGAGTCTCCAAGTCTCTCAGTCCAATGTCTGAAACAATCAGCGGGTGTACTTCAGCACTCTGGACAGCTCTCAGTAGGCTGGTGGGAGCAGAGGCAGCCTTAGGACCCCTCGGAGCCACAGCTTTCCCTCCAGGCAGTAGCAGCCTCGCCATTGACACACAGGAATTCTCATCACTGCCTTATTGTAGCTTCCCCTGTGGGCCTCATGGTGAGAAAACCTAGCCGCTATGGAGCAAGGCCACTGCAGCCCATGGGAAGTCTTAAACACCAACAGTCCCAGCCTCTTCTCTAGTAGGGTTGTCTTTAAACACCAAAAACCACTTGAAGTTTCCTACCTGACTCTCTTTCGTCCTGTGGAATAGCATTAAACAGAGCATAGAAGCCAACGTTGGTTATCATAGAATCGCTGCGGAAAACCACGGTCATGATGTCTGAAGAGGAGAAAAACAGCACAGCCACAGAGGCACAGAACTTCCCCATGGACAGCGAGGCTATCCTGGGGCCATCAAAGATTTCAACGGAGTCGTAGGGGCACCCCAGGATGTCTTCCAGTCTGGGGGCATAGAAATGGAGGGTTACTGACAGATTAGAAATTCCTATATATTAATTCCAAAAACATGCAACAACCATAGAGACTGAATACCCAGATTATATTTTAAATTACACGCTATTTTATAAAATACCAGTCAACTCTCTCAAAACTCTGTTTTGTTGCCTGAGGGAAGCTATGGTTACAAGAGTTAGAAAGCATAATGGTTTTGGCCAACTACATCCTTCATGAGACATTAGGAAATACTAATTTGCACTATAAATAAATTCTTAGCAGACAGATCAACCCAACAACTAGCATACAACAGAAATAACAGCTGGATTCCCCCATATCTATATTTTAAAAAAAGATTTATTTTATTTATTTATTTGAAAGCAGAATTACAGAGAGGCAGAAGCAGAGAGAGAGAGAGAGAGAGAGAGAGAGAGAGAGGTCTTCCATCTGCTGGTTCACTCCCCAAATGGCTACAATGGCCAGAGCTGGGCCATTCCAAAGCCAGGAGCCAGGAGCTTCTTCTGGGTCTCCCATGCAGGTGCAGGGGCCCAAGGACTTGGGCCATCTTCTACTGCTTTCCCAGGCCACAGCAGAGAGCTGGCTCAGAAGTGGAGCAGCCAGGACTGGAACTGGTGCCCATATGGGATTCCGGCCTGCAGGCGGCTGCTTTGCCCAATATTCCATAGCACCGGCCACCTACCTCTATATTTTACAGCATTATCCATAGTCAAATTTCTGAGGGAAAACTTGATCTGAAAATAAAAGTAATTGGGCTGGTATTGTGGTGCAGTGGGTTAAGTTGCCACCTGTGATGTGGCATGCCATATATACACCAGTTCAAGTCCTGGCTGCTCCACTTCCCATCTGGCTACTTTACTTCCAATCCAGCTCCCTGCACCTGGGAAAGCAGTGAAAGATAGCTCAAGTAGCTGGGACTCTATACTCACATGGGAAACCCTAATGAAGCTCCTGGCTCCTGGCTT
The DNA here is from genome assembly GCF_051225735.1 of Oryctolagus cuniculus. Classification (NCBI taxonomy): domain Eukaryota; kingdom Metazoa; phylum Chordata; class Mammalia; order Lagomorpha; family Leporidae; genus Oryctolagus; species Oryctolagus cuniculus. The sequence continues at coordinate 8,225,750 of NC_142881.1, forward strand.
CAGCCTGGCCCAGCCCTGGCCATTGCGGCCATCTGGGGAATGAACCAGTGATAGAAGGTCCCTCTCTCCCTCTCTCTCTGTAACTCTGACTTTCAAATAAATAAATAACTCTTGAGAAAGAGAAGAGCAAAGTACAGAATTCGAGTCCAAAATGGATAGTTATTTTCTGTCATAGAGATTAAAAACCGGCAGTGACTCTGGAATATTTATTCTCCTCCTATTAGAGACGAGGCAATTCAGAATCAGCCCTCAAGGCATTCGGATCGGGCTGAAGAGCCCACGAGAGTTTCTCAGGCATGGAAAGCCAAGGCACTGTGGCAAAATATGACCTAAGTGAAAGATCTCTGTGAGTGAGATCCCAGTGGAAAGAACGGGCCATCAAAGAAGGAGGTTCCTTTCTCTGAAGGGAGGAGAGAACTCCCACTTTGATTATGGCCATGTTTAAATATATTGGAGTTGGTGAACTTAAGAGGCTTCCATAGCCTTGGCAGCTCATGACAAGAGCCTTGAGTGATTACTGATGCCATAAACAAGAGTGTCAATTGTTAAATCAACAATGGGAGTCACTGTGCACTTACTCCCCATGTAGGACCTCTGTCCTTAAAGTGTTGTACTATGAGAATTAACAGTAAAACTAGTACTCAAACAGTACTTTATACTTTGTGTGTCTGTGTGGGTGCAAACTGTTGAAATCTTTACTTAGTATATACTAAGTTGATCTTCTGTATATAAAGATAATTGAAAATGTATCTTAATGAATGGGATGGGAGAGGGAGCAGGATATGAGATGGTTTGCAGGTGGGAGGGAGCTTATGGGGGAAAAACTGCTATAATCCAAAAGTCGTACTTTCAAAATTTATATTTATTAAATAAAATTTTTCTTAAAAATAAAAATAAAATAATAATAATAATAAAAAGAGATGAAGCAATGACTCAAGTATTTTCTCCCCTTGTGTGGAACATTTTTAGACAATGTGCCGGACAAGGCTGGAGTATTTGGCTAACGAGTGTGCACAGACAATCTGTTTAAAATTCAGATAAAACAAAAGAGAGGACAAATATTGGTACCTAGTGTCAAACAAGGACAAGGACAAGCTGGTTGGTATTTTTAGGAAAAAAAGAGAAAAACTATCAAAATCAAGTCAAACATGTCAGTAAATGACACTTTGTAGACCGGAAGTTATTCGTTGGCCAGCACCAGCAAACTAACGCAAACGGTGATTTAGGGAGGACGGCACTTAGACTTCTGTGTTCTTTTGGTTTCACACAAGCTTTTCCCATTGAAAGAAATACCTTCATCATGATTCCTCCAACTGACGTTCTTATCTAGACAAAACTTTCTCTTTGAAATTTTTCTTACTTCAAGTTCGGAATCATGAGTTGTATGCGGAACTTTCTCTCCACGTGGATTTCCCAGACGCACTGGATGTCTGTCGGATAGCTTTCTGGGTAGTGTGGGCTGGAAAACGAGCCGGAGAGACTGGAAATGAGCCCTCCACAGGAGCCGCTTCCTCCTGAAACAGCAGGGAAGCGGAAGTCAGGGTCTGTTCTCGTGGGGTGATGGCCAGCTCAGGTACAGGGTCAGAGGCGTCTGCCAGCCAGCAGCCTGGCTGGGCACACACAGCCATGTGTGTAGATCTTTCGCTTCAGTGTGTCTTGGGAAGGGAAGTACACTCGAGCAGTTATGATGGGCTGGAAAGCACTGATGGGTGAGCGTTCCCTGCCCGTCCCTCTAGCCCCAACACCTGATCACGAAAGTGTTACACCTGTGTTCTCTACTAACTCTCCCTGCAGTAGAAGAAACTCTTGATTCTGGGAGAGATGGAGTAATCTACAGAATGAGAGACTGAGAGCTGCATGGTTCTGTATATGGTGAGAGCTTGGTGAGGTCTGGGGAACAAGACCTTCTAGTACAATTTTAGGGTCTGATGAATCAAAGACGAAGGGTGAGGGGATGTTGTGGGCTGTTTGGGAAGCTTATAACTGGGACCACCTTTAAATGCTTTATCATCTCTTTTGCTGGGTAGATTGTGTTTCCTTGAACTCAGTAATTACTCTGAGACTGGAACTTGTAGAGTTGGGATTTGTTAGGGTTAAATGAGACAGCAGTGAAATTTAATTCTGCCAAGTTAGTTGTCATGTTAGTATAGACAGACAGATATATATATATATACACACACACACACATATATATATACACACATGCAATGCAACACGACACATGCAGGAGCTAAACAATAAGAATAAAGTTATTTTAGAAGAAATTTGAAAACATAGTATGCTTTGTTGATCTCATCCCTGAATTATTAAACTGCTTAATTTTTCTTTTTTCTGTACCCCTATGACCAACTTGTAACCCTCCCCAAGCCCCCAGATTTCTGTTTTTTCCTGAGATGGATGGTGGGAAGAGCTGATGCTCCCAGGTGGTCCTACAGTTGTATCATTGATCCAACGTGTAGGTTACAATAGCAAGGCCAGGTCAGACTGACCCTGGCACCCCTAGGAGTTGGATGTCCTATGAATGCTACATGTGGTAGGGGGTGGTGGGCTGCTGCCTGGGCTGGGTGCCTGCTGCAGCACTGTACCCAAAGAAAGCAGGCTGAGTGTGGGCCAGCTGCTCCGCCAAGGCTCCAAGCTCATGAATGAAGCCACATTCCCTTCAAGTTTCCCATCACACCTCTCCTTCCCAGGCTGCTTCTCCTTCTTAAAAACTCGTTATCAGGGCCAGCACTGTGGCGTAGTTGGCTAAGCTTCTGCCTGCAGTGCCAGCATCCCATATGGGCACCGGGTCATGTCCTAGCTGCTCCTCTTCTGATTCAGCTCTCCGCTATGGCCTGGGAAAGTGGTAGAAGATGGCCCAAGTGCTTGGGCCCCTGCACCCACATGCAAGACCTGGATGAAGCTCCTGGCTCCTGGCTTCGGGTTGGCTCAGCTCCAGCCATTGTGGCCATTTGGGGAGTGAACCAGTGGATGGAAGACCTCTCTCTGTCTGTCTCTCCCTCTCTCTATCTGTAACTCTGCCTCTCAAATAAATAAAATATTTTTTAAAAAACTTCATTATCTATAGCACGGAGGCAGATCTCTCACCCACACTGTGCTTCCTGGACACACTGCCCAGAGTCTACAGTAATGGCTTTCTTGGCAAGGGGGTTCGTGTGAAACAAGTGATTAGATCTGAACATCACGCAGTGCATGCATGCATTGAAACATCACACAATATCCATCACACATGTACACTTTTTGGATATTAGTTAAAAATAAAGAACGAATGGCTACCTGTAACAGGATCCTGGGAGGCTACGGAAGGACCTGTAGGGGGAGACAGGGAGGCGACGGTAACATTCAGGAGGGAAATGTTCAGTCTCTCTACACGTTACTGAAGTGTGAAGGGCTTTTTAGAAACATCAGTGCTAACACTGCAGTGGGACGAGGCTGCCGGTGCTGAGTCATTCTCTGGGGTCCCTTGAAGATCAAAGAAGGCTGTGCATTCTCAGACATGCCTCCTGTCACGAGGTGGGATCTAGGTTTCCTCCTTTGCACCTGGGTGGGCTCCGTGACTGCTTTGGCCAACAGAACATGGTAGAAGTGGCACCTGCCTTAGGGATTGGTGTCTTCACTTCCTATCTTGGGAACACTGATTTGTTCATGCAACCCTAAGCCACCTGTGACAATCTTGCAGGAGAGACCATGGGAAGAGGCCCTGAGACCACCTACAAGGAAAAGGGCCTTGGCTGAGCCCGCCCTTTCAGCTGTCCCCACCAAGGCACCAAGTACACGAAGGAAGCTGTCATGAACTCTTCGCCAGCTTCCAGATGAACACGGTTGAGTGGCCCTGCTCAATGCTTTATGGAACAGAAGAATCGCCCAGCTGATCCCTGGCTCAGTTCCTAAAGCCATGACATATTTAAATGGTTGCTTTAAAACACTAGCATTTGGATGGCAACAGATAACCACAATGGCTGCCTTCACTCAATATTGCTTTCCTCGTTTCTCTGTCACCCATGTAATTTATGAAAATGAGAAAACCATGGATAGACTTTCATTTGAATATCCATGACTCTTAATCCTAAGCATGGCCTTCCAACTTTAGACAACCCCTCCTGTCTCACTCATGACCAACACAGAACGTTTGTCTTCCCCCAGGAACACTCAGAATACATCAAGGTCATCTCAAGACAAGCAACCAAAGAAGATCCACTATGCCAGTGTTTTTTAGATACAAATAGTCAATAAACTACATGAGAAGTCAATAAGTTTGAATAAAACAGGGTTTGTGTTAGATGCTTTTGCCCAACTGTAGAATCATGCAAAAGTTCTGAGCATGTTAGGTAGGCTGGGCAAAGCCATGGTGCTCAATAGCTTAGGCGTACTCCATGCAGTTTCAACTTAGAATATTTTCAACTGACAATGGGTTCATCAGGCTGTAACTCTGTCATAAGTTGAGGAACATCTGTTTATATGTGAAGGGGCTCAGAACAGTGCCTGGATCTTAGCGTTTGTAAGCATTTGCTGCTGGTATTACTAATAGTATAGGAAAGTTGCCTGGGCTAGAAAAACACATGGACATACCTGGAGCTGTGGTCGGTGGTAGGGCTTCTGCACCTGGATGCATAAACAAAGGCAACAGATCGTTCTTCAGTGGGTCTGGAGCGTGGAGGAGGTGGGGAGACGAGACAAGGGTGCAGGAAGAGGTGGAGGAGGTGGGGAGACAAGGGTGCAGGAAGCGGGTGATGGGGAGAGGACCATGGTCTTTGTGGGCATGGGACCCAGAGCCCCAGAACTGCCCCCCGGGCATTTCAGTCCACTCTGGCAGTGTCCTTGGCTTAGTGGGCAAGGCGCAGCAACTGGGTCACCTCTGCTGCATGGCAGCCAGCACTGGACTCCCCTTGGTCCCTCCCATGCAGACTCTGGACTTTTCACTAAAATGCAGACTCCCGAGCCCCTTTCCAAGTCTCGTTGGTCATAATCTCTGGGGCAGGGCTGTGGAATCTGTACTGCAATGCCCCCCGAGCAACCCAGAACTGCCCATGCACTGGTGTGTGCTCGAGCCCAGTGCCTGACCCAAGGGGGCACTCGAGGACTGATGGGTGGCCGATATACCCTGGGTGTATACTTCCAAAATGTCTTCAACTGCAATGCCAGAATTGTTGCCGTGAGGGGAGCGCATACCTGAGCAGATGACACCGGCGTCCTCATGGTGGCCACAGTTGTGTTCTGACCAGCCCAGGTGGGCGCACTGGCCCAGGTAGCTCTCCACCCCAGTGCACTCGAGGTTGTCCAGGAAGATGTCTCCTGATCCAGGGCCAAAGTGAGCCTCGCCAGGGCTAGAAACAGCCCGTCCACAGCCCAGCTGCCTGCACACGACCTCAGCTTCATTCAGGTCCCACAGGTCATCGCACACGGTGCCCCAGGCCTCCTGATGGAGGACCTCCACGCGGCCCGAGCAGCGGCCCGAGCCGTCCACCAGCCGCAGCTCTGGCCAGTCCCCTGCACACAGAGACATGGTGCGTGAGTCCCCAGAGACCCAGCTAGGGTCCATCAGCACCAGCTCTGAGGTGGGTGGGGCAGTGGGAGGACACCCCCTGTCTGGAGCCCTGAGACCTGCTCCTCGCATTTCTCAAGGGCTCCCACCCTGCTGGTTGCGGGGATCCTCCGCCAATTTACTTTCAACAGTATTTGCTGTCTCTCCTGCTAAGCCCTGATGATGCAGCTATAAGACAAAGAGATGCTTTTGCCCACAGGGAGCCTGCAGTCTATTTACTGGTCAAGCAGAAACACAGTTCAACGCACTGTTCCCCTCTGATGGGTGCGTTGGAGGGAAAGAACAGAACGTCCTGAAGGGCACCACGGGGCCTGGGTGTTGGTCACGGAGGACCCTTTGAGCCGGGGGAATTGCGTTTGCAAAATGTCCATGGATGCCAGTTCACCTTGTATAGATATCTAAAAACTGTGACCTTCACACACAAACACACATCCAACACAACCATCTTCACATGTGAAAAGTCAAAAGTAACGCCAGCTGGGACTTCCTAATGGCCTGTCCATGGTTGGGTAACTAGTGAACTTAGAGCTGGAAGGGCCACAGGTCAAGGGCAAAGTCTTGGACAGCAGATGATAAACTCCAGCAACAAACGGCGTGACTGACCTGGACTCTTGGCGAGGGATTCTTCAGCGTCTGTTTACAGAAAGAATGAGAAGGTCAGCTTTTTTTTTTTTTTTTTTTTTTTTGACTCTCACCAACTGAAGACAAAGGTTTTAATCATAACCTTAAATATGTTTGCTAATCTGATATGGGGAAAATGGTCCCTTTTGATAAAGTAGTGCAGGGAGGAGCCTCCTCTGTGGGCGTAAAAGTCAGCTTCTCTCTGGCTGTTGGTTTGCTTCTGTGTTATGAGAGCAAGGCTGGACAAAGGGTGCACTTGGGATGATTTGACTTAGTGGTTTTGTGGCAGGTGGGTTTCACTTTGGGGATCTTTGGGGGCACCCCGTATTACAGGCACCCTCAGAACCTCAAAACTTGGGAATGACATACAGCCATGAGGCTGTCACTAGGCATGTTACACATACCCTACACGCTATGATACCCCAACAGATGGACACACAAATGCACCAGCACACACGATGACACTTGTAAATAGGCACCTCAAGTCAGAGTCATAGGTGCCAGATAGGGACATGCAATGAGGCTGCTGCTCCCAGGGGCACCCCTGTCTGCAGCTGCCGGTTTGCCCAAGATCTCATTGCCAGAAAGGATTACAAAGTCAGTCCACAGGTGACTTCCTCCTACCCAGCACATGAGAAGGGCTGGAGTAGTTTTTAAAAAACTGTCATTAGGCCATTCAAACCAGGCCCGGGCAGTCACCGATCTCCCTGGTGTTGTGACTCAGTGGGGGAACCTGGTGGTCAGAATTCCCCAAACTGTAGCGCCTTTGCCAGGTACTGTGTGAAGGCTGTGCAAGCGACCGCTCCAGTCCTCTTGGCAATCCTGCGAGAAACCACCCAGTCCCCCAGAGGAACCCGGGTTCCGAGAGTATATGCGGCCCACTTTGTCTCAGCACCTGCTGTGAGAGCAGGGCTCAGGCCTGCCCCTCGCGGCGTCTAACCTGCCGTCTGCCTCTTCCTCGAGTAACTGACTTCACCAAGCTCCGGAAAACCTGCCTAACTAGACGCACACTCCTTTGGTGATTCTTCCTACCAAGGTAGAGTAGGAGAGCCTTACTCCAGGGGCGGGCAGCTAAAACCTAATATAGTTAAAGAAGTTAAGGGGGACAGGAGAGGTCTTCAGAGAAGTCACAGAAAACGCGTATTGTGAAGAAACTCTGCGGAGATTTTAAACATTTTTTGCACTGGAAGAAAAAATTAAATTCAATTTTCCTATGAGCTTTTTGCCCTTGCAAGCAAAAAAAATCAAATGTCGCAGGTTAGTGGGTCCTGCCTAAGTCCCTGGATGACCCCGAACGCCAGCAGGGGAGTCTGCAGCCCTCGGGGACGGCCCTCGGAGAGGGGAGGGCCCACCTGAGCAGATGGCGCTGGCGTCCTCGTGGTGGTCACAGTTGTGCTCCGACCAGCCTGAATGGGTGCACTGGCCCAGGTAGCGCTCCACCCCGGCGCACTGAAGGTTGTCCAGGAAGATGTCTCCTGAGCCCGGGCCAAACTGGGCCTTCCCAAGGGCAGACACGGCCCAGCCACAGCCCAGCTGCCTGCACACAACCTCGGCTTCGTTCAGGTCCCACAGGTCATCACAGACGGTGCCCCAGGCCCCCTGGTGGAAGACCTCCACGCGTCCTGAACAGCGGCCAGAGCCGCCCACCAGCCGCAGCTCCGGCCAGTCCCCTGCAGACAGAGATAGATGAGGTGACTATTGTCCTCTGGAGGCCTGCGCCCTTCCCATGGGCTGGCTGAGCTCCCACCCCCATCCTACTCTTGCAGGTGGAGCACCTGGTAGGGTCAGCCAACCGGTCAGCCTCCGAGCTGGAAGCTAAGTCCTTCGTGTTACAAATGACGTTCAATGTACAAAATTCATGAACTGAGCTCCTATTTTGCCAGAGGAATGGCCGATCTATTCTGGCGAAGCCCAGAGAAGCATGCCAAGTAACTCGCGCAGCGATTGGTGATGCTATGAAGCACTCTCGAGTGTCTGTGTGTTCGTCTTCACCCCACAGGGCTCAGGAAGATGAACAGAGAGGATTCGTCCCCATAGGGCAATTCCAGATCTAAGGGACAGAAAGCTGGAGCATCGCAGTGCTTCAGCCCAGGTCTGCAGGCGCCAACACTCGCCACTTCCCCCCCTGCCCATCTACCTCCCTGGCCCTGCAATAGCTCTGCCAAGGCCCCCGGGGAGGCGCCCCTGGGAGGTGGAGAACTCGCAGGAGGTGGGGTCTGCAGGGAGATCCTCAGGTCACTGCAGGCGCTCGGAGAGCTCTTGGGACGGTTGTCACAAAAGCCTGCGTTTGCGCACAGCCAGTCTTTCTGCTCCCTGGCTGCCCACGTGTTCCTTCCTGCACGCGTGTTTCTGCCGTTCACTGGGGCCCTGGTCAGAGCCTACATCACGCCATTCAGACATTCAGCCGCCAAATGTGAGCCAAACACACAGCCCTTTCCTTCAACTCACGAATTCCGTTATAGGAAGCAAAAGTTGACTAATACAGGCTCTGACACTCAGTTTAAAAAAGTCTACTGGGGCCGGGGTTGTGGTGCAGCAGGTTAAGCCGCCGCCTGAGACGCCCATTTCAGAGCGCTGGTTCAAGTCCTGGCTGCTCCGGTTCTGATCCAGCTCCCTGCCAAAGTGCCTGGGAAGCCAATAGAAGATGGCTAAGTGTTTGGGCACCTGCCATGCACAGGAGGTTTGGATGGAGTTCCTGGCTCCTGGCTTCAGCCACTGCAACCGTTTCGGGAGTGAATCAGTGGTTGGAAGATCTCCTTTTGTCTCTCTGTCTCTCCACTTCTCTGAAACTCTGCCTTTCACATAAATAAATAAATCTTTAGGAAAAAAGAAGTCTGTCAGTGATGGAGACGCAGAGCTAACTGGGGCTGCGACTGGCATTAGAAGAAAAGCAAGGACTCCCTGGGTGCTTTGAGGGCTCCGAAAGGCACTGAGAAATGAAATTCACGTAGCATAATCCTGGGAGGCTACAGTCAAGAGGTCGCAGGAGTCTTGGATACCCCTAGAGGCTTGGGTAGAGTCAGCTGGTCATGAACTCTGTGCCACTGGTCTAGTGGCTATGTATGAAACGGGCACAGACAGACACCGAGAGGAAAGGAAACGCTTGGATACCTTCCGCAGCTCACCTGGCCTTGCTGTGATTGTCTGGGGTGTCGCTGTCGGGATCACTGTGGGCAGAAGAAGACAACACCCTTCAGTGGAAAGACAGGCCGACGTGGGCAAGTCAGGGACGGCATTCTGGGACTAGCATCGTGAAATGCCAAGATTCTAGCTGAGCCTCTTCCGTTCACTTCTACAGTAAATGACCTGCCAAAGCAAACTCCCCTAACGTTTCTCAGGTGAGTGGGGTCCAACAGAAGTGAGATCCGTGCCTCCTGCCCTGTCGCTGGCAGCATCACCGCATGTAAATTGTGCTGTTCTGTGCTAACTGCAAACATTGCCAGCCAGCGCCCTTTGGGGAAACACCATTTCTCCTGCTTGCATCTTGCTGACTTTCCCTAAAGGTGGACTATCTGATTAGGTGCCTCTCAGTGTCTGATGAAAGCCAGGAATTAGGAGGTCAAGTTGACAACCGTCCAGGCACAGAGCCAGGCTGTTGGTAGGTGTGACCTGGTTCCAGTGTGAATCTCTCAGCCACGGGAGATCTATACAGGGACTGGCAAAGAGATGAGAGAGGTCAGACGATGACAGTAGAAAGTACCGGGAGTGCAGACGGAGGAAGAAACACGAACAGGAGTGAGGATCAAGCAACCGCGTGGAAGGGAACTCACCGGTCAGATGCGGGGTCCGGGACTCGGCTTCTGCAAGCACAAGGAAACCAGCACCCGTCACAGCTTGGCACAGTGACGGCGAGTTTGGACCCAGATCATTCCCTGTGTTGGAGCACAGGTCCCGGGCTTCTCTGTGAGTCACCCTGGCACCTGCTGAAAGCACTAGGGACTGTTCCGAAGCACGGGTTGGACAAGGCAGATGCTCATCACCTGTGGTCTGTGAGCCCCGCCTACTTTCTCTTGGTGGCAAATAGGGCAGGGCCTTGGATAACCACCAAACCGCTCAAGCCTCACTGTCCCTGTCTGCAAAAGGGAGCAGCCGTGGTTTCGTGGGAAGATCACACGTGCAAGGTGCCTAAAATGCTGCCTGGAGCATAACAGACCTTCAACAGCATCGGCTGTTCCACTGAACATTCTGGTGCTGTGGTGCTCTTGTTGCTGATAAACCTGGGTGCCCTGTGGTCATCAGGAAGCCCTGCGTCGCCTCTGGCCGTCTCCCTGGTCATACCTTTTACATCTCTAGCTGTTCCCTCACCCGATACTCTCTCTACTCACGGCCCCACCAACTGTTGTCCTTGATGCTTCTTGACCAGTGGTAGCCTCCATTGCTGTCTCTCCTCCAATCTTTTGCTGAGACGCTGGCACATGTCAACTTGGCATGTTCTAGCATGTTCTATCTGTTCTACTTGTTTGCCTTAATCTAGTGTGTGTGTTCTGTTTGTCCTCTAGTTGTACGCCCTTCAGGTGTGCACGAGTCTCTCTCATCAGGTCCCCAGCCTTGCACTAGCCTCAGAGCGCATCGGGAATGACTCCGGAATGAGCCGACTGCAGTGAGAACTTCACGCGAAACAAAAAAAGCCCCCGAGGAGGCTGGGATTATCAGGAATTCATGACGCACCACCTCTCTGCTGAATGCCTGCCTCGTGGCCTTGCGTGTGACCCTCACAATAAACCTTGCGTGTAAGACTCTCCTGTCATTCTCATTACATGGGGAGAGGGATTGAGGTTGGGAAGGGTCAAGTTGCTTGGCCCGTATCATAGAGCAAGCCGGCACTGCAGCCAGCGCCCCGACAGAGTGCGCAGCCTTAACCTGCCTTCTCACCTTTGGCTGCAGAGTAATAATAAGCAACGAAGTTTTTCCCGATGTTGTTGACGCTCCTGAAGTAGACCAGGGTCATGGAGCTGGAGGAGGACACGTAGGTGAGGTAGGAGCCCGAGCAGCTCTTGCCCAGGGACTTTGCTGAGGACACAGGGCCGTCCAGGATCTCAAAATACTCATTGGTGCAGTCGAGGCTGGGGAAGACACCGAAGACGCCTCTTAGTCTCTGCATCAGGGCTCTGGGCGCTTCATTTTGTCACTGTGCAGAGGCCAGGGACAGATGCAGAGCCCGTGAGTGCTGAAGACACAGACAGATTCCTTCTGGCCCACGTCCCCTCTGTGCCGGCCACTGCCTGTACCCGGAGGAGGAAAGTGGAGGCTGGCACGGGTGCACCTGTGCTGTGGGGCACCTGGCAGCCAAGAGCCCAGGGCAGGACCAGGCAGATCAAGGCAACGCCAGCATCCTGGGGATCTGGGGCCAGCAGGGGGAGAAGCCGCTTGATCCTGCGTGGGCCTGGCACCATGACCTGGCTCCCGGCTCCCAACACTCGTGTGCAAGGTCTGGCAGCCAGCCTGACTGGAGGGTGCGGAGCTGCCCAGCTCCTCTGCAGGATAATTTCCTTCCCCGGCTCTAGTTTGCCACCGGGACGTCCTGTCCAGGTTTCACCCTTTCCGTGGCTCGAGCTGATGAGCATCTGTTTCAAGCCAAATTTCAGTTAAACAGAATTTAAGAGTAAAAATTTCCAGAGATCACCCACCCATGAATGACATCCACCTTGACTATTTACAACATAATGACTTCACATTTCCTGATTGATCTGGTCTGGGTACTCTGAAATCTACAACTTTAGCCAGCCGGTCAGGACACACACACTTGGTCTGTCTCCCTCTCCCTCTTGCTCTCCCTCTCCCCTTCTCTTTCTCAGATACACATACATCTATCCAAAGACTGAAACAATTTTATTTTAATTAAAAATTCGTGGAAGTGCATAAAAATCAATGTATTCCTACACACCAGTAACAAACGTGAGGTAACTAAAGCTGAAAACAGTATCATTCACAGTCCCCCCAACAGCTACAAGACATCCTTACCCACAAATCTAACACGTACTGCATTTGTACATAAACAGCTAGCTAAAAATCAGTGCCAGATGCTAGCTCTCATATGTTCTGGGGAGAAACGTAGGCTGATGGTCACTTGGGTAAGGGGTTTCCTTGTGGTAATGAAACAGCGTCTAGAATGTGATGGGGCTTCATGAATCTGTACCTGGGATAAAAATGCATCGGACAACCACATACAAACGAACGCTCACAAAAACTGGTGTGACCTGGGGTGGCATCCGGCAGAGCAGGGAAGTCGCTGCTGGAGACCCGCGTGCCGAATCAGAGTGCCTGATTTAAATCCTGGCTCTCTGGTCCTGATGCATTTCCTGCCAATGTGCAGCCAGGGAGCCAACAGATGAAAGCTCAAGTACTTGACCCCTCATGGAAGACCCGAACTGAGTTCCAGGCTCCTGGCTCTGTCCTGACCCAGCCCTGGCTGTTACGTGCATTTGGGGAGTGAAGCAGCAAATGAAAGACCTCTGTCTTTCTGTCTCTGTCTCTCTTCCTTTCAAACAGAATGAAAATCAATAAAAGTTGTTCAAACACAGTGAAAAAGATGCAAAATATGAGGGTGTCTTCAAAAAGTTCATAGAAAATGCATCTGAAAAAACTGTACGTGCATTTCAAAAACGTTTCTGCATCAAAATGAACTTTTTCTTTTTTTAAAAAAGATATTCATTTATTTTGAAAGGCAAAGTTAAAAGAGAGAGAGGGAGGCCGGCACCATGACTCACTAGGATAATCCTCCACCTGTGGCGCTGGTACACCGGATTCTAGTCCTGGCTAGGGAGCCGGATTCTGTCCCAGTTGCCCCTCTTCCAGGCCAGCTCTCTGCTGTGGCCCGGGAGTGCAGTGGAGGATGGCCCCAGTGCTTGGGCCCTGCACCCGCATGGGAGACCAGGAGAAGCACCTGGCTCCTGGCTTCGGATCAGCGCAGCGCCGGCCACAATATACTGGCTGTAGTGGCCACTTGGGGGGTGAACCAACAGAAGGGAGACCTTTCTCTAGTCCCGGTTGGGGCGCTGGATTCTGTCCCGGTTGCCCCTCTTCCAGGCCAGCTCTCTGCTGTGGCCTGGGAGTGCAGTGGAGGATGGCCCAAGTCCTTGGGCCCTGCACCCCATGGGAGACCAGGAGAAGCACCTGGCTCCTGCCTTCGGATCAGCATGTCGGCCGCGGCGGCCATTGGAGGGTGAACCAACAGCAAAAGGAAGACCTTTCTCTCTGTGTCTCTCTCTCACTGTCCATTCTGCTGTCAAAAAAAAAAAAAAAAAATTAAAACAACAAAAGAGAGAGAGAGGGAGAGACAGAGGCTTTTCCATCCACTGGTTCACTCCCCAGGTGGTGCAACAGCCAGGGCTGGGCCAGTTTGAAGCCAGGAGCTTCATCTGGGTCTCCCATTGAGTGCAGGGGCCAAGGCTGCTTTCCCAGGTGCGTTAGCAGGAGCTGGATTGGAAGAGGAGCCGGTGGGACTCGAACCAGCACCCGTACCCACTATGGGACAGCGTCAGCCCCTGAACTAATCTTTACACTCCCTTCCCCACTAACGTCTTGAAGCGCCCTCATATGCAGTCAGCAGTGCTGTAACCAATGTCCACTTCCTGGCTTTGGCATTGTTTTGCCACCACTGGGGGGACACTTGCGGGGGGGGGTGGGATGCATCACATTTGCAACTTCCTGTGTGTCTATTGTTTCAAAATGCAAAGGTGACACGTTCGGGAAGGACCCGTGGAGACCAATGGTGGGGCCTTCAACCGCGTTCGTCAGCCATGCACCTGATCAACGACCAGGCCTTTGAACTGCACCGCGATGGTCTGCAACGCGCCCGGGACCCACCTGAGATGTGGGAAGGCCAGCCGGACCTGGTCGGAGGCGTTGGCCTTGATTTCCCACACGCAGGTGATGTCGTCGTGCAGCGCCGTGCGCGGAGGGTTCCTGATGGCTCCGGATGAGTTGGTGATGACGCCACCACACTGAGGTTTTTCTAAACGCAGAAGGATGGTCAGAATTTCAGATCCCCCAGTGCTCGGTTCACTAATGTCCTCTTTCACACCTATTTTTCCTTTACACTCCCACCCTGCCCCCCAAATAGTCCTGTTGGTCATTACTCTGTGGGAACGTCTTAGGGTGTAGCAAAGGCATGAACTAGTCCAGAATGTCTTGAAGGCTGGGAAACTGGGCATGGACATGTCTGAAGTTAGAGCGTCTCCATGGGCGTGGGCCGGCGGGGAAGAGCTGTCACCTAACCCCGGCCAGCGTCCTTCCCTCTGGCCCGCTCGTGGATCCCGTAGGTCACCACAAGTCAGAGCAAAGCCCTGCTTCTATTTTCTCAATCAAGGCTGAACCAACGTGGTGGAGCCTCCGGGTACATGAATGTGACTGTGCCCCATCCTCCACCAGTTGTAATTTATTAAAATCACATTCTTACACCTCCACTATTAAGCAGAAATAAGTTGCCCTGACTCATACTCCCCCTCCACGCCCCCGACACTGGTGACATCTTGTGTCCACCCTCCTGCTTCTCCATCTGCTTGTCTGTCTTTCCTTTTCTGCAACACTCAGTTCAAAGTGAAAGGTGATGCCGGGGGCCAGGGAGACGGCTGGCATTTCTCCCTCAGATCACCTGTCTGTGAGAATCAGCCCTGCACAGCATTGGCCCTGCTCAGGCAGGCCCCAGTCTCCAGGCATCAGTACTGCTCTAGCCCTGTGTCTCCAGTGCTCAGGGACGTTCAATGGCGTCTAGAAGCCCAGAGCATAGACAGGAGCAGAGCAGAAACAAAGGAGCGATGGGAAGGAAGTGTGAGATGGTCAGGGAAGGGGTCAAGCTGGAGAAGGAAAGCCTGCCCTCTGGTGGCAGCTCTCTGAGACCACGGCCTGAGGCACCACCCTGGCCACACCCCCGTATTAATGACCACACCCACCACGTCCACCCTTCACCATGGGAGCCCAGGCTGGCAGGACCAGAAGGCTGGTGCCCTCCCATTGTGTGCACTTCCTTCACTGACTGAATAGAAATGAATTGAATAGAAACCACATAGAATTGAAACCGCAGATGCTGTGGCCTTCATCACTGGGCTGTCACCCAGGACCCAGGTTTGGAGGGGTGGTTCTAGGCAGAGTAGCCACTTTGGCACAATTTCCTTGGAGAATCAGTTCAGGGCTTGAGCTGGAAAATGGCGATCAAGACAGCTAAGCTTGCAAACGTCTCACCTGGAGCCGCCGTTCCCACTGGGGCAGCCGACAGGAGACCTGCTGAACACACAAGGGCACGCGTGTGGAAATCGGCGGGCACCGAGGCCCACCCCTGCCTGCACGTGAGAATCCCAAGGAGCCTTCCGGGCCCTTCTCAGAACTACCGATCTGAGCAGGAGGGGACAGGAAGCTGGGTCTAGATTCCTTCCAGACTTTGACACACTGGTCTCTTGGTCACGTGGGATACTCATTCCGTTGGTTAGGAAAGCTAAAGACATGAAACTTTGGTTCCCGGAGCCTCTTCCAGGGAACTGGGTTGAGACTGATGAGGCCTGATGCAACAGGGAGGAATTCCGCTTCCCTGATTCCTTTGAGCTGGCACTGCTCAGAGACGCTGAGTCAGGCCTGAAGATGCTGAGGCCCCCTCCATGCCCCCAGCACCATTCCCCCCAGCTCAGTTGCTCCAGTGGCTTGGAGAGAAACACACAGCCAGCTTCCAGCCGAACGTCTTCCCCGAGGTGTCGACAAACTTCCCTACCTGGTGGTGTGTCAGGTGAGTAGTCGGCATCTGTGAGAGACGAAAGGGCCTGCCATGAGCATACCAGCCGCTCCTTGTCAGCAGTCATTTTTACGCCGAGGGAAGGATGGTACCGTGGGAAGAGCCAAGGGCGGGCTCTGCCTGGGAGGGGAGAGGGTTACCTGCGCAGATCACACCGGCGTCTTCCCCGTGAGCGCAGTTGTGGGAGAACCAGCCGACGTGCGAGCATTCCTCCAGGCGCGGCTCCTCTCCCAGGCAGTGCACATTGTCCAGGAGGATCTTTCCAGAACCTTCCCCGAAGTGTGCCTCCCCCGGGGCCGCGACGGCCCCGCCGCACCCCAGCTGCCTGCACACGACGTTGGCTTCCGGGAGGCCCCACAGGTCGTCACACACAGTGCCCCAGCCTCCCTGGTAGAAGAGTTCCACGCGGCCGGCACAGCTCCCACGGCTGCCAGCCAGGCGCACAGGGGCCCAGCTTCCTGGGAAAGAACAGGGTGTCGGGGTGATGCCGACTCCTCTGCGGGCGGAGGACTGGGCTGCTGTCCACGCAGCTCAGCTCTCTGTCCTCACGGCCCCAGGACTCCGTCACCCCTATGCTGCTGCTCCGGGGGCCCCCACGTCATTCCCCAGACAGCCTTTCCAAGGAGCCTGCAAAGTCCTCCTCCCTCCCTTCCCACTTTAAGGCTGCTTGCCTGGGCTGGCTGCCCACAAACACAGTCGTGGTTCTCCCCTCAACCCCCACCCCCTTCCTCCCATCAGGAGGTCCAGCTTATCTTCCCACTCCTTGTTCTAAGCCAGAGGCAGAGTAATGGCTGCACCCCTGCAGGCTGGCTGAGGCGTCCGCTGCTCCTTGGGACTCTGGGAATGCGAAGCAGCCAAGCCTGAGCTGGTCTGCTGGGTGACGGAAGGCTCGTGGCCTTGTCACCTCTGTCACCTCCAGACAGCTACTGCCAGGCTCGTGAGGGAGGCCATCCCTGAAACAGTAAGACCCACCCAGGGTCAGACGTGTCTACGGGACCTTTTGAAAGCTGAATGCAAGACGTAGAACTTCACGCTTTAACCAGCTTTCTACACCACTCTTAAGAGCGTGAAGCTTCACCTCAAACCACTTGCTACCGAGAAATGAAACAGACACCAAAGTTTGCAGAATGAACTAAGCCACGGCTCACAAAGCAGATTAAATTGCACACAACCGTGACACCAAGACAAAGCAAGGAGCTTTACAGACCCACGGATTCCATGGGAAGGCTGTCAGCATGCTGTTTTTTTTTTTTTTTTTTAACCCAAGGGTCTTTGTTTCAAAAGACAGTACCACTAGCTGTTCTAGCAACTCACCAGCTTGTATTCTAGCCAGCACTGCCATGGTGAAAATGGGGGTGTTGGCTGAAAGACTGGCAGTAGAGCTTATGATTTTTCCACACCCACAGCCAGGAAATTGATTCCCCGGAGAAATTAAGTCACAAGGGTCCAGTCTCACAGACACCCGGTGAGCTGAGTGAGCAGGGAGACCCTGCTGTGTTTGCTGTCTCCTGCTCTGCTCTTGGGAAACCAGCGCCAGATGCAGCCGTTCACTGCCCCGGCTCTGCTGCACCTGGGTCCTGGACGCAAACAGCGGGGATGCCCGGATCTTTAAGAAGTCTCCAGCCTAAGAGGTTTAAAGTCAAATCAATAGAAAAAACAGGACAGCACCCAGAGCAGAAGGCGGCTTTGGACAGAAAGCTGTGATAAATGTATCAACAAAGATGGAGAAGGCACCACGTCTGTGAAACAAGAACACGAAGCTATGAAAAAGGAAGTCAGGTCACAAGAACGTGTTCCTGGAGAGTAAAAAGGAAAATGGCTGAAAACTTTTTAAAAAGTTAACAAAAACTTGGAAGATAATCATGAAAACAACTTGAATATACAACAAAAGGTCATAAATATACAAAAGTAAAGACAAAAAAGTCACAAACAACATAGGCAATTCAGCATCTGCCTGAAAGATTTATAGAGGGAAGGGACAGAATCAGAAAGGAGAACTTGACCACATAAATGCAACCCAGAGAAGCAGCAAGGACTGATGAACCCGTGTCTCTGTGAGGAGTCTTCGAAGGTTCCTGGGAAAACGTGCATTATAAAAAAATGCACGGATTTCAAATTTTTATGCTGAAATAAACACGTGTAATCGCATTTTTCTACAAAGCACTTGGAGCATCTCGTAGAGTAAAAGCTTAAACTGAGTGAAAAAGGTCTCAGAGCAAGGGACAGCATCACAGAGGCTCAGAGCATAGAAACAGCGGATCCCCAAAAGCTTCAGAGAAAACCCAGACAACAGGCAAAGACTCTGAAAGACGTCGGGCTTGGGAACTTCCAAACTGAGGATTTGATTGACCTGGGTCTTAGCAATGAGGGTCGCTAGCAACTTCCCTTCTTCTAATATTGTGTCCCCGAAATGAAGTGAGCTAAGTAGGTTTGGTGTCAGAGAGATGCAGGTCAACCCTGATTTTACCACATTCTAGTCAACTCATTCTAGGCAAGTTAATGTTTCTATGGCTCACTATGTAAGAACCAAGGACACAGCGAGCGTAACTTCATTGGGGGCTTGCGTGAGAATGAATGGAAGTGCTAATAACGTGAAAATGTCAGACGCCTGCTTATCCTGTTACAGTAGCTCCATGCTGGCTCCCGCCCCCGTTTCCCCAAGAACTTACCTGCCATGGCGGTGGGCATGGATTGCAGGGCCACGGGCTCCGTTGTGGGTGTGCTTACAGGCAATCCATCACCTGCCACAGGGACAAACAGACGCATCTCTTTCTAAGTATAAACCTGAAAGCTTTGTCCATTGGGAATCTCATACTCCAAACCATAGAGGAGGACTGCTCGGGGCCGACTCCCAGGTTTCCTGGCCGGGGCCTTGACGTACCTACACCTTAGTAATTTAACTTGCAAGAACGCTCTCCTCCCCATAGCCCGAAGGTAGCCTGGGATGGTATTGTCCCACCTCCTGGGCAGCAGCTGGCCAGGCAGTCACATGGATTTGAAGTCAGACATACAAAGGGCTTTCAGTTTCATGGAATATGTGTGTTATGAGACAACAATGCATGGATTTCAAAAAAATTGTGCACCAAAATAAACCTACCTCTTCATTTAATTTTCCACCAACTTTTTGAAGTACCCTTGTATTTGCGCCCAAATCTTGGCTTCAGCATGCTTTAGTTGGGGGATGCTGGGAAAATGCTCCTGGCTGTGTCTGTCTTTATAAAGCAGTGAGACCGGGGAGGGTGGACTCGCGGTTCGTGGGAGCATAGACTGGGGAAAGCCTCTGGTTCTCTGCTCATCACACTGTCTTCCTTTCAGGTTCAGCCTCTTCTCCCCCCATTCCCCAAAGACCTACCTGCCAGGGGCCTGGGTGTGGACGGCAAAGCCGTAGGCTCGGACGTGGCTGAGACTGCAGGCAAGCCATCACCTGTCCCAGGGACAAAGAGAAACCCCCCTGGTCATCAGGACACCCCGAAACCCAGCTTTGGGACGACACAGGCTTGAAAACAGACACAGCCTGAAGGTCACAGTCAACCACGCAGAGCAAATTCCTGACTCGTGCTTCCCAAAGCAGAGGGTCCTCCGGGGGAGTGGCCCGCGCCCAGCGTGGTTCAGCTGGGGGAAGGCGACGGCTCGGTGCTGGGCACGCGGATCCCTCCCTCCACCCCTGTACGCCAAATGCCAGCTGACCTGCTGGAGACAGTGCGGGAGGAAATCCAGCAGGTCCTGTGGTCGTCCCGGATGCTGACGACACCCGACCTGTGAGTGCGAACAGAGAGGCCTCATTCACTGCTAGGTCCATCCTGGACACACCTGGCAGGACCCTGCTGACGGCAGCTCAGGGAGAATGGCCAGAGCCGAGTCGCCCGCTGGTGCATCCGTCGGCTCCCACACTTCCTTCCTGCCCTACTCGCCCAACAGCAGATAGCCGATTCCTCGCTGAGACGGGAGGCTCCAGTACTGTGGGATAAACCCTCGGTTAGTACACGTGTGTCACTTGCAGACTGCTTCCTGGTTTTCTTTTGAAACCAATCCAGATGGCCACAGAGCATGGCTGACAATGAAGTGGTTTTGGTTTCCGTTTAGGTCTTCGGTGGTTGTACCTGGGCTCCAAGTAGCCTCAGCCATATAAGGTTTCTATGGGGATTGGGGCAGCCCCATTTTCTGCTTCTGGAAACCTAAAGCAGCAACCAGATATTGTTTCATTCACTTTTTAAAAAGATCGGGTTGGGGGGGTGGCGCTGTGGCACAGTGGGTTAAAGCCCTGGCCTGAAGCACCGGCATCCCATATGGGCGCCGGTTCTAGTCCCAGCCGCTCCTCTTCTGATCCAGCTCTCTGCTGTGGCCTGGGAAAGCAGTAGAAGATGGACCAAGTCCTTGGGCCCCTGCACCCATGTGGGAGACCCAGAAGAAGCTCCTGGCTCCTGGCTTTGGATCGGTGCAGCTCCCGCTGTTGCGGCTATCTGGGGAGTGAACCAGCGGATGGAAGATCTTTCTCTCTTTCTCTACCTCTCTCTGTAACTCTTTCAAATAAATAAAATAAATCTTTAAAAAATAAAAAATAAAGAGACCCCAGGGAACGGGCATGTAGCCCAGCAGTTAGAATGCGTGTGTCCCCACGTGGTGCCTGGGTCTGAGTCCCGGATCCAGCTCCGGATCCGCCTTCCTGCTGCTGTGGAGCCTGGGAGACAGGGCGATAGTGCAAGTACCTGAGTTCCTACGCCCCGTGTAGGAGACCTGGACTGAGTTCCTACCTTCCGGCTTTGGCCCTAGCCCAGACCGGGCATTTGAGGAGTTCACTGGAAGATGGCAGCTCCCTGTCATTCTGCCTTTCAAATACATAAATAAAAAGGATCTCAAACAATTAGGGCAAGATATTAGGATGTAACACATCTCAGTAGTGGGTACCCAGGGCCTCATTATACCATTGTCAACATTTGTCAATGAGTTTTATACTTTTTATGGTACTATTTCATATACATGTACAAACCAAAACAATAGAATAGCCACTTTGTTATTCTGTGTCAGTTTAAATAGTTTGGGATTATACTTTCTGACCGTGGTGAAACCACTTTTGCTTAAACCAAATTGGTTTGATTTGGTTTGTTTATCAAACTGGCTGCTTAAAGTGGGATAGAGCAGAGAATGGATAGATTTGTTTCTGTGGGCCACATAGTGCGACGCAGAATCAGTGTAACAGGTTGGAAGCGTGCAGCTCTTCCTGGCGGTGCCGCAGCTGGAAGCCAGCTCAGATGGGCGTTCCGTGAGTGTGTGGCCCCTGCCAACGCGAGTCTCACAGACTGTGGCTCTGTTCTGTCCATGCTGCCACGTATTGAAGGGAATGAGCTTCACTGCTCTCCTATTAAACACGAATCGAGGGAGGACTGCGCACTTTCACACGCTCTCGTCCATCATTGCTTGATTGCTTCTGTGACTTTCAGGTCCTTTTCATTTATTTAGATTTATTTATTTTAAAAGTTACAAAGAGGAAGGGAGGAGGGGGAGAGAGAGAGAAAGAGAGACATCTTCTACCTGCTGGTTCATTCCCCAGAAGGCCCCAAAGGCCAGAGCTAGACTGAAGCCAGGAGCTCCATCTGGGTCTCCCACACAGGTGGCAGGGACCCAAGTATTTGGGTCATTTTCGGTTGCTTTTCGCAGGGAGCTGGATCAAAAGTGGAGCAGCCAGGACATGAACTGGCGCCCATATGGGTTGCTGGCGTTGCAGGCAGCAGCTTTATCTGCTACGCCACAACACTGGTCCTGACTTTCAGATTCTTAAAATTAAGAGGATGCTACATAGTGATGCTACAGAATGTCTTCCAATTTGTAACTCTGTAAGCAGTTTTAAAAACTTGTTCTGATCACCATAAGTATCTCTTGGGAGATATTTATTCAATATAACTGATTTTCTTTCAGTTGACTGAGCTCCTGGACATTCCCAACGTAGAGACGAGTTTAGGAATTATCCAAGAAGTCAAGGGGAGGGGATGGGGGCTTGCCTCCCCTTGTGCACTGTGTCCTGCCTGATGTGCTGTGACAGGGAACAGCTGTCCACTCTTCTACCCTGCGGGGGCTGAGCCTGGCAGCATGGACCGCCAAGCTGCATGACCCCAGGGCTCACTGTCCACATACGGCCTGTGGCCACCAGCACAATGGTGCCACTCGCCATGCATTCTAGGAGAATGGTGCCCTGGACACGGTGCAGTGTGCAGGCCCTGCTACCTTGGCTTAAGAAGAGGGAGAGCTGCAGAGCAAAGATTAGATTGACCTGACGGTGGGTGTGCTGGGCGGCAGCTTCCGGCTCCGTGGTTGGAGGGGGCCTGGCGGATTGCCAGCCCCTGATGGTGTGAAGAAACCAGCGTGCCGAGGTCTGCAGTGCTACCCACATGGGCACTCAACACCTCCAGGAAAACGAACGCAACGTTTATGGAGAGACACACAGGCGGTGACATCTCAGGGAGGTAACGCCTTCACGGCCGCGCAGGAAACCCAGAGTTTCATGAATTGGATTACAGCTCATGAATTATTTAGAGACAATTTATATTTTCTAACAACAACGCTTAGCAAGACAAAGAAAGGAAAGGAGGGAGGGGCAAAGGAGAAGAAAGGAATGAGAGAAAGAGGAAAAGAGAAAGAAAAATTGAGAATGAAAGAAAGACAGGAAAGAAGAGAGAGAAGAGAGAAAGAATAAAAGGAAGGAAGGGAGAAACAGAGACCTAGAAACCCTAACGGCCTCCGTCTGGTGTCTGAGCACCCAGCGCCGGGCCTTCTCTCGCTCACCTCCAGGCCTATCTGGGGCACATCCACTTGGTTGGGTGCAGAGCAGGATTTTTCTCTTCTAGCCCCAGAGGAGCTCTATCACGACTTAACTCACCTCCACCACGACACCGGCCTCCCCCAGGGGTGCCCAGCCAGGGCCCTGTGCAGGCACAACCCCAGGAGGCTCCTGCTGCCCCCACACCTGCACGTCGTCCAGCAAGATCTTCCCAGGGCCTGCCCCCAAATGGGCTCCTGTCCACACTGCACACACAGTGGCCTCAGCAGGTCCCAGCGGTCACCACACCTGGTCCCCGACATGGCCGGGACAAGAACCTGAGCACTTTCCTATGCTGTTGAGGAGCCTTGCCTCCACTCAGGCTCCCAGGGAGACACAGGATGGGGGTGCCGGGGCCTGGCCTCCCGGACGGGGGCAGGGCTATTCCTTTCTTACCACTGGGTCAGAGCCTCTTTATCACACACCTGATCAGGAGAATGAGCCGTCATCATCTTCAGTGTCAAACGGGCAATGTTTATTACAGACTTCTCCGTAAAGGTGCTTCCACCTCCAATCCACTACAGTTTCTAGGAGGACCCAATCGTGCCCCCGACAAGATTGCTTTGAATATAAAGAAATTTCATTGCATGGAATTCAAAGACAGAGGTACGTGAAATACCAACAGGTCCATGGCGGCACTCCTCAGGCCTATGTATATGTTTGCAGGTGCAGGTAAGAGCTAAATCTTGTCCTCACACCCAGAATGTCCACCTCCACGTAGACTTGAGGTTTTCTAACACACTGATTCCCACGGTTATAAGTTACAGATTTATGATGGAGAGAGCTGAACAGTGCCCAACTTCTGCCATCCACTTTTTAAGTTATTTATTTATTTATTTATAGTCAGAAAGAGAGAGAGAGAGAGAACTCCTATCCACTGGTTCACTTTCCAAATGCCTGTGATGGCCAGGGTGGGTGGGGCCAGACATGGGAGCTGGGAGCTAAGTCCAGGCCTCCCTCCCAGGTGTAGGAACCCAGCCACTAGAACCATTGCTGCTGGTTCCCAGGGTCTGTGTCAGCAGGAAGCTGGAGGCAGGGGTCAGAGGTGGGCATGAAACCGGAGCACTCGCAGTGGGATGTGGTCCTTCTCCCCTGCAGCCTACCTTTCAGGCCACACGCCTGCCTCCCACCATCCACTGTTGAACACTGTTTCTCACTCTCTCTTTTTAAAAGCTATCCAGCCACCATGCCTAGAAAGGACACTGAACCTGACTTAGAAATTGAAGCAGGGTCAGGTGTGGTGCCTAAACTGCTCGAGGTCAGACACCTGGAAGGTAGAATTTCTAGCTTTTCCCACTATTCAGATCTACCTCCCAATGTGCCTCTGTGGCTTTCCGCCTTGCTTGGATGGATGTGTGGGCACGTGCACACGTGGCCCCTAGCTGCCTGAGCAGGTGTTTCCACACCTGTGGGGACTCAGGGGCTGTGGTCGGTGAGGACTGTAAGACAACCACAACTGCAGGCCGCGGAAACTCTGCTGCGGAAACAAGAGCAAACCCACTGAGGACGTCATCGAGAGCTTAGCACAGGGCGATGCCTGTTTCAATCACAAGACTGTCTGGTCTTCCGCTAAGTTGCCGTCGCCCCGCTCACCCTGTGGATTTTGTATCCCGGCCACAGGAGGTGGGCCCCGTGGAACTGCCCCGATTTCACGCCAGGGCAGCTGTGGGAGGACTCGTTCCTGCGCTGCTTTCGCTGGCTCAGCGCTGCACCCCTCCAGCTTGTACTTCTCAGGGTAGCTGCAGAGTGTGCGGAGAACACAACATCCTGCTACGGAGGAACGGTCTGGAACAGCCTGGCTTCTTCCTTGTCCCTTCTAGAACAGGATGGTTGGGGACACAAGCCAAGGGGCCCCCGGGATATGAAACCCAGAGCAGAACGTTTCTGGGGTCACCCAGACATGAGGGAAGCAGGGCAGGTGCCAACAAATCTCTATGCACTATGGGCTGAGCCCTGGGGCACCGCCTTGCCATGGCGCTTGGGCTCCTGATGGCTCTTGCTACCTGTCTGTGAGTGACAAAGCTGCTCCGGCCGACTCGGGTGAGTGTCCGTGTCACTGCACTGGGCCTAAGGCCACAGGTGGGGGAGGTAGGACAACGGGGGCAGTGGGGATTGTTTGAACCTTGCCAGGGCAAGAACCCTTGCACCAGCCCATTTATCTTAGAGTGATTTTTTTTTCAAATTAATACCATTAGAAGTAACATAAAGTTAAGGTGACAAATCTCATTTTCTAGTAAGCCTCTTGTGTCTACCCTACATTAATATGTGCGTCACTGCCACTGGTGAGGGTAGTCAGTCAAATAGACTCAGATGTGGGAGGAAACACGAAAGCATGGATCCAAGCTGTGGAACAGACATTTGGTGCTGGAATAGCACATCCCTGCACATGCACCCCTGCACACGCACCCCTGCACACACGCATCCCCACACACACGCATCCCTGCACACATGCATCCATGCACATGCATCCCTGCACACATGCATCCACGCACATCCCTGCACACACATCCCTGCACATGCACCCCTGCACACGCACCCCCGCACACACGCATCCCCGCACACACGCATCCCTGCACACATGCATCCATGCACATGCATCCCTGCACACATCCCTGCATACACATCCCTGCACACACGCATCCCTGCACATGCATCCCCACACACGCTTCCCTGCACACACGCATCCCCGCACACGCATCCTTGTATATGCATCTCTATACACACATCCCTGCACACGCAGCCCTGCATACATGCAGTTTGTCACTGAGTTGGGGGCCAGTAGTGTGGGGAGCAACTGGGAGCAACTCGGACTAGACTAAGTTACTGGAATTAAGACTTATTCTATGCATCTGCTCTCCCACAATATGGCGCTGAGAAGGGAGAAACAGCTTCTACACAGCTGCCTCCAGTTCCACCAATAAACTGTAGGACCTGCTCCTGATTGGAGGAGAGCAGCGTACTCGGCGTGTGGGTAGCAGAGTTGGGATTGGCGGAAGAGGACTATAAAGGAGGAGAGAGACACCATGCACCAGGAACATCTATCTGAAGGAACACCTGTGCAGCCCCCGAGAGAGCCAGCCGGCGGTGTGCCGCTCCCCTGCGGAAGTGGGGAAAGTGGCAGGGGGAACCGCCCTTCCACGGAGGTGGAAGGGATGGTAGCCAACCCGGGAAGAACCAGCAACAAACCAGGGGAGGGCCGAGCAGACAAAAGAACAGCGCAGGGTCCTGTGTCGTTCCTCCACGAAGAGGGGGAGCGACAAGTAGGAACACCTAGGCAGCTTGGCTACTAAAGGCAGTGTAAGTAGACCTGCAGGAAAGGGGTGGAAATGAGGCGCCGAGGCCGATGGCGGTGTTCAGGGAAGGTCTTCTGCCAGGGGGCCCAGATGCAAGCACAGGACCTGACGGGGAGCCGGGGTCGGGACACGACGCAGGTAGAGAAAGCTGTCCCCCCAATGTATCGGAATGAGAGACAGCGTTCACAGGAAACTCGACCCACTCCAGTGGGTGAGAGCACTTGCCGCAGGCTGAGGAGGGGGCAACAGCTGTCCCTGGTATGCTGTTCTAGGCACTGGCATTCCTCACACTTATTTTCGCCAACACTGGTTCTGATCTCAGGGAGCGGAGAGAACTTAGCTGTCAGGCAAACGGCGACAGCCTGGCCTCGCGTCGGCCCCTCTTCGAGAATCCTGGTGTCCACCCGCAGAACAAGGGCTGCGATAACTCAGAGCCTCTGACCACACTGGAAAGACCGCACGAGGGAGCATCAGCACTGCTTAACCACCGCTCCCTACAGAGGGAAAAAGATGATCTAAGCAGCTCATCAAGTTGACCATTGTACCTCCTGTCTAGTCTTGCTTCTAGCGATGTAAACATGAAAGGATGCAGGCCGTGAAGACACGCACAGGGCAGAAAAGCCTACGAATGCTGGACTTCAGGCTTCTGTGATGTGAAGGACGATAATGAAGTGATAATGCTCACACTTCAAGATCTCTGCTGCCTCCTCTCTGTTCCCTCTTACGGAGCAGGTGACCCTGTGATCCTGGACAGGGGACGTTCGTGCAAGCGGCTGGACTTTGGGCCCTGCCCTGGTGTGTGGCTCATTTATCCAGACCGTGTGTTGCCGCAGCCATGCGAGCACACACAGAACTTGTGAGCAGCTTTGTCTCTCCCGGTGCCTCACGAAGCAAGCACACTCGCGACTACCACCATGAGGTCCGTTAGACCAAATCAGGGCTTGGAACTTCGCACAGATGATGAACCTGGCTAGCTGGGGTTTTGGAGAACTGATGTGCGGCTCCGTCTTGCAGCTGGTGACGCTGTGCTGAGGAGAGCGAGCCTTAAGCCTCAAGCCATGCCTTGGGAGAGCACGCGGCAGCCATGCAGGGAGCACGCCTGTGCTGTGTGCCTCTCTCTGGGTCTCTGCTCACTCTCCCACTCTTGGGCCTCTCAGGCTTCTGATAGGTCTGCAAACACACCCAGTAGGACGTCTTCGCTCTATCCTAATTCCACTCTCCTCTTCCTACATTTTTTTTCCTCAGGGTGGGAAAGTAAACGCCCATTTCACCGTGCAGATGCTAAGCTCACTGACTTGCACAGAGACAGGAAAATCTTTTAATCTCTTCGGACACCTTGGAAATGGATGCAGTAACAATGGATTGAACTCAGGCATCAGTGGGCTATAATTCAGATTTTCTGGGAGTAACTACAGGGAGACAGAGAGAGGAATTCTCTGGAATTTCAGGAGATGGAGTGAACATCCCATTTCAGGTAAATTTCCTGCCCCTCTTTTAATCAGTGATCGCTGCCCAGTAAGGAGGAATCGACAACTCCGCCATTCCATAGATGCTCCGGCTGTAGATTGCGGACGTGTCTTCCACTGAGTAAATGCAGATCCTAAAGCCACAGGAGCGAGCAGAGATGTCCTACCTGCAGGTGTAACCTCTGCAGACGCAGTGCCAGAGCGTGGGCTGGGCGTGGGGGCTGCCCTCTCATCAGCAGCTGAGTGGCAGGTGCGCGGGGTGCACGCTGAAAATGCCAGAGGCACATGCGCAGTAACATTCAGAGAGGTGCAGCCCCTCACCTGTGCAGGTGGCACTGGCATCCTCCAGGTGCCTGCCCCGGTGCTGGACCAGGCCCCCGTGCACGCACCGCCCCAGGTGGCTCTCGCTGCCCACACACTGCAGGATCGTCCCAGAGCCTGCCCCAAGGCGGGCTCCCATGGGGACTGCCACTGCCTGGCCACACAGCGGCACACAACGGCCGTCACACGCGGTTCCCCACGTGCCCTGGACCGGAACCTCCACATGGCCTGAGCACTTCCTGGTGCTGTCCTGCAGCCTCACTTCCATTCAGTCTCCTGGGAAACCACAAAGAGGAGGGCGATGGCCACTGGCCCTGGGTCCCTGGAAGTTTGCTTTACCTCTGACAGCTGTGTGTGCGTGTGTGTATGTGTGTGTGTGTGTGTGTGTGTGGTCACATCCTTGTCTCACAAACATGCACGATCACGCGGTTCTCACGCCCCCACACATTAAAAGCCAGGATGATGATCGATTGCAAATGCTAATGAGACTTAGCTATATCTTCCCCTCCAAATCCAGTCTCTGCAGGAAATTTCCAGAACTTCTAAGTTTCTCCTAACAGGAGCGCTTTACCATAGAATTTCCTTTCCATGGAGAGGAATAGCAACGTGAGACGCTAATACAGCCGAGGAACTCGTAAACCGGAAGTCATGGGCAGATCGCAGCTACGGAGTTCTCGTCACCCAGAAATACTTGAGTCTTGAGGACTCGATCCTTTGGGTCCCAGAAAACCTCACTTTATGGTTTCTCCGTGCAAAGGAGACTGAACATGGAAGCAGCATTCGTTGTTTGTGAATTCAGTGCCTGAGAACCACTGCCTTAGACGTCTCTCAACCTTGGCACCAGGGGTGGGCCCCCTGTTTCTCAGACGGAGGAACTGGGGCTGAGAAGGGCTTAGAAGATTGCTCCAAACCCCACAGCTGGTACGTGGGCCGTGTCCCCCTGGGCTGTGCTGCGGTCACCCCCAGTCTGGAGCAACGCCACTCTCACTGCTGTCCATCAGCCCTAAGTGGGAGGGGGACTGAAGTGCTCAAGGGCCATGCTCGGTGGAGGTCCAGAGACGGCATCAGCTAAAGGACCAGCACACGTAGGAGACGGCATCAGCTACAGGGACAGCACACTTAGGAGATGGCGTCAGCTACAGGGACAGCACACTTAGGAGACGGCGTCAGCTACAGGGACAGCACACTTAGGTACTGTCAGGCAGTAGGGTGCAGAGAATTAAGGCAGCACAGACTCACCCTCAGGCTCCATATCCTTCCGACACCTTGTTCTCTGTCTTTCGATTCCTCCCAGTCACCATCATCACCATTCACTTTCTCTTAACCCGTGATATGCTCATGGTAAACTTATCCTGGAATTCTTTGCTCAGTAGATACAAATATTCTACAAATAGAAGAGGAATTTAAGGGCATCTCATTTAAGGAAATGAAAACAGCCTCTTTAATAATCCTGTGTGCAGGGTCCAGTGCTGTGGTGTAGTGGGTAAGCCTGCCACCTGCAGTGCAGCATCCCATATGGGCGCCGGTTCTAGTCCCGGCTGCTCCTCTTCCGATCCAGCTCTCTGCTGTGGCCTGGGAAAGCAGTAGAAGATGGCCCAAGTGCTTGGGTCCCTGCACCCACGTAGGAAGACCTGGAGAAAGCTCCTGGCTCCTGGCTTTGGATCAGATCTGACTCTGGCCATTGTGGCCAATTGGGGAGTGAACCAGCGGATGGAAGACCTCTCTCTCTCTCTCTCTTTGCCTCTCCTTCTCTGTGCAACCCTGACTTTCAAATAAATAATAAATAAATAAATCTTTAAGATAAAAAGATTTATTTAAAAATAAAAAATAATACTGTGTGCTGTCATTCATCCAAAAACCACACGCGAATGCCAAGAAACTAAGGAGCCTGCCTGCTTTTAAAAGGCTAAGACTGGGGGGCAGGTGTTTGGTGACGCAGTGAAGATGTCATTGGGACACCCAATCCCAGATCCGAGCGCCTGGGTTGCAGGTGCAGCTCCACTCGAATTCCAGCTCCAGCTGATGCACACCTGGGAGGCAGCAGGTACTAAGCTCCACAAGCTGGGACCCTGCCCCCGACATGGGGAACCTGGATTGAGTTCTGAGCTCCTCATGACTTTGGCCTGGTCCAGCCCCAGCTGTTGTGGGCATCTGGGGAGTAAACCAGCAGGTGGCCGATGTCTGTCTCTCACATAAATAAATAAAACTTCAAAAAGCTTCTCATTCGGTCACAGCAAGCACGAGGTAACCGAGTCTGGGGTGGATTGTGAAGGATGTGCACGCACACGGGGCCACCCCTCCTTGTGGGGACAGGGGAAGCTCCCCAGAGAGACGCAGCATGGAAGCCACGGCAGGACAGGTGCAGGAGAGAGGAGGGGTCACCACAGTTGGAGGGCAGCAGCCTCAATTTTAGAAACGCAGAGAGATGAGACAGCACGCATTTTAATTTGCTTAGAATATCTTAGTAGCATTGCATTCACCCCAGACACCAGGCTTTCCAGTTTCCTTAACTCACCTTATACAGAAAACTTCCTAAGAGACAGAGGAAAAGGGACTGGGTTAATTTCATAGACACCTTATCATAGAGAAGCCCATTTGGTCGGTCTATCACAGTTTCCCAGCCTCAGGGGACCACAGATCTGGGTGTGTGCATGTGGGCCAGGGCAGGTGCGAGTCACTTGCCGTCTTGGGAGCCAGCAGCTGCAGAAGCAGAGCCTCAGAAACGGGCCTGTCTCACCACCTGCGGTCCAGGAGAGGCTGGGAATGAGTAGCAGCATTTGTCAGGGAATTTCCATTTCATTCAGATTGCCCTCACCAGGAACTCTCTCCCAAAAATGGTCACCTGTAGGCTATAAGGCTTCAGTGTTGACCCTCAGATGACGCATTTTGCCATACCTGGTGCTGGTTGCATCTCCACAGAGGTGATGGATGCCCGTGCTGTTTCCGCAGCTACAATGGAAAGAAAGCAGCAGTCAGTGACGAACGCGCCCCGGAGCAACGACGCCGAAGCTGGTAGAGGGAAAGCTCCCTGGCACGCCAGCTCGTGCTACGGAGCCTTCGCAGAACGTGATCTAAGAAACCAGTTCTGAGGGCCCAGTGAGTTTCCAAGCGAAAGGCGTGATTGTTCCAACCTGAGCTCTAGTTCTTATCCATCGTACTTCAGATAAACTTCAGTTTCCTGACCTAAAATGCTGGGGATAGATCTGATCATGAGTAGGAGAGAGTTTTATAAACCAAGAATAAATTCTAAATGTTATAATACGGGGCCGGCTCCGTGGTGCAGTGGGTTAAAGCCCTGGCCTGAAGCTCTGGCATCCCATATGGGCA
Organism: Oryctolagus cuniculus; assembly: GCF_051225735.1. Lineage (NCBI taxonomy): Eukaryota > Metazoa > Chordata > Mammalia > Lagomorpha > Leporidae > Oryctolagus > Oryctolagus cuniculus. The sequence continues at coordinate 8,256,852 of NC_142881.1, forward strand.
CCGGTTTGAGTCCTGGCTGCTCCACTTCCCATCCAGCTCTCTGCTGTGGCCTGGGAAGGCAGTAGAAGATGGCCCATGTGTTTGGGCCCCTGCACCCACATGGGAGACCGGGAAGAAGCACCTGGCTCCTGGCTTCGGATCTGTGCAGCTCTGGCCATTGCGACTAGTTGGGGAGTGAACCAGTGGATGGAAGACCTTTCTCTCTGGCTCTCCCTCGCACTGTCTATAACTCTACTTCTCAAATAAATAAATAAATCTTTAAAAAAATGTTATAACAGTCCAAATTTAAAAAGTACTTCATTATTTTTGGAAAAAATAATTCACTAGCAACAAAAAACAGATATTGAAGTTAAAGTTTTTTTTAAGTGCCTTCTATAGTTGCACCAAAACCCATGAAATTATTATAGATAAGCAACAAATATGTGTGAAATTGATATGGATATTGAGATAAATACCTAAATAGAATGAAAATATGTACTGTATTGATGGAAAAGAAAACTCAATATTAAGATGTCGATTTTTCTCAAATTTATCTGTAGACTGAATACAACCCAAATTTAAAATCTCAGAAGGCATTTTTGTACACATTGATAGTTGTTCTGTTGGTGAGAATCATTACATAGGCACACTTTTATCAAAGAAATATTTTTATATCTTAGTACCTATAATTTTTAATTTATCAGTTGTGCCTCAATAAAGCTAGAAAAATAAAATTTATATGAAAGGCAAAAAACTTAGGTTAGCCAAAGAGTAAAGTTGGAAGTCTCGCACTGTGTGATTTCAACACTTCTTTAAAGTTCAGTGGTGGGGCACAGCGGTAGTCAGTCACTGCACAGAACTCAGAAATGGACCACATCTATGCAGCTGGTTAAGTTTTGGCAAAATGATCAAGGTATGCCAGTGAGAATAGGAGAACTTAACTAGTGTTGGCATGATTAGGCATCTTTGTGAAAAAAGACCTTTGAATCATATCTTAAACCATACAAAAATAATTTTTAAAAGGATGATAAATTCAAATTCATGCCCTAAAACTATGGAAATTCTAGAAGAAAAATAACAAGGAATTTAGAATATCTTTGGGTGGGCAAAGAGTTCTTAGATAAAACATAAAAGCGTAAGTCAAAATATTAGTTAACTGGACTTCATTATAATCTTAAAATTCTGTTCTTCAGAAAATACTGTTAATAAAATGAAAAGACGACAAGTCACAGACTGGGAGAAAATATTTGCAAATGCCTACCTGATAAAGTACATGTATCTATCATAGAGAAGCAACTGTCTTCCAACAGCAAGAAGATAATCCAGGTTTTTAAAAAAGATGTGAACAGGCACTTCAACAAAGAGATGCAAATAGGCAAAGAAAAAACATGTGACGTGCACAAGAAACATCTGTGGTGATTCCCAACAAAAAATCAATTTGTCAAGTTCTGCAAAAATGCCTTCTGGGATTTTTGGTTTGAACTGTGTTCCGTCTATATACAGCTCATTAGTCATCAGGGAAATGCAAATCAAAACCACACAGAGACACCACCTCATTAGAGATTCTATAATTGCCAAATTAAAGAGCAGACAGCGCGAAGTACCAGCAAGGATACAGAACAACTGGAATTTTCACACGTTGGTGGAAGGAACGCAGAACGGCACAGTCACTTTGGAAAGTGGCTTACCACCTGCACATGAATATCTTTAGTGGGTTTATTCATAATGGGAGAAATTGGAAACAAACTCCAGGTCCATCAAGTGGTGAGCGGATAAACAAATTTTGGTACATCAACACGGTAGACTAATACTCGGCAATAAAAAAGAATGTTTGGTACCTGAATCTCAAAAGCATTTTGCGAGGAGTCCCAACACAAAACATTAAGAACTGTCTGATCACATCATGTAATACTCAGGAAAAGAGAACCTACAGGGCAGAAATCATATGAGTGGCTGCCAGGATGCAGGAGTCAGGCAACAGGGTTAACTAGAAAGGGGCACAGGGAACCTTACCAGACAAGGTAAATGCACTCTATCTTGATGGTGCTGAGAGTTACACTTTAACCACTGATTAAAATTCTTTGAGCTACCTGGTGGTTTACACTATAGGTAAACCACACCCCAGTAAGCCCAGCCTTAACAAAAGGTAACTCTGGCTTCATATACATGCAAGACTACCATGAGGGAAGCCCACAGGTGTGGAAGCCAGTTAGGAGAAGTCTGTGGTCATCCAGGCAGGAAGAGGTAATGAGGCCTTGGATCAGGACTGTGGCTGTCAGACAAAGAGGCCATGGATACAACCTTACTTCAGAGGCTGGCGCTGTGGCGTAGTGGGTAAAGCTACCACCTGCAGTGCTGGCATCCCATTTGGGTGCTGGTTCTAGTCCTGGCTACTGCTCGTCCAATCTAGCTCTCTGCTGTGGCCTGGGAAAGCAGTAGAAGATGAGCCAAATCCTTGGACCCCTGCACCCTTGTGGGAGAACAGGAAGAAGCTCCTGGCTCCTGATTTCAGATGAGCTCAGCTCCAGCCGTTGCAGCCATCTGGGGAGTGAACCAGCAGATGGAAGAGCTCTCTCAGTGTGTCTCTACCTCTCTCTGTAACTCTGTCTTTCAAATAAATGAAAATAAATCTTAAAAGAAGAAAACTAATTCATCTATAGAAACCTATTTCTATTATACTGGATACCCCGTGGTCTGCAGAAATGTTAACAATTTACTTCAATATTATTTGGATAGTAAGCTTTACATATAAATAAGCAATAAAAATACATAATCCAAAAAGAACTAGGGAAGTGGTTCATGAATACAAATCTTTACTTACCAGACAGAACAGGTTTTGATGACAATGGTGATAGTGGTAGTGCTGGTATTGAGGATGCTAACAGTGATGGCAGTGATGATGATGGTGATGGTGATGATGGTGGTGGTGACTGTGGCAGTGATGATGGTGATGGCAGTGATGATGGTGATGGTGATGATGGTGGTGGTGATGATGGTGGTGGTGGTAGTGACTGTGGCAGTGATGATGGTGATGATGACAATGATGATGATGATGGTGATGGCAGTGATGATGGTGGTGGTGGTGATGGTGGTGATGGGAGTGATGATGGTGATGGTGATGATGATGGTGGTGGTAGTGATGATGGTGGTGGCAGTGATGATGATGCTGGTGATGATGACAATGGTGATGATGATGGTGATGGCAGTGATGATGGTGGTGGGAGTGATGATGGTGATGGTGATGGTGGTGGTGGTGGTGGTGGTAGTGACTGTGGCTGTGATGCTTGGGATGATGACAATGATGGTGATGATGGCAGTGATGATGATGGTTGTGGTGACAACTGTGGCAGTGATGATGGTGAAAGTGAAGATGATAATGATAGCAGTGATGATGATGGTGGCAGTGATAATGATTTTGATGATGATGATGGTGGTGGTGGCAGTGATGACTGTGGCAGTGATGACGGTGATGATGAAGATGACGATGATGGCAGTGGTGATGGTTTTGATGATGGTGATGGTGAAGATGATGGTGGTGGTGGTAGTGGTGGTGGTGGCTGTGATGGCTGTGGTAGTAGTGATGGTGATGATGATGATGGTGACAGTGAAGATGATAATGATGGCAGTGATGATGATGATGATGGTGATGGTGGTGATGGTGGTGGTAGTGATGACTGTGGCAGTGATGATGGTGAAGATGATGATGATGATGGTGGCAGTGATGCTGGTGACAGTGAAGATGATGATGGTGGCAGTGATGATGGTGACAGCGAGGATGGTGATGGCAGTGATGGTGATGTTTTTGATGATGGTGATGGTGAAGATGGTGGTGGTGGTAGTGGTGGTAGCTGTGGCAGTAATGATGGTGAAGATGATGATGATGGTGACAGTGAAGACGATGAGGAGGAGGATAGTAATGATGGTGGCAGTGGTGACTGTGGCAGTGATGCTGGTGATGATGGCAGTGATGCTGGTGATGATGGCAGTGATGATGGTGGCAGTGATGATGATTTTGATGATGATGATAGTGGTGGTGGCAGTGATGATGGTGATGATGAAGACGATGATGATGGCAATGATGGTGGTGGCAGTGATGCTGGTGACAGTGAAGATGATGATGATGGCAGTGGTGATGATTTTGATGATGGTGATGGTGCAGATGATGGTGGTAGTGGTGGTAGTGGTGGTGGTGGCTGTGATGGCTGTGGTAGTAATGATGGTGATGATGATGATCGTGACAGTGAAGATGATAATGATGGCAGTAATGATGATGATGATGGTGATGGTGATGGTGGCAGTGATGATGGTGACAGCGAAGATGATGATGGCAGTGGTGATGGTTTTGATGATGGTGATGGTGAAGATGATGGTGGTGGTGGTAGTGGTGGTTGTGGCTGTGATGGCTGTGGTAGTAATGATGGTGATGATGATGATGGTGACAGTGAAGATGATAATGATGGCAGTGATGATGATGATGATGATGGTGATGGTGGTGATGGTGGTGGTAGTGGTGGTAGCTGTGGCAGTAATGATGGTGAAGATGATGATGATGGTGACAGTGAAGATGATGGTGAGGAGGAGGATAGTAATGATGGTGGCAGTGATGACTGTGGCAGTGATGATGGTGAAGATGATGATGATGGTGACAGTGAAGATGATGAGAAGGAGGATAGTAATGATGGTGGCAGTGGTGACTGTGGCAGTGATGCTGGTGATGATGGCAGTGATGGTGATGATGGCAGTGATGTCTGTGGCAGTGATGCTGGTGATGATGAAGATGATGATGATGGCAGTGGTGATGATTTTGATGATGGTGATGGTGAAGATGATGGTGGTGGTGGTTGTGGCAGTGATGGCTGTGGCAGTGATGATGGTGATGATGATGATGGTGGCAGTGATGATGGTGACAGCGAGGATGGTGATGGCAGTGAGGGTGATGTTTTTGATGATGGTGATGGTGAAGATGATGGTGGTGGAGGTGGTGGCAGTGATGGCTGTGGCAGTGATGATGGTGATGATGATGATGGTGACAGTGATGATGGTGACAGCAAAGATGATGGTGGCAGTGATGGTGATGTTTTTGATGATGGTGATGGTGAAGATGGTGGTGGTGGTAGTGGTGGTAGCTGTGGCAGTAATGATGGTGAAGATGATGATGATGGTGACAGTGAAGATGAGGAGGAGGAGGATAGTAATGATGGTGGCAGTGACGACTGTGGCAGTGATGCTGGTGATGATGGCAGTGATGGTGATGATGATGGTGGCAGTGATGCTGGTGATGATGAAGATGATGATGATGGCAGTGATGTCTGTGGCAGTGATGATGGTGATGATGAAGACGATGATGATGGCAATGATGGTGGTGGCAGTGATGACAGTGAAGGTGAAGATGATGACAAGAAGGAGGATGGTAATGATGGCAGTGGTGACTGTGGCAATGAAGATGATGACAAGGACAATGATGGCGCTGATGATGATGGTGGAGGTGGTGGCAGTGATGACTGTGGCCGTGATGTTGGTGAAAGTGAAGATGATGATGGTGGCAGTGATGATGATGATGGTGATGGTGGTGATGGTGGTAGTGGTGGTGGCAGTGATGGCTGTGGCAGTGGTGATGGTAAAGATGATGATGATGAAGAAGATGATGATGGTGGCAGCGATGATGGTGACAATGAAGATGATGGTGAGGAGGAGGATGGTAATGATGGTGGCAGTGATGACTGTGGCAGTGATGATAATGATGAAGACAATGATGATGATGGCAGTGATGGTGATGGTGGCAGTGATGATGAAGATGATGATGATGGCAATGATGCTGGTGGCAGTGACGATGATGATGGTGGCAGTGATGATGATGGTGATGGTGGTGGTGGTGGTGGCAGTGATGATGAAGATGATGATGGTGGCAGTGATGATGATGGTGATGGTGGTGGTGGCAGTGATGAAGGTGGCAGTGATGATGAAGATGATGATGACGGCAGTGATGATGATGATGGCAGTGATGGTGATGGTGATGGTGGTAATGGTGGTGGCAGTGATGGCTGTGGCAGTGATGATGGTGAAGATGATGATGAAGGTGATGGTGATGATGACGAAGACAATGATGATGAAGATGGCAGTGATGATGAAGACGATGATGATGGCAGTGATGATGATGGCAGTGATGGTGATGGTGGCAGTGATGAAGGTGGCAGTGATGATGATGATGATGATGAAGGTGATGAAGGTGGCAGTGATGGTGATGATGGCAGTGATGGTGGTGGTGGCAGTGATGATGATGGCAGTGATGGTGGTGGCAGTGATGGTGATGGTGATGATGATGGTGATGATGGTGATGGTGGTGGCAGTGATGGTGATGATGGCAGTGATGGTGATGGTGGCAGTGATGGTGGTGGCAGTGATGGTGATGGTGGCAGTGATGGTGATGATGGCAGTGATGGTGGTGGTGGCAGTGATGGTGATGGTGGCAGTGAGGACCGTAGCGATGATGATGATGATGATGATGAAGATGACAATGTCGAGGAGGATGATAATGATGACAGTGAAGATTCTGCTTCTATTTATTAGGATAAAAATATTGTTTTTTGTCATATTTTAAGATAGTGGTTTTCAAAGTGGCCTCAGACAAGCAGCATACACAGCCTAGGCTTATTAAAAATATAAATTCTCACACTCCACCCTACACCTACTGAATCACGGCTCTGAGGGTGGGCCCAGGAGCCCTCCAAGCGATTCTGATGTACAATAATGTTTGAAAACTGCTGCTTTAGTACAAAAAAAAGTAACTGAAATGTTCCCTGGTATCACTGAGTGGCAGATGGACCTTGAAACAACCCAAGGGTAAAATTTTCAACTGATGTCAATTTTTTCTGTCTGTTAGGAAAAATGTGTTTTTCCAGATTTCAGAAGGACAATTTTCTGACCGGATCCCTCTGAAAAGTGCCTGAGAACTCTGTGATGACTGAGGGCCAGGTCACAGGCGACCGTGTCCTGAAGCGAAGAACACTGACACAGCCAGTCAATGGCCTCAGAAAACTCCTGTCTCACCTGCAGCTGCCCTGTGACATCTCCAATGTGGGAAGGCTCTGGCCCAAGAGAATACGCGTTGGGAGCTAATTCTCAACTTCTTTGCTAGTGGTCTTCAGTGCTGAGCCCCCTGCCAAGCCTCACCCCAAAGGGTCCTGGAATGTACCCTTGGGCAGCTGCCTTAGAGGGGAGCTACTCGGGCTGGGATGGGCAGTTTGCCTGAGAAAGAGAGCCTCGGTGTCCATGAGCTGCAAGAGCATGGCTGTGGTCCAAGTCCCCATGGGGTTTGGAATGTCAACCAGGAAAGCCTTGTAGGCCTGGAGTGACTATGGATTAACCTAGACCCTGTGCACTCAATGTGGCAAGCTCAGTTTCATTCCATTTCCATCTCAATGAATAAATATTAGCAAAGTGAACCAAAAGTGTGTCGAATGGGACCCAGAAATAGCCCCAGAGAGTCTTACCTGGAGGGGAGGGGCTTTCTGTTAGAGAACCTGTGGAGGCAGAGAGAGGATGACATCAGCCCCCCGGGAGGGGTCACAGACCCTGTCCGCCCAGGAGCCACTTGGAAACCAACCCTCACCAGCACAGATGGCTCCAGCATCCTCTCCGTGCCCACAGTCGTGCGTGAACCAGCTGTCATGGGCACAGAGGGCCAGGCGGCTTTCCTCGCCAGTGCAACGCACGCTGTCCAGGAGAATCCTTCCGAAGCCCGGGCCGAAGTGGGCACCGAGCGGGGCAGACAGGGCTGGGCCGCACCCGAGCTGCCTGCACACGACCTGGGCCTCGCTCAGCCCCCAGCCGTCGTCGCACACCGACCCCCAGGTGCCCTGGTAGCAAACCTCCACTCGGCCGGAGCATCTTCCCGAGCCGTTCACCAGCCTCAGCGCCGGCCAGGCCTCTGCGGGAGCAGAATGGGGGCCTCCTTTGTGACACTCACCTGTTGAACCCGCCCCATCTGCCTGGCTTACGGATGAGGAGGAGCATTCTGGAAAGAGTGCTCTATGGTGACACCACAATGCGATGTGCTCTGCTAGTCACTAAACAAAGCAGGTCAGATGCAGAACGGGTATTTCCCATGCACCGTTGCTTTAGAACTTGGCATTAGCCCAGTAGACCCGAAAACTTAGGAAAATGTTCTTCCATCTGTGGGGAAATGGATTGGGTCAAGCAGTATATCCAAAAACCGGAATACTGCCTAGCAGTTAGGAACAGTGAAACCACAGTGCAAACACACACACAAACACACACCAATATGGACAACAACAGAAACAGACATTGGGTAAAGAAGAACCCATACAAATGGTATGAAGGGAAAAAAATAACATGTTGAAATAATCTAATTTGTATACATAAAATATTAAGAAATGGACTAGAAGGAAGTACACAATTTTTTTTTTCCTTTGGACAGGCAGAGTTAGACAGTGAGAGAGAGAGACATAGAGAAAGGTCTTCCTTCCATTGGTTCACCCCCCCAAATGGCCGCTATGGCTGGCGCTGCGCTGGTCCAAAGCCAGGAGCCAGGTGCTTCCTCCTGGTCTCCCATGCAGGTGCAGGGCCCAAGCACTTGGACCATCCTCCATTGCCTTCCCAGGCCACAGCAGAGAGCTGGACTGAAAGAGAAGCAACCGGGAGAGAACCAGTGCCCCAATCGGGACTAGAACTCGGGGTGCTGGTGCCACAGGCAGAGGATTAGCCTAGTGAGCCGTGGCGCTGGCCAAGGAAGTACACAAAATTTAAGAGAGTGTTTCTCTATGAGGAAGGAGAGGAGAGGCTGCTATTAGGAAGTGTTGAGAGCTCCAAGACTCGCTGTTTCGTTTCTTGGTAAGGCTGGAAAACCAGCGCAAGGAAACGTAAGCAACAGTCCTGTCTCAGTAGGGGTGACATGGCTTTCAGCTTCTGATTCTGTGATTTCCTGAACTTTACAAGTGTTTCCTTGGAACAGCAGGAAAGTGAGAGTGGCCAGAGATTAGGCTGCTTGGAGGTCCCCTAGCCAGCCCACCCTGGAGGCTGGCGACAGACAGCGCCTCCCCTGTGCACTTTGTGGTTCCAACTGCACTGCTCCCCAAGCTCCTTCCCCCAGGGGTTCACGAGAGCAACGGTGGGGCCCACCGGCAGAAGGGAAGGGGGCTTACCTGGTAGGCCAGGCCCTGACACGTCGGCTCCAGGGCTCGCAGGGGCTGAGTCAGCCACAGGTAGCACTGGAATAACACGGAGATGGGGGTTAGGACTCAGCTGGCAGCTAGCAAAGAGCCAATGGCAATGCTACGGGCAAAGAACCCGGCATCTGTATGGGTCCCGGCACCGTAGTGCACGGCCAGATTTCCAAGTTCACGCTGCTGACAGAAAGCTCCTAAATGGGATCCTGCTGTCCCCAAACGCCTTTCCCCCTTTTACCCCTGCGTTAAACCCCAGGTTCTGCTGCACAGGGGTGCTCAGTGGCAGAAAGTTATTGAAGACCTGGGCAAACACGGCAGGAAATCCCTGTGTTCATAAGGATGTCCTGGATGACCTCGCGCAAGCTGGCGGCCCACCTGCCTGTACGTCCTGTCTAATTGCAGGCTGCGTATCTAGAGGGCTGATGACGTCTCACCTGACAAGACTGTTGGTGACTCTTCATTACCTGCTGAGACTGGAACATAAAAGCACTCGTTAGAAGGGTCAGCTTCGTTGATTCGTCCACACGTGAGATTCTCGCACTGCTCTCTGAACAGGGATATTTGGACAACCGGGGGCTCCTGGCATTTGTCAGCGTGATGAATGTTTCTTGTTGTCCCATGACTCACTGTCTAGCAAGATAATTCTTGGCCAACAACAAAACTGCCCCAGCAGGCACCAAACACCCTGTCCACACACGCACTACCTGGACATTGGCTTATTCATTCAATAAACATCCACTCAATAAACATCACGTATCAAGCACTGTGAGAGGTGCTAGGGATACAGTGATGGGCACAAGAGATCAAATCTTTGCCTCGGGGTCTGGTGCAGGCGACACTGGGCACCACGCATGGTCCTACATCCCTCGACAATGAATTTCCTAGTGGCCCTGAACTTGGACTCCTCCTTTCGATAGGGCTTACAATGCTGGACATAACGTGTGCCTCATAGTGCTGGCCACAACACAACAACGAATCACACTCATGGGTCACCGTTTTCACTCCCAGCTCATTGGCCTACCGGATGACATGGCTGGGTCGTCAATGTCTCCTGGGGAGGCAGAAGCTGAGAGATCTGTTGGAAAAAAATCACACAAAGAGATGGACTCCTGAGATTTCATACTGAACAGCACCCTCTTCATCCGGGTTCCAGGAGAAGAATTTGATTATTGCGATACAAGTTTATTCAAAATGGAAAGTTTAAAAAGGAACCAGCAGCCTCAAAAACATTAGGCCAGGCATGAAAGGCTGCACATGGTGTGATTCCCTCGATGAGAAGCCTCCTGAGTGGGAAACCCACAGGGGCAGAAAGCAGCTGGTGGTCACCAGGGCTGGGGAGCTGTGACAAGGCGGCCCTGGCTGCTCGCCAACAGCCATGGGGCAGACGCCCCTGGTCCTGGCACAGTAGCCTTCTGCAGGACATGAGGCAGGGAAGCAGGGTGCACCCACTGAGTGTCCACTGCACCGGCTCTCTTCCGAGAGCTCGACACAGATCCCCTGCCAGCTCCTGCAGGTAAGGGGGCGCCCCTGTTTCTCGGATGAGGCCACTGAGGCACAACGAGGACAGGAAACACCGCGAGGTCACACAGGCGAGAGGAACCATCGCGCAAACTCAGCGTGGACGTGACAGGCGAGAGGAACCATCGCGCAAACTCAGCGTGGACGTGACAGGCGAGAGAAACCATCGCGCAAACTCAGCGTGGAAGTGCTGCCTACCTGGGGCACTTGCAGGGAAGCTCCGGCCTTCTCTGTGAGGGAGGGGTTGGGACTCTGGGGGCAACTAGAATGCCAACGAGCTAAATAAAGGCACTCAGGGCACACCCCTTCCCCAGCCTCCCTGAGCCCCAAGGAGAGGGGAAGAACACACACTGACCCCTCACGTGAGCGACACAGTGTATCCACATCCCCCTTACATGGTGGTCAGAACTAGGCTTTTAACAGAAATTCCACTGGCAACATGAAAATAGCAACACTGGAAAATGACTAAAACTCTTGTGAGTGACAGGACAATAAAGCTAATTCCGTGGAAGGAAGAAAATGGTCCCAACAGCACTTTCAGTTAAGGGCAGGGTTATTGAGACAGCCTAGCCATGCAGAAATGGAAATACTGACCACCCACATGTGCCCTTCCAACCCCTCCCCCCTCACTCACTTGCTATCTCCCTGTTACCTGCCCGGCAGTTTCTAGAATGCAAACGTCAGGCACGTGAAACCACAGCCTGAGCTTACCTGGTTCAGGCTCTACGTGCCCGGACTCTGTCAACACACAGGGAAAGATCTACTTCAGAAAGCGGTGGATGTTTCTAGATGCTTCAGTTAGAAATGAATTTAAATGAGGGAATAGGACTCCCGGAAGTGAGAATGTTGACTCTCCCCACCTTAGTTTGGGTGACTTTAATTAATTAACCAGCAGTATTTATCAGCACTGATACTCATCAGCACAGCGTGTCTAAGAACAGTGTCAGATCCAGACGTGGCTGCGCCTGGACCACTGTGCAGCTCTGACGCCTCCTCCCAGGAGACAGACCCTCCTGGCACCTGCATCCAGGTGTCCCCAGCCCCACAGCGTCACACAACCTGTGGCTTTGCAGGATAGACTGCTCGGGAGGACTTCTTCACCAAAACCCCAACTAACCTTAAAGAATAAAATGGGAACAAAAACTTAATGAAAACACCCAACACACACAAGCGCACCCCAGTAACAGAGAAGTAGTTTAACTTGCTTGACAAGCTAATCAGTGGCCTGTGGAAACGGTCTTTCTGGTGGAAAGCAATTAGGAATTGTACTGCTGTAGCATTGCTGAATTATTTCCTTTCCCCCATCGGCACGCGTGTTGCTGCCCTAGGCATTGGTAGTGGGCTGAGACTGCGTCATACATTCGGTGGGAATTCATCTGTGTATCGAGGCCAGTGGCTCTCCACTGGAGGCAACTGGCTCCCCCAAGGGGTGCCTGGCAACACTGGAAGACACGTTTGGCATGATGACCAGGGAGGGAGAGTCCCACTCCTGTCTCAGTGGGAAGGAGTCGGGATGCTGTAGACAGCCTGCAATGCACAGGACAGACCACCCACAACAGAGACTGATCCGGCCCCAAATATCCAAGAGCACCGAGGCTGGGGAGCCCTGTCCAGACGGCCACAGTCGTTACCATTTCATCAAAGACTGGGGACCAGCAGTCCACGGTCTGAACTCAGAGCCCGGGAGCGCCAGCACTGCTCTGACTCAGACCTTGTCCATCACTTTGATCAGGCTGCAGAACATTTGATGGGAAAACCATCTCTTAGTTTATCTCAGTGACCTGCGGAAAGGTGGGACTCACGTGCCGTCACATCACTGTTCATTTATGTCCTTTGAAATCTCATCCTTGAAAGGAAACCATGTCTATCCCACACTATTTTTTTTTAGTATAAATCCATTTCAACATCTTGTGGCTAATAAATCCCTGGGCTCACATCGAAGCGCTCACGTCACCAAGTCTCTTTACCGTGGGCTTGCATAAGGGGTAGAGACCGTCTGCGATTACGCAGGTGCACGCACTGGAGCTATAACCTGGACAACGAGATGCGCGCCTAGGGAGGCAGAACCGCCGGTACCTGCGCAGATGACACTGGCGTCTTCTCCAGGGCCACAGTTGTGCAGGCGCCAGCCAGCGTGGGGACACTGTCCCAGGAAGCTCTCTCCTCCAATACATTCCACGTCATCCAGCAGAAACTCCCCACCGCCTTCCCCAAATCGGGCCTCGACGGGGGCAGCGAGGGCTCGTCCACAGCCCAGCTGCCGACACAGCACGCGGGCGTCGTTCATGTCCCAGAGGTCATCGCAAACCCTGCCCCACTGGCCCTGGTGGAAAACTTCCACACGTCCGGAACATCTGCTGGAACCGTTCACCAGCTGCACCTGTGGCCAGTCTTCCAGAGAAACACACACGCATTGCATGCCAGAAGGAACGTATTCTGCAACTACCCCTGGGTTTATCCGCACAGCAAGCATTTACTAAGCTCAGGTGGGTCACAGCGGCTAGCCCTGGGGTGCTGTAGCTGACAGACAGGACTGGCGCTTGCCGTCCCAGAGTTTTGAGTCTAGTTCAAAGTCCAGAGGAAGCAAAACTGGTGCAGATTTGCAGGTGTGCCCAGCACTGAGAAGCAAAGGGGAGCGTTCACAGTATTTTGAGGATGCCTAACGGGGCGGGACTGGGGGATACTTTTCCTAAGAAGTGACGTGGAGGCTTGGGAGAAGAGCCCGGGGAGGAGGACAGAGCCTTCCTCAGGGCGCTGTAAAACCCAGAGCAGCACAGGTCCAGGAGCCAGGAGAATGCGTAGGGAGCCTCAGCTGAAGCCGTCCCATGCAGTGGGCTCTGTACGGTTGGAGAGCCGCCCACCACTTAGAAGCTTAGGATCCATCACACTGCATCACACGAGGAGGTAGAAAAGCTCGACTTACCATCGGGAAACGGCCTTAGGAACTCGGCGTCTAAGAGCAGAGAGGAAGGAGCGTGGTGTCACTGCTAAGCAAACAGCCCGCCCGCACGTACTAGGGTCAATGCACCTGTGAGGGCCCCATGCAGCCGCCGGCGGGTCAGGAAGTGCTCTGCGGACTGGGAGGTTCTGGCCAGCAGTGGGTGAGCGGTTAGTTCTGCCTTGGGTAGCTCAGAGCCACTCGGGGACTGCTCTTGTAACTAGATCAGTGTGACCACACCTTCTGCCAGCAAGGAAAAAGGATCGAGTGCTGATAGAAGTTTTTTTGTTTTGATTTTGAGAAGCAGAGAGCGAGCGAGCTCCCATCTGCTGGTTCACTCCTCAAATGCCCAAAATGGCAGAGGTTGGGCTGAGTCCAACGCCGGGAGCCAGGAATGCAGTCCAGGGCTCCCACCGGGAATGGAGAGGAACACGGGGTTCTTGGCATCACCGTCGCCTTCCAGTGTCTGAGCTGGTGAGAAGCTGAAGTCGGGAGCCCAAGGTGAGCCCTGGGACTAGACCACTAGTCTCAGCGTCTGCACCCACAAGTGTGTTCTGATGGAACTCGTAATGGGGCCTCTAAGGAAGAGGTGCTTTCTCCATTCATCTCGAATTTGCTAACTGGGATGGAGAGAGAGGGAGTGTCCTGGGCCCCCCCTCACTGCCCTTCCGCCCTCATTCAGGGGTCTGAAGGTAGGATGTTCTTCAGTCCAGCCTGGGTTCTGCTGCACCTTTGAATCATAATTTGGTAGAGCATATGTCATAGCCTCCCTCCGTAATTTTCTAAAATACATTTGGGTGACAAGAGTGTTTGCTGCATGGTTAAAGGCTTCTCTCTCCCCACCGGGAAACCTATTGGTTAGATTCACTGTCTCCTGCCCCTGCCCGACCTCCCGCACTGGGTTACCTTGGTAAATACAACAAAGGTCCCGGGCTTTTGTGGGCATTCTGTTAGAGATGTTATAAAGGTCGATTCTTACCAAAATCTTCTGAAGTCTCATATTTCGATTCTGTGAGAAAGAAAAGAAGGTGGAAGGAATGTGGGTCTGGTAGGGTCCCTCCGTGCTCTGGAGTGCCCTCTGCTGGCCTGCAAAGGAGGCGCACGCTGCCCCCTTTCTCTGAGCCCCGTGAAGATGCCCAGCCTGGAGTGCGTCCTACAGGAGGTTGTTCCAGAGAGCTTTGGGCCACCACTGTCTTGGGAGGAAAGGCCTTTGCCTGTTCTCAGGGTCTGTGAAATGCAAATATCTCAGTTTAAACTGCGCACTCAGGAAAGTCCCGGTGTGCCCACCTGGGTTGGTTTTCCAAGTTTCTCAGCCGGGAATTGGGAGAGGAGCCCCCGCGGGCCAGGCCGGTGCATCTCTCTAGGGAACCAGTGCTAGGAGGCGTTGGGTATTTAGAGCAGGTGTGGGTGCTATTGTAACTTGAAGGTAAAACTCTGACTCTTCAAGCTAAAAGGACTTCATACAGTCTCTGTGTGAAGAAGGTGACCCCGGGCTGGGCTACTCGCGGAGTCTGACGGACGGATGGGCCACCCCCTGTGATGGCTCCTGGCCAATGACCACTTCTCCAGTCAGCATTCACGGACTTCCTGTCAGCCCCACCCTGGGGAAAGTGCTCCAGGACGTGGAGCAGGAAAGGGTGTTTGGAGGACCTGGGAAGCTGCCCTGCATAGATTAGGGACGCTCGACTCTGGAGGCTTCTGGGGGAGCTTGGGGTGTGTGGTGGGAGGTGGGGAGTCAGTAGGAAGGGGAGCCCACAACCAGAGAATCAAGACAGTTCTGAGAATTTGCAAATCTCTCCTAGATTCAGGGCCGTTTTTCCGGAGTGGAGGCAAATTCGATGGGGGAACAAATCAGGGCTGTCCAGCTCTGAGGTCCAAATATTCACTGTGCGACTTTGGCCAAGGGGCTTGACCTGGGCTCTGACCTAACCTTGTCTCTGAACCTATTTCCTTATTTGAAGAACAAGGACCACAAAGTACATAACGCATGCGCACCTGAGTTGTAAGGCTGGGCTCTAACAGCGGAAGGAAGCTGCATAGAAACATAGAAACGGTGGTGCCACCCAACCAGGCGGGCCTTCCGCCTTGAGGCAGCCTCACAGACAAACCATCCAGAGACCTGCCACACCCGACTCACAAACACAGGCTCTTCAAACAGCGTGATTCAGTGAATCTGTCAAAATATCTTGTTTGAAAAAAAGTGCATTGTCCCCTCCACCACGGAAAAATGGATGAGACAAATTTAATCAACTTTAATCAGAGAAAATTATTGAAAAAAATGAGACCAAGGTTAACATTTGCAAGAGGAGCTATAAACAGTTTTGCTTTCATTATTAAAGCAATTACTAATTATTAAGTAGTTATTATTTTGTTTCTCTTTGGCAAGACAGAGCTGCCCATCGGCTGGTTCACTCCCCAAATGCCCACAACAACCAGGGCTGGGCCAGGCTGAAGTTAGTGCAGGTGCGTGGCAGGGGTCCAACCACTTAAGCCATCGATGCTGCCTCTCAGGGTGTGTGTGAACAGGAAGCTGGATCAGACTCAGGCACTCCACTGTAGGATGCAGGCATCCTGACTCCCAGGCCGAACGCCCGCCCCATTGAAAAGTTACTAAAATGAATACAGTCAGCTGCACACGCTTGATTCTGTGGCAAGGTCTTTTCAGCCTCAGCACTACTGACACTGGGGGTGGAAGGTTCCTCATGGTGGGCGCCTGGTGTGCAGGAGCATCCCTGGCCTTGACCCGCGGAGGCTGGGCACTTGCTCCAGTGTGACGGTGGACAGGTCTCCAGACATCACCCAGCAGCCCCCGCGGGGTTAAACCACCCCCAACTGAGAACAGTTGTTCAAAATTATCCTTGAAGGCATATATTTTTTTAAAGATTTGTTTATTTGAAAGGCAGAGTTAGAGAAGGAGAGAGAGAGGAGAGACAGAGACAAAGAGAGAGAGTGCTTCCATCCGCTGGTTCCCTCCTGAGATAGCTACAATGGCCAGGGCTGGACCAGGCTGAAGTCAGGAACTTTGTCTGATTCTCCCACGTGAGTGGTAGGGGCCCAAGCACTTGGGCCATCTTCTGCTGCTTTCCCAGGTGCATTAGCAGGGAGCTGGATTGGACGTGGAGCAGCCGGGACTTGAACCCATGCCCACATAGGATGCGGCCACTTCAGGCGACAGCTTTTACTCACTGCACCACAGCACCAGGCCCTGAAGTCATGTTTATACTTAAGCTCTGGACTGTTCCCAGCCCCTGTCTCCCTCCCTAGGTGCCTGGCCCAAGGATGCGATGTCTAAGGGAGTGTCAGAGTCCTCTTTCTGGCCACCCAGGCTACCTGGGGCACCCAGATAAGACACAGAGGAATTCAGGCCAGTCCTTCCCAGGCTGAGGACTCTCAGAAGGGCTCCGGGGAGCTCCCAGCATGGTCCACACATTGGGCAACCCCAGGAGGCCAGGTGGTGGGAGGGGCTGGGGCTGCCTTCATCTTGCAGGCTGGTGAGAGGCCTTGGGCTGGTAAATGGACCAGAGCTCTCCTCTGCCCCATTCCCCTGCTGTGTGGAAGGTGCCAGACGGGGCAGGCCAGCTCGCTGCAGCGTATCTGCTGCTGCCTCATGGAAGCTGGCCTGTGGGGTCTGTAATCCAGCCCCACGCAGCAGGAGCACTGTGCTCACAGCTGGATCTGCGAAGTCTTCAACAATAAATCCTGTTGACAGCTTAGCGCTTTGGCCACTCCATGCTGGCCCGGCTCAGCCCCTAGTGTGCTGGATTCGACAGGAAGCTTCCCCGACTCAGCTGCAGTCAGCAGCCGGAGAGAAAGCGTGCACCTCGCTGCCCCTCTTCCTCCTGATTTTACACCTGCTGCACGATGTGGCTGTCGATGGAGCTCAGCCAACCATTCTAGGAGGCCGGGGTCCTCCAAGAGCGGGGGTGCCAGCCTCAGCATCGGGAGGAGGCTGCTTTCCAGGCTAAGGAGGGACAGCTCGCTGGATCAGAACAAGCAGGATGGCATCCTCACAGCACTTGGGTGAAAAGTGTTGCGGTGATTGTTATGAGGATCATCCCTGTACCGATAGACAAGGGCGAAACGGTGCAAAAGGCCACGGTACACGGCTGGGGGCAAGGAGGTGGTGGGGGAACAGCTGTCAGAGGTGAGCATCCCCACAGCCAACAGCACCTGCCATCAGAACGGCTCCGCCCCTGCTCTACCGCTCTGCTGTTGCTGTCCGGAAATGCGCCCTGAAAAAGGGGACCCACGTTTTCACCTTGCGCTGGAACCCACAAATGTGCAGCCCATCCTGCAACCAGACCAGGTCTTCCCATCTCCAGTCTTGCATTCTTTCCTGCACAGTTGCCTTTTGGCTTCTCAAGGAGCCATCAGAGCACTGGGATCACTGCAGGGTCATGGCTGCTTCCTAAGACCCAGGGGAGAAGGGTCCAGGGTGAGGGTCTTTCTTGGGGAGGTGGTGGAAGCCCAAGGAGACAAGGACTTTTATGTCCTTAGTGATGTTTCAAGGGAATTCTCTTTGTGTCAAGGAGAAGGGAGGAAGTGCAGGGAATGATGGGAAAAAGGAAAAAAGAATCAACTCTCAGAAAAGGTAGAGAGAGATTTACACGCACAGGTGCCACAGCATCTTCCGTGCCCACAGCTGCGGGTGAGCCAGCGGTGTGGGAGCACTGCCCAGGGCAGCCTTGGCCCCAGAGCACTGCACATCATTCACAAGAGTGGGGCTGGAGCCCTGGCCATAGAGAGCTTCTCTGGGGGCAGAGATGGCCACCCCTCAGCCTAGCTGCTAGCATACCCCCTGGGCCCCCTTCTCATCTCACAGGACGTCACACACTGCACCCCACATGCCTTCAAAGCACACCTCGACCTGGCCAGAGCACCTCCCGGGACCTCACACAAGCTGCACAGTGTCCAATCCTTGGGAGAGAGGCAGCCCCTGCCCCACCCTCAGCATAGAGTTGGTGAAGGAAGTCATCTTCCCCAGAAACTACTCCCAAGCACCATCTGTGTCCCAGCACTGGGCTAAGCCCCTACAACAGAGACCTCCTCCAGGCTCACAACTACCTGGTGAGGTATCACTGCCCCACTTCACCAGGGAGGAAATAGGGTGCTGACGATGGCAGCAGTTTTCTGGGGGCCACATCGTTAGTGAGGGGCAGAGGGGAACCTGGTCAGATCTCTGTAGGACCCTCTTATGTTCAGTGAGATGGCCCCCAGGAGCAACTGAGGTCTGCCATGTAGGTTCCTCCACCAACTCTGGCAAGAATGCCTTCCCTGGAGCCGGCACTGTAGTGTAGTGGGCTAAGCCTCTGCCTGCGGTGCCGGCATCCCACAGAGGCACCGGTTTGAGTCCTGGCTGCTCTTCTTCCAATCCAGCTCCCTGCTATGGCCTGGGAAAACAGTGGAAGATGGCCCAAGTGCTTGGCCCCTTGCACCTTTGTGGGAAACCCCTAAGAAGCTCCTGGCTCCTGACTTCAGATCAGCTCAGCTCTGGCCATTGTGGCCATTTGGGGAGTGAACCAGCGGATGGAAGACCTTTCTTTCTGTCTTTCCCTCTCTCTGTAGCTCTACCTCTCAAATAAATACAATCTTTAAAAAAAAAAAAAAAGAACATCTACCCCAAGAATATAGAAATTCTGGACTCCTTGGTATTTAGTGTAAGAAATGTCTCCTGGATTCCCGGCTGATTTCACGGCGCCGTTGCCAGCATGAGTTAAGTGTGCTGTGTGCTGCAGGAATCAAGCGCACGCACTGCGCACTACTCCAGGATGCTGCTGCCTCTTCTATCGCCTGGCTCCCGCGAGTTACCTCTCCCAGCTCTTCGCAGGGCATCATCTGATCTCGGGGCAGGCGAGGCTCACTTGGACAGCGAGGTGGCTAGGGTGGGTGTGAGAGCAGTGGCCACAGGGGGTCTCCAGGTTTGCTTCTCAGCTGGGTCACTCATCAGGTGATTAGTGTGGGTCACCTGTGCTCGCATCTGTAGATGATAATGACCCCTTTCCTAAAGGGGATTCAGGAAACCAACATAGCTAAGAGCCCCGCACTGAAGGAGCACTTAGCAGCTGACCTCTATTTTGTGGACTAGTCATTAGAGAGACACAAATTCCCCAGGCTCACGGTGGACTGGTTCCCGGCCGCCATCTCTCCACCTCCCAGCTGCTCCGGGGCAGTACCTCCCAGAGTCTGACTCTCCCAGCCCTCCTGGTTGGACTGTCTGGGGAGGGTTGTTAAACACACAGAAGCCTGCTGTGCACCCCGTATCTTGGGTGGGGCCCAGGATTTTGCATGGTCCGCAAGCTCTTGGTGATGATTATCACACACGCCAATGTTTAAGAACACCTGAAATGGAGCATACTCTTATGTCAGTCTTGATTGTATAAGAACCATGAAGTTAGGGATGATACTGTGGCACAGTGGGTTAAGCCACTGCCTGCAATGCTGGCATCCTATACAGACTCCAGTTCAAGTCCTGGCTGCTCCACTTCTGATCCAGCTCCCTGCAAATGCACCTGGGAAAGAAGTGATAGATGGTCCAAGTGCTTTGGCCCCTGCCACCCATGTAGGAGACCTGCATGGAGTTTCAGGCTCCTGGCTTCAGCTTGGCCCAGCCCTAGCTGTTGCAGCCATCTTGAGCATGAACCAATAGATAAAGTGTTCTTTAACTCTCTGTCTCTGTAACTCTGCCTTTCAAATAAATATATAAATCTTTGAGGGGTATAAAAGGAACCACGAAGTTAGACTAGGATGTGAGGGCGTTGTGGTCTTGTTAATAGAAGTAGAGGGGGATGGGGTCTTTACCTCCAGAGAGGAGCCCCTCGCCCTGCAGGGAGGAGACCGCCCACACCCCAGGGGCCTTCGTGTCCTCTGCGTTCAAGGTCTCGGCCCCCCGGGTCCTCCTCCGGGCCTGCCCAGACTCACCTTCTCGCAGCTCCTCCGCCGAGTGCTGGATGGCGCTTCCCTTGGCCTGGCCCCTCCCTGGCCTTGCTCCAGATCCTCTGATGCCCCTCCTGTGGCAAACTGAGACGCATCAGCCACGTGAGCACCGGGCAGGGTCCTGGGCACAGCGGGGCCGCAGGCGGCAGCTTCCCGAGACAACTCCAATGCAACAACGCGCAGGCTCCCGAGCGGGCCTGAGAATCTGAGTTTTCATCAAGGGCCTGTGCTGTGCCAGCAAGTTGAGGAGCCCATGTATTCCCATGCCCAGTTGGTCCCGGGTGGTTAATGCGGTGAGGGGGTGTGAGCATGCACCCGTGTGTGACAAGTGTCTGCGAGGGTGAATGCATGTTCACAAGGCCTTCAAAAAGTTCATGGAAAATGCATAGTATGATAAAAAGATGCATGGATTTCATTTTTTTACATGCAAACAGATTTATCTATTAATTCCATTTTCCAGGAACTTTTTGAAGTTCTCGTACATGTGTGTGAGTGTGGGTGTGTGTGAGTGTGGGTGTGTGTGGTGTGACACTTGCTGAGTGTTTTGGCCAGAGGCTGTGGGGTCAGCACCTGACCTGGCACCAGGGCTGGAAGCTGTGGGCTGGGAAGCGGAGCCTGGCTGAGCAGGGTGGTGGGGACTGGGGAGATGAGGGGAGTGACATGTGTGGGTAGGGGTACAGGCCGTGCAGCTGTGGGCGTTGTGGAGAGTAACTAATGATCTAGACCAGACTGTGTTGATCAGATATGTGCTACACCTGGGCACAGTCCCATCCCAGCGATAGCCCTCCCTTCTCTGGTGGTCAACAAGTTGCTCTTTATCCTCCCTGTCTATGTGAATCACCCTAAAATCATCCAGACTCCGCCGGTCTGCAAGTTCCCCAAATCCCTTCTAGAATCCCAGCCCCCGTGTGTCCTGGATGCTGTTCCCGATGGGGTCTCTGGCAGTCAGCGCGTTGGGTCACTGATCCCCGGACCTCTGGGTACTCAAGAGCCCCGCTCTGGGAGCTGGAGGGTGACCTACACGTCCTCGGGGAGATTGGGGAGACGGGAGGCCTGGACAAAGGGTGGCAAATGAGACCAAGGCAAAGGGGGCAGCAGGGAGCCCGTGAGTTGGTAACTGAGGCTTGCTGAGCCCTCCATGAGCCGGAAACGTGGGGCAGCTGCGTAATCCTCCTGGTGCATTTTGCGTCTCATAAGCAGAAGGCAGACAAAGGTCTGGTGTGCCTGCTCACTGTTCACTCATGGCCTCAACTGGGCTGAGAAATGGGGCCAGAGCAGGGCAGGGCAGGGGGGGCCCTCAGCCTGGCTCTGGTGTTTGGCAGGAAGTTTGCAAATTTCAGGGAAAGCAGAAAAAGGCCGAGAAGAGCTGAATGTCGGGCTGGCTGTCAAAGTGCCCGATCCGTGTGGTCAGAGGTCCTGATCTGGGCTGGTTTTCCGTGGGGAGTTGGCTTTTTAGTGATGGGAGCAGGGAGAGGGGGTTGGGTTTGGGAGCAGAATTGACACAGAGCCTCGCTCGAGGGACTCACCTGCTGTCCCCAGCACACCACTACAATCACTAATTTTGGGCTGGCTTTTCCCCCAGCTCCCAGAAATCGCTACACTAATCCCATCCTGGGACCTGTCTTCCCATTTACCATCTTTGCATCTAACCTGCGTCCTTTGGGTACTGGATTCCAAACAGATTCCATCAAAGGCCACTTCTGCTTCCCGGGGCTGCAATGCACTTCCAATAAGGAACCAAGCTGGGGCAAGAGCAGAGCTCACTGAACTTCACTCCGGGTTGGTCCAGGAGTCGCTTTCAACCAAGCCTCTAGTGACAGCCCCAGAACTGCTACAGGTCACCTCGAGTGCCATCAGACTCAGTATCATCTCAGCCACGAGTGCAACAAATGTGAACTTGAGTTTTGAATTCTCTCAGAAATTTCCAGAGCCGTACTTCAGAAAGTCCTACAATCTCCAGACACAGCAGGTGTAGTTCCTAAGAGAATAACACCTTGGCAGGCGCCGCGGCTCACTAGGCTAATCCTCCGCCTGCAGCGCCGGCACACTGGGTTCTAGTCCCGGTCGGGGCGCCGGATTCTGTCCCGGTTGCCCCTCTTCCAGGCCAGCTCTTTGGCCCAGGAGTGCAGTGGAGGATGGCCCAAGTACTTGGGCCCTGCACCCCATGGGAGACCAGGAGGAAGCACCTGGCTCCTGGCTTTGGATCGGTGCAGCATGCCGGCCGTAGTGGCCATTTGGGGGGTGAACCAACAGAAGGAAGACCTTTCTCTCTGTCTCTCTCTCTCACTGTCTAACTCTGTCAAATAAAAAAAATTTATATTCTAAATTTAACCATCTGTATTTGCATCTTTTCTCAGTTTAAAATTCAGAGTTTTATAATTTACAGCAGTAATAATTAACATTGAATGTTTTGTATACCTGAGCACACTCAACTGTTTTACAAACATTGCTTCATTAACTCCCCCCTCCGTCCCCAGCCCCGGGAATTCTATGAAGTCTGCCCCCTTTAGTGGAGAGGAAGACCAGCACAAAGGCATTACAAACTTATCCAAGCTCACAGAAGCCAGTCAGCGCCCACCTAGGGCTCCGGCCATTGCAGCCAACTGCGGAGTGAGCCAGCGGATGGAAGACCTCTCTCTCTCTCTCTCTCTCTCTGCTTCTCTCTCTCTCTCTCTCTGCTTCTCTCTCTCTCTCTCCCTGCCTCTCCTCCTCTCTCTGTGTAACTCTGACTTTCAAATAAGTAATCTTAAAAAAGAAGAGTATTTCCATATTTTCATTTGTTAGTACAGTGAGAAAACTAAGTAATAACAGGCTTTAATAATTTCCACAAAGCCACAAAATAGTGATCAAAGTAACTGAAATTATATAGGTGTTTTAAATTAGTTTAGTTCAAATTAACTTAAAAGCTCCTTAAGAAAACTAGATGTAGAGTACAAATTAAGATCAAAAATAAAAAAATTGATAAGCCTGTTTTTTATGGAATGGTTACATTTCAGATTAGAAGGCTTTATGAATCAAGCCAGAAAATTTCGTGAAATGTCAGAGATATTCTCCCACTGTACACTTTAGAATTTCCTTAAACAACAATAAAAACACCATGCCTGTAATTCAATACCTCTGGTGCCAGACATCAATACATGTATCAGGGAAAACGTTTGGGTAAGCCCAGTATTCCCACTACATCCATCTCTCTTCAGAATCCTAACAGAGTCGCGTTTTGAGCAATACATTGGCCAACGATCTGTCCCCAGAAAACGCCTGGCCCCGCTGCCCTAGAACGGGGCGTGAAGATGCGTTGTGACCATCTCAGCGACTTCTCAGCAGCCGCCGACCGCACTACACAGAGGGAAAGATCGACGTGGCTGTATTTAACTTTAAGCCATTGTGGATTAAGTGCAAATAACCACACGGTCCCTTTCAAGCTTACAACCACATATGAGCAAAATGGGCCTGGGGTGTCCATTGCAGTACCTGCTCCAGGTAGGACAGCGGCGTGGAGGAGCAGCAGCCAGAGCAGGAGGGCTGGGCAGCCCATGGTGGGAGGCTTCCAGCTCCTGGAACCCTGCAGGCTCGGATTCATATAAGCGCTGCAGCCTCCGGGTCGGGGGGCGGGGCAGGCAGGTGCAACCTGAAGCTCTGCTGGCAGCTGTCCAGGGTACCAACACGCGTTTGCTGGGGGAGAAGGGGTGGCTCCACCTGCTAGAGGCATTCCGTGGGACAGCGGGAAACTGAAATAAGAAGAAAAGACACAACTTGTGCTGGTGCCTGGCTAGACGGGTGGGACCTTTTAGCCCCTTAGAGAGAGAGGCCTCAGGAGCCCCAGGTCTCTCTGAAAACGCCATCTCCTTTAGCGTCTGGCCATTCCCGTGGGGAGAAGCCACTGGAATCTGAGTTACAGTGCCCGTACCCTGCCTCTTCTTTCCTGAAGTTTTCCCTTGATTTCCCAACTACACACACTTGCCCGTTTGCTAATTCTCACACATCCTCTTGGTATCCCTCAACCACATTCAGTGTGATCTGCACAGCTTATTGTTTCTGTTGTTTACATCTGATTTCCTACATTAGCTTGCAAACTTTTAAAAAAAATATTAATTATTTGAAAGGCAGAGTTATCGAGAGAGAGAGAGAGAGAGAAATCTTCAATCTGCTGGTTCACTCCCTAAATGACTGCAACAGCCATGGCTGGGCCAGGCTGAAGCCAGGAGCTTCTTCCTGGTCTCCCACGTGGGTGCAGGGACCCAAGGACTTGGGCCATTTTCCACTTCATTCCCAGGTGCACTGGCAGGAGTCTGGATCAGAAGTGGAGCAGCCAGGACTCAAATCAGCTCTCATATGGGATGCCAGCGCTGCAGGCCGTGGCTTACCTCACTGCACCACAGCGTGAGCCCCTAGATTGCAAACTTTTTAAGATAAGGACTTCTCTTTTTTTCTATAGACTTACCTCTGGTATCTGTTATTTAGAATATGCTTATCCTTTTACTCAACTATTTGCTGAACTGAACTGTGCACAACACGTAGATCTGCTGTTCATCAAATTCCTGCTTCTCTAGCTGGTTTCTCTTTATTTATAGCCACAAATCAGCTCGCAGCCTCCAAGCATTCTGCTCTGCCTGAGCCTGGTGGACAGCCGTCCTCTGCAGCACACCACGCTCCGGAGCGGGCACCTGTGCCGCGTCCCTGTGAGTGGAGCGATGGAGAGGACAGGAATGCCTTGTGGACTCCGTGGACTCCGAGTTGTAGGACGATATGCAAGAAAGCACTTTTCCAACATGAGGATTCTGATTCTGCTCTCAAGACCACTCTGCAATTGGCGAATCCATGTGTTCCGTCGGGAGCAGGTTCTTGGCTTTTCCTGTTTGAGGACGGCCACAGGTCAGCCAGGTGCACACCAGGTCGTGATGGCAAACGTGGGTCATGAGCGGAAGGGGCAGGGGAGCTGGGACTCAAGTCAGAGTGCTCGGGCCTTGTCCTTCCTCCGAGCCGTGGGATAAGAGACTCAGCTCCACGAGCCCTAGGATCCTCGTGTGAAAAAGAGGGCTTCTAACCAGATGAGGCGCCTCCACATTTCTCCACTTTCAATCTTTGAACAGTAAGTCACTCAAACAGGCTCTCCCAGCTCTCTCCACCCCTGGCCTCCCACAGGGACACGGTGAGATGCAGCTCACAAATCTGCTGCAAGATTATGTCTCGAGAGGACCCAGTTGTGGGCCTGGAGCACAGATGATGCTCTCGTCCCTGATCCGTGTTATTGGATCCATAGCCCCTCCAGGCCCCAGGAAGTTCCTGTAGAACCACTGCAGATGATGCATGGGAAAAGATTCAAGCTATTTTTATAACAGTAAGCACTAAACGGTTGCATTTTGCTAATCACAAGCTGACTCTTGGATGGCCCAACCATGCATATTAGAATTTGGGATAAATGGGACCAGATACAACGCATGCATGTGGCACTCTACCACACTGGGTACTGCGTATGCTGATGCGTGTGCTGTTCACGGTGCTAGGACCCTGCCCCTCTGCACTGCTGCGAGAGGCAGGCAGCCTTCCCTCGAGAAGCTGGTGGGAGCTCAGCTGACCTCCCGTGTGTTCACATGGCCACTGCTGTCTGTGCCTGCTGCACAGACCTAGCATCTCAGAACCTAATGCGAAGCTGGAAGGAAGTGCAGGGAGAGCCCAGCGCGGGCTCGGCAGTACCCTGACAGTACCCTAGGGAGGCGGCAGCCTCCACGTGGACGGTGCTGCCGACCACGGTGGGAACAGGGAGGGAATCCTACCCACGCCCTGAGTCCGTCCCACTTCCCCTCAGCATTTTCCCCTTCTGTCTCCACTGGGGCTGGGGTTCTAGTGCAGTCGCTCTAAGTACCGATGGGGGCTGGGTTGGGCGGGAGTGGAGTTATTGGAGGAGACGCTGCTCCAGAAATGTGATAAAAATGAGCAGGTAACACACTTTCCACGTGTGTGCCACGGGTAGGAACAAAAATCAGTTGGGTTGCATTATTCACATTTAGAGAAATAGAGGCTTCCTGTCCCACCAGGTGTTCAAAAGGAAATACCGACTTCCCCGGTTCCCATTTCAGACCAAAGCCCCACATATTCCGCCGGGTTTGAGCCCAACTTGCAACACGCCACTGGTCATTCCAGAAGCTGGATCCAGGAGGACGGCAGAGGGTCCAGATAGGATCCCGCAGGGACTGGTCAGCCTCTGGGTTCCGGGTCTCGGGCTGTTTGGCAAGGCCAAGTCTGATGACCTGGGACCGCTGCTTACTCTGCGTTCCCTGTGTGCTCACTTGGTGCCCAGCCTTCGAGATATTTAGAAAATTTATTTTCATTTTATATCCGAGAGAGAGAAAAGGAGAGAGGGAGAGGGAGAGGGAGAGGGAGAGGGAGAGGGAGAGGGAGAGAAGAGAATGGTTCAATTTTAGGTGTCAGCACAGAGACAGGGAGAAACTGACCCTCATGGCCAAAGTCAGCTGGAGAGAGTGAAGCTGCAGATGAAGAACTCAGGGCAGAGTTCTTGTGTGTGCTTTGTCACCGTGACTTTCTTCCTCACCAGACACTGTGTCCCTTAAGGATGAAAGCCAGGGGAGTCCTGGGTTAGAACCCTAACAGAATTTCTAGTATCAGCTTTAACTTCAGGTCTGCAATTCTCGGTTAGCAATTACTGTGTTTCCAGGCATCCCTCAGTATCCCTGGGGCCAGCAAGATCTGTGGATGCTCAAGTCCCTTAGATAAAACGTACTTGAATATAAACTAAGCGCATCTTCTGTACATTTTAAATCATCTCTCGATTCCTTATAACAAATACCTACCACAATGTTAATGTAGATGTTCATAAAATACCCACCACAAGGTTAATAGAAAGGTGTCCTGCTGCATTATTTAAGGAATAATGACAAGGAAAATGTCCTGTTTGGTCCAGGTACAATCTTTTTCTGAATAGTTTTTGGTATTTTGAGTCCCTGGGATGCAGGGCCCGCGGATAAGGAGAGCTGGCTGTGTGTGGTGGTCACCGTTGGTGGCTTCACGGCTCAGCCACTTACCATGCCTTCTCGCATAAAATCTGTGCTGCTCACTTGTGAAACAGAGGATAACGCTGAAGGCATGGCATTGTGTCTGTCAACGTTTTCCCACAGCAGGTCAAAGCTTAATCCTCCCGTTATAGAGTATGACCCTGAGGCCGGCGCCGCGGCTCAGTAGGCTAATCCTCCGCCTAGCGGCGCCGGCACACCGGGTTCTAGTCCCGGTCGGGGCGCCGGATTCTGTCCCGGTTGCCCCTCTTCCAGGCCAGCCCTCTGCTGTGGCCAGGGAGTGCAGTGGAGGATGGCCCAGGTGCTTGGGCCCTGCACCCCATGGGAGACCAGGAAAAGCACCTGGCTCCTGGCTCCTGCCATCGGATCAGCGCGGTGCGCCGGCCGCAGCGCGCCGGCCGCGGCGGCCATTGGAGGGTGAACCAACGGCAAAGGAAGACCTTTCTCTCTGTCTCTCTCTCTCACTGTCCACTCTGCCTGTCAAAAAATAAAAAATAAAAAAAAAAATAGAGTATGACCCTGAGGTGACTACACTTGTGTGACATGGACCAGAAACCAGGTGCTCCTACCAGCATAGAGGATGCCATCCTGATGAGACGGGGTGGGGTGGGGGGACAACGAGGCAAGGTGGCCTCAGGGCTGCCTAATTGGTTCTCCTGAAAAACAGTTTCTAAATATATAGTGAAGTTAGGTGATAACTCTGATGAATCTCACAACTCTAGCCCCATTCCCACATTACAAAACTAGAAGCTCCCAGGATGCTAATATGACAGTAAGCACACAGAACTGATCAAGTCCCAAATGCTGGACCCGATATGCATGATTACAATCCAAGGTGGGATAAAGAAGAGTTCTTTGCTTTTCAATTTATTTTTTAAAAAGATTTTATTTATTTATTTGAGAGGTAGAGTTACAGACAGAGAGGGAGAGACAGAGAGAGATCTTCCATCCACTGGTTCACTCTCCAGATGGTTGCAACAGCCAGAGATGGGCTGATCCGAAGCCAGGAGCTTCCTCTAGGTCTCCCACATGGGTGCAGGGGCCCAAACACTTGGACCATCTTCTACCGCTTTCCCTGGCCATAGCAGAGAGCTAGATTGGAAGTGGAATAGCCAGGACTCGAACCAGCACCCATATGGGATGCCGGCGCCACAGGCAGAGGCCCAGTCCACTATGCCACAGCATAGTTGGCCCCTGAACTTATTTTTTTTTTAAACAAAAGCATTTTCTTCTGAGCGTGGAAGGTTGCATTTTTGTCTATAGCAGAGGAGATGCTCCTCAAGGGTACACAAAGCCTGCGTCACTGTGCTCACATCTGCCGGGCACGGACTCAGGGCTGTTGCTCGATTTCGTATCCTCCCTTTCTCTGAGCTGAGCTTTCTGCTTTGTCATCACCGGTGTCTGGAGCGTCTGTGTCTCAGTTGTCTCCGTAGGCGTCTCCTGTGAAGTGGGCATTGACTGGGGGATGACACCGTCGTGGGGAAGCGGCCTGTGTGTAACCTGCCACAAGGAAAGCTTTGGCAGGAGCATCCAAACCCCGCTTCAACCAGGACAACTCAAGAAACAACTAATGGAAGCCAGTGTGACCACCGCTCCAACGTTCCCTCGTCCCTTGCACTTTGACTGCTGCTTGTTCCTTTTCGGGTGGCGTGCCTCCCTTGTGTCCTGTGTAGGGTGACATGCTGCGTGGCCCATCACGTCTGGCCCATCAGAGAAGAGGGAGACAGCATCACCTGAGGCCAGCTTCCTTGTGTGTGCCAGCGTCTCATCAAATATCATTTGGTTCAAAAAGAAATCCCATTGGGAAACCACAGGCTCACCAGCGTCTGAAAACTTGACTTTGAAATATTCAAGGAGCTTTGAAACGGTTTCAATATGCTATAGACTGCATTTAGGAGCTGATTAACGTGTTCTAACACAGTTCACCAAAAGGGAGGCACTCCAGGCAGTGGTTTTTGAACTTGGATGCATAACAGACTCACCTGGGACATTTACAAATCATAAACTACAGTACAGATTTACAGGTGGAAAACTGCTGCCGTCTGGGCCATGCACTCTGAAGTCCTAAGATTATCACTGTAGGCAGATCATGAGCACCTGGGTTTACAAACATCTCCTCCATCACTCCTCCCTGAGTGAGTCCACTGTGCGGCCAGGATTGGGAAGTGTGGCTTTGGATCATGGTTTCCTTAACAATTTCTCCTTTCCAAGTTTTGTCTTCTCTGTATTCCTTCAAACGGTCCCCTCTTTATATCTGCTTTGCTTTCCTCTTCTGTAGGATCTTCTGCTACAACGAAGACTTCCTACTTCTCATTTAACAGGGTGTTTTATTCATTTATTTATTTATTTTTATTTATTTATTTATTTATTTATTTTTGACAGGCAGAGTGGACAGTGAGAGAGAGAGACAGAGAGAAAGGTCTTCCTTTGCCGTTGGTTCACCCTCCAATGGCCGCCGCGGCCGGCGCGCTGCGGCCAGCGCACCGCGCTGATCCGATGGCAGGAGCCAGGAGCCAGGTGCTTTTCCTGGTCTCCCATGGGGTGCAGGGCCCAAGCACCTGGGCCATCCTCCACTGCACTCCCTGGCCACAGCAGAGGGCTGGCCTGGAAGAGGGGCAACCGGGACAGAATCCGGCACCTAACAGGGTGTTTTATTCAAAACCAGCAATTTCCTTGGACAATGTTGACTCTTTCCAGAACATTCTACCTGAAGGATTTTGACGATGTGTTAGCTTTCAAGGGCTGCTGCAAGAAAAGACCACAGACTGAGTGAGCGACTAAAACAGCAGGAATGCGTTGTCTCACAGCTCTCGGGAAACCCGAAACTCAGTCGTCAGCAAGGTTGGTTCTTTCTGGGGGTGATGAGAGAGGAGATACCCCAGGCCGTGCCCCCAGACTACGGTGATTTCCCAGCGGTAGTTGGCGTTCCTCGGCATGTGGAAGCAGCACTCTGGCGTCTGCTTTAGTCTGTACGTGGTATTCTCCTGGCGCGGGTCCGTCTGCGGACTCCCTCTTCAGACGGACGACAGATCGGATTAGGACCTGCTCGCGTGACCTCGTTTTGATCGATCGCCTTTGTAAAAGCTCTCCAGAGAGGTCACGTGCTGAAGTCCTGGGGGGTTAGGATTACAGCCTGTGAGTTCTAGCGGACACAATTCAACCCACAACCACAGCACTAGCTGAATGCTCGGCAAGACCCAAACCTTGACCTTCATCCACAAAGCCGGCGTGCGGAGTTGCAGACTGAGAATCCTCCACCTCAAAGTGCAAGTCAGGGAGCTCCTAGGCACGCTCTGCCTCCTCGTCGCCGTGAGCCACCTCTTCATCCCTGCCGACACCATCTGTCCCCACGTTCCTCCCCATGGACGGGCTGGGCCTCTGCAGGGCCATCGGGACCACGGGGCACCTGCTTCTCTCAGCGTCAGCAGGTATCCCTCGGTGCCAAGGCCCCAACCAGCCGCTCCGTCCTCCCTGGATGTGCCACACCGAGTTGGCTTCCTTTGTCAGAGGCTCCCGCATTCCTGTCCCCACACTGGACTCGCTGTAGGAGTGCCTGGCGTCTCACTTGTCCCTGACGGGGACTGCAGCTGGGACCCGGGGACAGCGGCGGCAGGAGTGACCGCTGCCGGATGGCCCTGGTGAGTGACTGTGAGGAGACGGAGCTGGAAGCACCTCTGGGGACTGCTACGGGTGACAGTGGCCAGGAAGGCACAGCAGAGCTGCAGGCGGTGGGCCTGGGGGCCTCTGTAAGTGCCCCACAGATTTCTTAGTTTTGAAACACACTGCTAAAAGTGTTACTGACACATTTCCCATCTAAAGCATCAGTGGACTCAGAAATGAGGCCAGACGTCACCTAACTCTAGCAGGCGCTACGCGGTCCTGTCTAGTCTCGGCTCGGACCACGCAGGGCTGTCCCACAGCTGTCCCCAGGCACGCGCTGAGAGGTTATGAGCAAGTTCTCTCCCTGGGGTCAGATCCCAAACCAGGTGGACTGAAGACCCCTCCCTCTGACCCACGAGAGTCAGAGATGCTTTGTATCTTTCTAGGAGATGTTAGGAGAGTTAGGAGATGCTTTGCCAACTAGGGTTTGAGATACGATGGTTTCAGGTTCGTGTACCGTAACTCGCACAGGCATTTCATGCCCAGTTAGGTTCAGTCCTCTCCAAAGAGCACAGCTGCCCCCACCCTGGGTGAGCCCTGAGGGGCCAGAGGACAGACCAGCTCCTTGCTCTGTCCCCTCATGACCCAGACAAGCCTGGGTCCCCACAACGGGGCCCAAGTTCGGCCTCAGTTCTTGGAAATGGCCAGAAACGGCACTGAAAATTTGCAAACCCTGGGAAAGCAAGCAGGTTTGCTTCCAGCCAGAGAATACATCACAAGTCCAGGTGGGAAGAGAGGGGCCCAGGGAGAGCCCCTTGCATTTTACGAAACATATCAGAGGCTTCACTCCAAGACGATGGTGACACCTGTAGAAGTTTCCTAAGGGAGAAAAATGAGCCAAGATTGGCATGTGCCGGTGAGGGCCTCTATGCTCCCAGCACAGATCTCCGCAGCTGAGCCATTGCGAGAAGGTTGCGAGGTGCCCCTGGGCGCCTCCTAGAGCCACGGGGAGTCCCAGCCCCTTCCCTGACCCACAGCAACCCGACAGAAAGCATAAACGCAGCATTGAGGCTGGTCAGCGCCCAGGCCCCAGTACACCTGCTATCAGCCGCCGACCGTGTCACGTTACCAAAGCTGTTAATCTGGCTTGCTTAGGAAGCAGGTGGTTTTTAAGAACTTCTGCTAATACTGTTTTAAATGTATGTGCATTCAAATAAAGACATGCACAGCTCCTCAATGGGTGCCTGCTCGCAGCTAAGGTGCAAGAATATTAGCCATTATTATTAATTTTGACAATATTCCTTATTCAGACCAGACCTGTTATTGAAGGGCCTTCATATCCACTTTCAATCTCCTTATCAGGCTGATTCACATCACGGAGTCACCACAGCACTTCCTGGGGAATCAGACCTCTGATTATATTGAATTAGGTGTGTTTTGTTTTGCCTTTTCTGGTTGTAAGTAGACTGACCTTGGGCAAATCATTGAAACTTCCCCCTCTGCACATTGGCTTGTCTTTTGCAAAACTCTGCAACTGGACTTCCAGAGAATGAGGAGACGGTTGCAGGGGGCTCTGCCCTGGCGGGGGGCTCCACCCTGGCGTGGGGGCTCCATCCCATCGTGGGGGCTCTGCCCTGGCGTGGGGGCACCTCCCTGGTGTGGGGGCTCCGCCCCAGCGTGGGGGCTCCATCCCATCATGGGGGCTCCAGCTTGGCATGGGAGTTCCATCCCATTGTGGGGGCTCTGCCCCGGCGTGGGGGCTCCAGCTTGGTGTGGGGGCTCCATCCCATCGTGGGGGCTCTGCCCTGGTGTGGGGGCTCTGCCTTGGCATTGGGGCTCCAGCTTGGCGTGAGGGCACCGCCCTGGTGTGGGGGCTCCAGCTTGGCGTGGGGGTACCACCCTGGTGTGGGGGCTCCGCCTTGGCGTGGGGGTACCACCCTGGTGTGGGGGCACCGCCCTGGTGTGGGGGCACCGCCCTGGCGTGGGGGCTCCAGCTTGGTGGGGGGACTCCAGCTTGGCGTGGGGGCACCACCCTGGCGTGGGGGCACTGCCCTGGCATGGGGGCACCGCCCTGGCATGGGGGCACCGCCCTGGTGTGGGGGCACCGCCCTGGCGTGGGGGCACCGCCCTGGTGTGGGGGCACCGCCCTGGCATGGGGGCACCGCCCTGGTGTGGGGGCACCGCCCTGGCGTGGGGGCTCCAGCTTGGTGGGGGGACTCCAGCTTGGTGTGGGGGCTCCGCCTTGGCGTGGGGGTACCACCCTGGTGTGGGGGCACCGCCCTGGCGTGGGGGCACCGCCCTGGCGTGGGGGCTCCAGCTTGGCGTGGGGGCTCCAGCTTGGCGTGAGGGCACCACCCTGGCGTGGGGGCACCACCCTGGTGTGGGGGCACCACCCTGGTGTGGGGGCACCACCCTGGCGTGGGGGCACCGCCCTGGTGTGGGGGCACCGCCCTGGCGTGGGGGCTCCTATTGAGAGGGCGGCCCCTGTGCAGGCTCCAGCGCAGGCTCAGCTCTGATCAGGAGCCGCCTCGTCTGTTCCCCGGGTTACTGGGTAGTGGCAGCTTCTACAGGGTCTCCCTCCCCAAAGCCCCCAACACCTGACATCTTCTCTACAGATTTGCAGATAAGATCTCCCAGAGGCACAGCTCCTAGAAATGCAAAATTCCTGATTGTTCTTTATTTTTCTTGAATCTGCTTTTATTTATTTTTAAATGACACATAATAGTGGATGGATGATGGTAGTTCAAAAAGTTTGTGGGAAATGAAATTTAAAGATAAGCTTATTTTGGTACCAAAAAAAAACTTGAAATTAAGCATACACGCGTTTTTCAACAAGTTCATGGAAAATGTATCTCATGGAAAAACTATGCATGATTTCAATTTTTTCACACCAAAATAAACTTACCTTTTAATTCTATTTTCCATGACCTTTTTTTTAAAAAAAGTGATTTATTTATTTGAAAGGCAGAGTAAGAGAGAGACAGAGAGGAAGAGACACACACACAGAGATTTTTCCATCCACTGGTTCACTCCCCAAATGGTTGCAACACTGGGGCTGGGCCAGGCCGAAGCCAGGAGGCAGGAATTTTCCTACATGGGTGCAGGGGCCCTCGTACGTGGGCCGTCCTCTGCTGCTTTCCCCAGGCGCACGTGAGCAGGGAGCCGGCTGGGAAGTGGAGCAGCCGGGACATGAGCTGTCACCCGTATCAGATGCTGGTGTTGCAGGCGGCAGCTTAACCTGCTAAGCCACGACCCCTCCAAGGCCTTTGGGAGGTACAGTGTGATATTTTGATGCATAGATATAATGGATAACAATCAAATCCAGGTAATTAGCGTCTGTTACCCCAGACACTTACATTTCTTTATGCGAGCAACACTAAACCCTGCCCTGCTCTGTGTTGCAGGTGGGGGAGGACTTGCAATCTTGTGCGCAGTCTGTCTTGCCGCAGTTTGATTCTAGAAGTTTCCCCGTTGTTTCTTCCCCTGTGGGTGGCAGGCACTGAACCACATGAGTCGTCACTGCCTCCTCACAGGAAGCTGGAACTGGACGCAGAGCCAGAACTGGAACCCAGGCGCTCTGATACGGGACTCAGGTGCCCCCACCGTCCGCTTAGCCAGCAGACCAAACACCTGACCTGAACAACCTTCTTCACCTTTGTCAGGGGCAGACTGGTCCCCAGAAGCATGCCGCCGTGACTTTAAGTGCAGTGAGAAACTGATGAGAAATGTGTGCGTTAAATATTTCCAGTCTGGTTAAAAATTGACAGCTAGGGAAAACCACTGTTTATTTTTCCATAAATTAAAAAATAGTGTATTGCTTTAATATGCCTGAAATTAATGCCCTTAAAACTATAAATGACTTTTTCAATATCTGGGAAGAAATCTGATAAATTTCACGAAGAAAAAGCATTTGTATAAATTATGAAAGTTTATAGAACTTGACCGACATACATGCATTGACATAAGAAGGACACTCTCTTCTGTTTCCCTATCTTTTAAAGTCATTGAATATTTTCTCCTAATAATTGCCACATCAGGTCACAGTAAGATAAGTGCATATCCTTAAAGAAACTTGCAAGAAAGGTAACGTTGACCAGTGCCGCAGCTCAATAGGCTAATCCTCCACCTTGCGGCGCCGGCACCCCGGGGTTCTAGTCCCGGTCGGGGCGCCGGATTCTGTCCCGGTCACTCCTCTTGCAGGCCAGCTCTCTGCTGTGGCCCAGGAGTGCAGTGGAGGATGGCCCAAGTGCTTGGGCCCTGCACCCTCATGGGAGACCAAGAGAAGCACCTGGCTCCTGGCTTCGGATCAGCGCGGTGCACCAGCCGCAGCGGCCATTGGAGGTTGAACCAACGGAAAAGGAAGACCTTTCTCTCTGCCTCTCTCTCTCACTGTCCATTCTGCCTGTCAAAAAAAAAAAAAAAAGTAACTTCACAAATACAAACTTTTTTAGGGAAAGGGGTGTCCTGGTGGTGTTTTGGTGGTGTGTACATCTAGGGATGTACCTTTTGTTTTTCTCGTGCTTGATCATCAGTTGGTTGTGTAGGAATAGGTTAACGCTGGAGTTTATATATAGTAGTTATTTTTCATTCATTCTTCTCTAAATTATGTTCCTGCTCATTTGTATACAATGACTCACAGCAAGAGGCCACGTACTAAGTGATTCCCAGGGGAGGCAAGACAACCTTGAAAATTGGTGGTAAGTATGTTTAACAAATGTATAGACATAATCAGTCATTCAAAGAGAAATTCTTTTAGAAAAAAATCTATTTATCTGAAAGGCAGAGAGCAAGAGAGAGTACTCCCACCCACTGGGGCCATTCCTCAGCTGCAGATGAGGCTGGGCCAGGTCGAACCCAGGCACCTGGAGCTCAGGCTGGGTCTCCCATGGAGGTGGCAAGGAGCCAAGTACTTGAGCCATCACTGCTGCCTTCCAGGATGTGCTGTATCAGGAAGCCAGAACCAGAAGCAGAGCCAGGACCCGAGCCCAGGCACCGTATGGGATGGAGTTGTCCAAACACTCGGCCCTACTCTTGGGAAATTCTT
The DNA here is from genome assembly GCF_051225735.1 of Oryctolagus cuniculus. NCBI lineage: Eukaryota > Metazoa > Chordata > Mammalia > Lagomorpha > Leporidae > Oryctolagus > Oryctolagus cuniculus. Next base: position 8,293,077 of record NC_142881.1, read on the forward strand.
CATGAAATCCCCATCACTTGAAAAAACTATGATGCGAACTTGACCTGACTTTGACTGTGAAAGTGGGAGGAAGAAAAGACAGACTACACAACCACAGTACAAAAAGACCACAGCCATACCTACCATCTCACAATTACGCTGAACACTGACAAGCTGGTTTCCAACTCATCATTATTAAAATGAAGGCTGAGAGAGGGTTCTCATTTTCAGGAGTCAAACAACCCACCTGAAATTGTGATATTCAGGCAACGGTAGTTCATCAGCACAAATCAAGTGTCTAGGTGCAAAACAACGCACCTTGCACCAGGAAGAAGTCTCCCGCCTCCTCGGAACTTACACTCTACTAAAGGAAGAAGACAACGAACAAGCCGAAATGACAACAACAGCAAAAGCACTGGAGAGGAGTGAGTGCTATGAAGGAAATGTAGGTAAATACGCACACAGAAAAGGCTAGGACGTCATGACCAAATGCAGCGTTCCAGGGAGTCAGGCTTGGTTTAACATTTGAAATTCCGCTGGTATAATTTACTCTTTCAACAGAGTCCAAGGGGGAAAATGTTAACATCTCAATAGATACAGAAAAAAATTTGTTGAAATCCAGTACCTACTTATCATAAATGGAAGCTTCAACTTAATAAAGATAAAACACAAACTGTTTTCCTCCTAAAATTGAGAATAAAACAAATACATCAACTCCTACCATTTGTACCCAGCATTTTCCTAGAAGTCCTTGCCCAGTGCTATAAATTAGAAGGGAAAAATTAAAGCTATATTTTTAGATGATGTGACTGTATAAGCAGAGAATCTTATGGAATCTGTTGAAAATAAGCCCACAAAATTGTTAGGAGATTTTAGAAAAGTCACAGTAAATAAGGGGAAATTGCAATTATGTATCTACTTATTAACAATAGGTAACTGAAAAATGAAATAAAATTAACATTTAGAACAGCAAAATGAGCCATAAAATACATAGGGTAAATTTAACAATACATATATAAAAACTATACATTGAAAACCGTAACACATTGCCCAAGAAATTAAAGAAGATTAAAAAAAATGGAGGGATATGGCATGTTCAGGGATTGGGAAACTCAATATAAGAGACCTTAAAAAAATTTATGGAAAATGGAATTAAGGGTTAAGTTTATTTTGTTTCATAGAATTTTAAATTCATGCATGTGTATTATGGGGGCCGGCATTGTGGCGTAATGGGTTAAGCCGCCACTTGCGATGCCAGCATCCCACAGGGACCAGGAATGATGATACCTGAAAAGATGCAAAACCAACATTTTTCATGGCCAGCCCAGCCCTTTGATTACTTCTGTGCGTTGGAGGGTGGGGGGAGTGAAAACTTTGCCCCGAGTCCAGCAAACGCCCCTCTCATTGCATCACAGCTCAGCCCTCCAAGCCTGGGTCTCCATCTCTGTATGTGTGGCTCCACAGGCCCTAGAGATGCCCATCTGCCACCGGGTTGCACGACCCCACATTACTGCTCTTCATTCAGCCCTTTCTCGTTAACCCTCCTGGGTAGACTAAGCCATGTGACCCGCTGAGCCACTCCTCCGGTGGGCTGCATCGCATGTCCCTCCAGGGGTGGCCATGTCTCAGGCAAAGAGCTACCTGGTTAGGCGACAGAGCCGAATGGAACAGTCGGAAGGGCCCAGGGTCAGCCCCCCCCCCATCCCCAGAGCCTCCCCACCCCTCCCCTCACGGCAGGGAGGGTAACACCACAACCTGCAGTCTCGACCTGCCCTGGTCCCGGGGCGGTGATGGGTGTCTCGTCTGCTACTTTATCTGTGTGCAGATCACAGAGTGACCTCTAGGAAGGGGAGTTCCAAGCACAAAGAGGCTCCCGGCCACCCTGCTCCCCCTCTGCTGCCTTGTCTGGTTGCGGTGGGAGCAGCAGTATCAGGGCTGGGATTGCCTGGCGCCGTCTTCCTGCCCGGCTAATTCAGGAAGCTGTTATGTAAAGATAAGGGAAACCACAGCTAACACCCTCGCCTCCTAATCTCGGAACTGCTCACTGTTAAGAGGATCCTCAGCCCCACTGAGCGCAAGAGCCCCCAGCGCGTGAGTCAGGCGGATCCCAGGGACCGGCTCAGGCAGGCAGCTCCGGCCTCCTGGGAACCCGGGCTCTCCAGGTCTCCTTCCGGAGGGAGAGCACGGCGTTGGGCAACGGTCGCCATTCAGTGAGCCTGGGAAGGGACGGGGATCCGCTCCCTCACCCCCACCCCGTGTCTGCTGGGTGCAGCTTTCCGGCCAGTGGGACCCACCCCTTTGCAGAGGGAGCCGTGCCTGTTGGCAGAGCTGCAAAGAACCCAGCAGAAACTGGGGTGGGAAAGAACAGGCACGTGCAGCCAGGGATTCTGGTGCTTCATTGACTCACCCTCTGCGTCTACCTGGCCCAGATGACCACCAGCTCCCTTCAGAGACAGAACAGAAGAATCAGAGACGGTGTTTCTGACCCCCCAGCACAGCAGGAGCCTCTCACAGAGGTCTAAAATGGCACTGGCCATCTCCAGTGCTGGTCCCAACCTTCGGGGTGGACC